>NC_138771.1:356046267-356568767 GCF_965119305.1 Pelophylax lessonae | reverse complement strand
GCTCCAACTTGTGCTGGAGATGCGGGAGTGAAATTGGGAACATGCTACATATCTGGTGGAGCTGTAAACTTTTACAAATATACTGGAGATCAGTCCATGAGATAATATCACAGGTCACATCCTACTCCCTAGACTACTCCCCAGCTCAATACTTGTTACATCACTCATCCCTTTCTAAATGAGAATATTCCAGATCTCTTGCGATGCACATGGTTAATGCAGCTTGTCTTTGTATACCGGTTCACTGGCGCTCAGCACGTAATCCAACAATATCAGAATGGTTCAAAAGACTAAACAAAATTGAAGAAATGGAAAAGTTGATTCACAGTCACGTGATCTTGCTGGTCCCACTTTATGACCCAAGACAGGTATAAAGAGTTGACACAGACCCTCTTTGCCAGCTAACGGATACACTTGCTGTTGTTTTCTCCTGACCCCCCCCCCCTCCTCCATCCCTTCCGGCCCCCCCCTTTTTTTTTTTTCTTCTTTTCTCTTTCTTTTTCTATCATCTTTCCTCTTCTTTATTATGAGCCTCTTCCCTTGCAGTTAACAGCACCCCTCCTTCTTCTCTCACACATTTGGCCACCCTCTTGTATCTGGTCATGGGGTTACATGATTGATAGTTGCACAGAGGGATAAGTTATTCAAGACTGACTGAATGTGAGCGCTTATTGCTGTTTTAGGTGTAGCACCCTACAAATAGGTACTAGGTAAAACTATAGTGGGCCTTGTCTGCCTAACAGCAGGGCTGTGATTTATCTAGGCAGGGTGTCAGGGCTTCCAGATGTGCCTACTGAGGGGAGAAGTATCCCCACTGGCTCCTATGAGAGGCTTCTCATAGGGTAGTGAGGGAAGCCCAATCAGGGGACACATCCCAGCTTGTAACTACCCCAGAAGGCAGATTACGCTGCAAGGGATTCTGGGAGTGGCTATAAGTTTGGGGGGAAGTGCGTGGCACAGGGTCTTTGGCGGGAGCAGAGTCCCAGGAAGGAGAGTGCGGCTGTCTCTCCTCCTGTTTGAGGAAGGTGGATGTCTCAGGGTGTCTCCTGAGAATCCAGAGAGTGCTGAAGTTGAGCTGAGGGGGATCCGGTGTGCCGAGAGCCTGCAGAGAGAGGGGTCCAATCCCAGGAAAACCTAAACAGGTCGTGAGTACTGAGGATTTCCCCTGGGGGTCTGCCTAGTGTCAGAGGGGACCACTCCGGAAGAGGTTCGGGGATCCAAGGTCAGCTAGCTGTAAAGGGGGTACCTAGGTTGAGGACCCTGATGTGTAAAGGGGGTACATAGTCAATGGACCCTGAAGAGTTCAAGGAGTAAAGGGGGCACCTGCAGTCTGGGCCCTGAATTGTATTGTGTGTGCCAGTTACAGTATTAGCCATTTGGAGTTTCTACAAAATACTACCTCAAGCTGTGCCAGGCGGGGGAAAAGTATTCAAAGACTTACACAGTGAAGCAGTATAAGGAGTTCTACAGTTCTCAGTCTTGGATCTACTAGACTATAGGTCTGGGATTCAACACTTACTCAGTTGTACAGAGTGTTCTCAGAGTCAGTGAGCATTGGCTGGCACTGGCTAGCGTCAAGGAAGCGCCAACGGGCATTTTTCCAGGATCAAATTCCAATTGTAATTTAGTTCAAGCCAAGAGGAGTATCCCACTCATTCCCTTCTCCCATCCCCTTAATTCATAATAAAAACCACAAACAAAGATGCCGGAGTTTTCACTGTTTCAATTGTCACACCTGGGGACTCAGCCCACATGGGCTGTAGAGGATTCTGGTACTAATGGCAGACCCACATAAGGCCACAGGCCTGGAAACCCTGTTTTTGTGATTATGCTACTTGCATAATATGCTGTTTCTTACTATATTTGTAAACTGTAATTTGTTCTTCAATTAAACATTTATGGGGAAAAAAAAACAAAACAAGCCAAAGGACTGATTTCTGTGTCTGGATGCAAGAAGGAAATGCTATGTGACTGGCCGTGTAGCAGTGGGGAACCCTGACATTAGCAACTCCTACGGGGGGTACTGCTACATTTGGGGGCTCGTCTGGGATTTTCCCATGGTAAGCTGCATGGCCATTGCCCCTGGCAACTGGAGATCCTTGAGCCAGAGACTGTACTTTGCTGTTTGTAAATCCTAAGGGGAATGATGGCGGGAAGCCGGCATTATGTACTGCTGCACTGTGAGTGTCAAAAAGGTGTTCAAGTGCTGTTGTTAAAAGACCATTATGGGGTTGCTGCCAACCAGCTCCACTGCATGCCCAATTGCTCTAACCATGGCTAGGGTGGCCACTTGTGCTACACCAGAGTCTGCCTTGATTAGTAAGAACTGTGTTGTTTGCTGTCGCTCGCGGCACCTATGGCGAGCAATCAGGCCCATGGATTACAAAGTGTCCAGCTGTCTGATCATGGCTGGGGAAAGGGACTATGTGCCGGAACATCCTGCTGAAACCAGTACAATGTACAATGTTCATGGATGTGTCTGTTGTTACCCGTGACAACCTGTGTGAGCTGGTGGCGGGATTATGTCTGTCGGCTTTTCAACCAAGGCTGAAGTGAGAGACTGTCAAGATACTATTGAAATCAGTATGACCTGTACTGTTGTTGTTGCCCATAGCAATCACTACAAACTTTTATCGTCACCTGCGCTCAGCTATTCAGCCCTGGCTGGGGTCAAGGGGCATGTTTCAACAAGTTCTGAAAATTTCAGTACATGTAAAGTGACTTTGTGTATAGCGTCTGTATCTGCAAAAGTCAGTTTGGTCAGAAAGGAATTACAGAGTGTGCGGGAACAAGCTTGCTTATCAAAGCTGCTGGCGCCAACCTGTCTGGAAGCCTTGGGGTAGAGCCAGAGAAACCCAGCATACCAAGCACCTGAGAGCGGAGGAGGAGTGCATCATGGCGGGTTACCTACAGCCCTGTGGCCAGTTCATAAGCTTCCCTGATATGCAAGTACTGGATGGTAGATACCAGAGGGTGAATACCGGTGTGCGGCTAAAGCACTTAACAATGCTGATGCCCAGCGACCAGCCACTGGAGACTTATGCTGTGAACCTGTCATCAGGACTTTGTGTGAAGTAGTGAGCAGAACCACGGTTTGCCGGTTGAAGTCTAAGGGAGGGTCGTGTACAAGACTGCAATTGGTTAGGCGTCCACCGCTACTCTTGTGGAAGAGGCTGGAGAATAGCAGTGGTTGAGAGATTGGGGGGAAAAGAGCCACAGCAGGAGATGAGAGATGCCAGTTTAGCTCAAGTTACCCCATGGAGAAGCCCGCTGCTGAAGTCCACATTGTCAGCCCCACCTGGAAGCAGCCAGCTGTTGAGGACCATAGGCCTTCAGGTCAGCCAGAGGGGAGTGGCAGTGGTGGCGAAATAGATTTGGGGTCTCCCACACTGGAGGCTGAGTTGGGCCCCTAGAAGTGGAGGCTGAGTGGTCCCCGGAGAGCGAGTCAAAGGAAGAGTGGACTTGGGGGGGATTGCTCGGGAAGCTTAAGATCTGACAGCAGGGATAACCGGGGGAGAGTGAGTTGAGAGGACTTTTACCCCTGATGGGGCAGAGTGGGCAATGGAGGAGCAGCAGCAGCCCACATCCACCTGCACAGATGAACAGCTAACAACTCCTTAAAATCAACCCTGTTGTGCCCCTGCCCTATCCCCTATCCTTACATACAGTATCTTACAAAAGTGAGTACACCCCTCACATTTTTATAAATATTTTATTATACCTTTTTATGTGACTACCCTGAAGAAATGACACTTTGCTACAATGTAAAGTAGTGAGTGTACAGCTTGTATAACAGTGTAAATTTGCTGTCCCCTCAAAATAACTCAACACAAAGCCCTTCATGTCTAAACCGCTGGCAACAAAAGTGAATACACCCCTAAGTGAAATTGTCCAAATTGGGCCCAATTAGCCAATTTCCCTACCCGGTGTCATGTGACTCATTAGTGTTACAAGGTCTCAGGTGTGAATGGGGAGCAGGTGTGGTAAATTTGGTGTTATCGCTCTCACTCTCTCATGCTGGTTATTGGAAGTTTTATGTGGCACCTCATGGCAAATAATTCTCTATGGATCTATAAAAAAAATTTTGCTCTACATAAAATTGGCCTAGGCTATAAGAAGATTGTGAAGACCCTGAAACTGAGCTGCAGCACGGTGGCCAAGACCATACAGTGGTTAAACAGGACAGGTTCCACTGATAAAAGGCCTCGCCATGGTCGACAAAAGAAGTTGAGTGCACGTGCTTAGCATCAAATCCAGAGGTTGTCTTTGGCAAATAGACGTATGAGTGCTGCCAGCATCGCTGGAGAGGTTGAAGGGGTGGGGGGCTCAGCCTGTCAGTGCTTATACCATACGCTGCACACTGCATCAAATTGGTCTGCATGGCTGTCATCCCAGAAGGAAGCCTCTTCTAAAGATGATGCCCAAGAAAGCCTGCAAACAGTTTGCTGAAGACAAGCATACTAAGGACATGGATTACTGGAACGGTATAATGGTAGGTGGAGGAGCGCAAGGTCTCTAACATCCACCAGCTCCATGATGTCGTCATTTAGGAGTGGAAGAGGACACTAGTGGCAACCTGTGAAGCTCTGGAACTGCCACACTACAGCTATTTGGTGATTTTCATCAGAAGTTCTTTTATACTACAATATCCACAATTCCGTTGGAATACCAGGGTGCATTGCTTCACCGCACAGCCTTTTGGGGGAGGCTTTATAAAGGAAGGGAGGAGCCAGGCTCTCTCTCTTGTCTCCTCACACAACACCTAGAAGGAAGCAAGTGCTGTGGGCTGATGCTGCGGACTAGGCCTGAAGCCTGAAGCCTGGGCCTGAAGTGACTGAGTGGAAGCGCTTCATCTTCAGTAAAGGAGCCTTCCCAGAGAACCCATCGATGCTCTGCAGAGACTGGTGTCGCCCACATCTAACCAAAAGCGCGGCTGGTGACAGAAATCGGAGGTGGAGAGCTCCTAAAGAAAGAGGCCATTTGGTGAGCAGGGCACATGCCCAAATCTGATTCTCGCTTGGAAGAAAGTAACTTTAGCTTCAGATAGTACGCAGTACACTCAGCGGCCTAGTGCACCTTCTAGGAGACTAAGCATTTAAACACAAGTACATAAGGTGTCAGGGGCCTATATATGCACCACTAAGAAGATTCATACGCCCAATTACGCAGTAACATTGCGGGTGATTGTAACCTTTTTTTCTCACCCTTTTTGACTATATATCCTTACTTTTGGATTACAAATAGCTTGTGCACCAACGATTGCTAGCGAAGATTCCAAACCAAAAGGAAGGAACTGTGTGTTGGATTCAAATAGGTTCTGCCTACCTGATACAAGAGACTAGACGCGTGTAAAGTGTAGTCTGAATTGGGTAAAAGAAAGATTATGAGTTATCTTTTAGTTGCATAAGTATACAAAAATAGCTATCTTAATCATATTGTTTATTATTGTGACACTAACTTTATCTTTCTTAGTTGACTCTTGTGATGTCTTATGGAGTCAACTTGTACTTTAATTCTCAGTAAAGATACTTTGGTTAAGCAAAAGTCTGTATGTTGCACCTTGTGTCACCCAGAGGGACTGCGGCTGGAGAAAGGTAACAAGTTATTATTACTTATTGGGGTGATATATCCTGAATTGTGTTCTCCTGTAGCCATTTGGTATTATAGTCCCATTTCGTGTCAGTTGTGCCTAGGGAGGGTTCGAGCCAATTCCAGGGGTTGGTAGGCAGGACGTAGACCCAATAATCTAATCAGCAGCTCCTCAGGGAGTGGTGCTACACGTGGGGACTCGTCCGGGATTTCTACGGTCCTGCAACAGTTCCCTCTCAGTGACGAAATTCCTGTTCGCACAGAAATGGACCCTACCGCTGCAGCCCGATGGTGCGCAGAAGAAAATGTCCTTATCGGCAATGGTCTGGTGATTGAAATCAAAGGAGAGAACTGGACAGAAGAGCAACTACTCTCAGTTCTGAGAACATACTCCAAGGACAGGAAACTTTGGGTGATGGACATGAGGACAGATACCAACAATCAATGCACCTACGCATTGTGTAAATGGAAGAAGGGGGTCCCAGATCACTTCAAGGGCACCAGCATAAAAACTACAGATCAAGTAGAGTTATTCCTGATACATCCAGAAGGTTCAGATGAAGACCCTATACCCACTACTACAGGGGGACTGAGCACAGAAGAAAGTGCCCAAAAGGAGGGATTCAGGGCACCACCTTTGACTACCCTTAGCTCAGAACTATGCGTTGTTCTCGGGGAAATAGTAGCCAAATGTAACAAGGATCCTCCAAACTATCTGATGGCTGGATACAGGAAGCTCAGGACTTTTTCTGGGAAGCAACCTGTACCTTCAGTGGAAGATGGGTTCGAGGAGTGGCTAGATAACGCTACTCAGGCCCTGGAGGAGTGGGAGATACCAGAACAGCATAAGAAAGAGCGAATCACAGAGAGTTTGAAGGGGCCTGCATTGGAGGCCATACGCAACCTCAAGCTGAGCAAGAAGGATTGTACTGCACAAGACTATCTGGATATTCTACAACATGTGTTTGGCCGGACAGAAAAGGTTACTGAACTTCTTTACCAACTGGAGCACTGTTACCAGAGGGAAGGAGAAAAACTGTCTGAATTCATCGGGCGTTTGGATAGGATCATACATCAGATTCTGGTAAAAAAGGGGTTGGATCCCCGGAAGGTGGATGAGACTCGAGCACAACAGGTGCTGAGGGGAGCTCAACCTCTAGACCCTATTGCTATACTTTTGCGAACTCGCCAGGACGGTGGCATTCTAGAGTACCCTGATCTGATCAGGATGGTCCGGGAAGAAGAGGTCATGTTGGATAACAAAAGGAAGAGCCAAGAACGAGAAACGACCGCCAGAGTTAGAGTGATAAGTGCAGAATAAGGCGGCTCACAAGTTGAGCTCTTAAAGACTCAGGTGTCACAGCTAATGGAAATGGTATCCATCCTGAACAGTCAGGCATCTGCTCTATCCAATAGAAACACAGAAGAGAAGCCTGCTAAACACCCTAGTTCCAGTGTTGAACCAGAACAGAAACCTAGGAGGCCGATAACCTGTTTCAATTGTGGAGGGGTAGGGCATGTCAGAGGAGTATGTCCCAGTCCAGAAGAGGCTGCCTCCAAACACCGCAAGCCGGCGGAAAACTTCAGAGGGCACGGGTGAAGGAGTCAACCGGGCGCCCAACAGTTTTAACGGACTCCAAGAGATCCCTTAAATTCAAGAGCCACAGTCATGGAGTAAAGCCCTCTTTAACTGCCTCTCATTCCACGACTTGGGCCGATAAATGGCAGGTAATCAATGCACACCAGGCCCAGGAGGAGATGAGGCCCGGTAGAAACTCAAAAAGGAAAGGAGTACGGGTGCAGATAGCGGAGCCAGGCAGAAGGGCTACTCTAAAAGAATTTCCTGTCAAGCTAGTGGGGCCTTCCCCTGTAGTCTCAATTCAAGTGGAAGGAATTTATACAAAGGCTTTACTGGACACAGGAGCCCAGGTGACTCTCCTGTATAGGGATTTCTACGATAGACACCTCAAACATCTGCCCCTGCAGAGGCTGGAAGACCTGGAGATATGGGGTATTGGAACGCAAAGTTTTCCCTATGACGGGTATTTGCCAATCAAGTTAACTTTTGACCACTCCTTGGCTGGGAAAGCTGAAACCTTCGATACGTTAGCAGTGGTATGCCCTCGCCCACCAGGGGCCAATAAGAGTTCCCTCATTATAGGGACCAACTCTGACCTAGTCAGGCGATTGCTGACACAACTAGTCCAGGACAGGACGCCCCAACTCTGAAAGTTCATCCCATGTTAAGGCAGGCCTATCAACGTCTAGGACTGGAACAGAAGGCCCCTGCCAAAGGAGTTGGAAAGATCTGGAAGCTGGATAAAACAGAGAAGGTGTTGCAGCTGGGAGAGGTGGCCTGCTTGAGGGCTTCTGTCAAGCTCACTTGGAAGCAGCCAGGCCCTTTCATGGTTCTTGAATCAGGCCCATCGGAGGCACAGAAAGGGATAGAAGTGATCCCCGAAGTGATCCCATTGAAGGCATTACAGAAAAGTAATGGAAAGGTTTTGGTGAGTGTCAGAAATACTGCTACTACTCCAGTGAAGGTGCCGGCCAGGGTGCTGTTGGGCCAGGTGAACCCGGCCACCCCAGTTGCCCCATCGGATTTGAAGAGGGAAGACGGGGGCGAAATCATCATAGAGGAGCTCTGCTCTGGAAATACAGCCCTCCCACTGGAATGGAAGAAGAGAGCCAGGACCCAACTGATTCGATGGAAAGGAATATTCTCTAGAGATGAATTCGATGTGGGGTGTGCAAAGAGTGCCACCCATAAGATCCGCCTACATGAAGATAAACCCTTTCGGGAGAGAGTCCGACGGGTTCCCTTGGGTGACTTAGAAGATCTACGGGAACAGTTGGGGGAACTCAAGAGAACAGGGATTATCCGAGAATCCAGGAGCCCGTACGCTTCTCCAATAGTGGTAGTCCGGAAGAAAACTGGGGCCCTGAGGCTCTGTATCGACTACCGAACACTGAACAGAAGGACCATTACAGACCAGTATACCATCCCCCGGAGTGAAGACGCTTTACAAAGCTTGTCAGGGGCCAAGTGGTTCAGTGTGATGGACTTGAAAAGTGGATACTACCAGATCCCCATGCACCCTGAGGATAGGGAGAAGACACCCTTCATCAACCCGTGGGGTTCTTTGAGTTTAACCGCATGCTTCAAGGGCTGTCAGGAGCCCCAGCCACCTTCCAAAGATTGATGGAGAGTACCGTTGGGGATATGAACGTGATAGAGGTACTGGTATACTTGGACGATGTTATTGTGTTCGGCAGAACCCTAGAAGAGCATGAAGAGAGGTTGGAAAAGGTCCTCAAGAGGTTATATGAAGAAGGCCTGAAACTTTCTCCGGAGAAGTGCCAGTTTTACCAGTCCTTGGTCCATTGCCTGGGTCACATTGTGTCTGCAGAAGGAGTGTCCACCGACCCAGAGAAGCTGGATGCTGTTACTTCCTGGCCGAGGCCCACAAATGTGACTGAGCTCTGATCATTCCTGGGTTTCTGCTCCTATTACAGGAGATTTGTGGAAGGGTTTGCCAAAATTGCCTGACCCCTCAATGAATTACTCAGAACCGAAGAAGGGGAAGATGATGTTCCAGAACTAGTCAAACCAGTGAAACCCGCCATGGGGCCTAAAAAGCCTAAGGAATCTATTCAGGATCAGTGGACCTCACGATGTGAGGAAGCCTTCATTCAGTTGAAGAAGAGCCTGACCACGGCCCCTGTGTTGGCCTACGCAGACCCCTCAAAACCCTACGAACTACATGTCGATGCCAGCAGAGATGGGCTAGGTGGGGTGTTGTACCAGGAGCATGACGGTCACCTGCGGCCCGTTGCTTATGTGAGCAGACGTCTGATACCTTCCAAGAGGAATTACCCCACACACAAGCTTGAATTCCTGGCCTTGAAGTGGGCTGTAGTAGACAAACTGAGAGATTACTTATATGGCGCAGAATTCATTGTCAAAACGGAAAATAATCCACTTACCTACCTGCTGACCACTGCCAAACTGGACGCTACTGGCCATAGGTGGTTAGCCACTCTCTCTAGCTTTATGTTCAGTTTAAAATACCGACCAGGAGTTGGGAATAGGGATGCAAACGCCCTCTCCAGAAGGTCTCATGCCCCCAACGATCCTACTGAAGAATGGGCCCACTTAACCTCGGAGGGAGTGCGCGCCCTATGTCAGGGAACGGAATTTCGATCCAGTGGAGGATCAAGAGCCGAAGAGATTGGGGTCTCAGCTGCTGGAGTACCCAGGTGCTATAGCAGGGTTACCCAGGTTGAAGAAGAAGGTTTGCCTAGGCTATCAAAAGGGGACTTGAGGAAGGAACAGTTAAAAGACCCTTTGGGGAAACTTTGCTGGAAGCCATGGAGACTCTGCGCCCTGAGCTGCTTCTAGCAGACTCCCCTCGGGAAGCCCGATTGTTGCATAAAGAATGGGACCGGCTACAGATACGTCATGGGGTGGTCTACCGCAGGGGCCCCTCTGATGATCTGGAAGAGAAGTGGCAACTGTTCCTGCCAGCTAAATACAGGGAAGGAG
Source organism: Pelophylax lessonae (assembly GCF_965119305.1). Taxonomy (NCBI): domain Eukaryota; kingdom Metazoa; phylum Chordata; class Amphibia; order Anura; family Ranidae; genus Pelophylax; species Pelophylax lessonae. Next base: position 356,558,632 of record NC_138771.1, on the reverse strand, counting down.
TCTTGGCTGCTCTCCATGACAATCATGGTCATCTGGGGCCTGAAAGGACTTTCCAACTTGTGAGAGACAGGCTTTACTGGCCCTGTATGCGGGGTGAAGTTGAAGGATACTGTCATTCTTGTGTTCGCTGCATCCAGAGGAAAACTTTGCCACGTCAAGCAGCCATCTACAAAGTCAGGGGCCTATGGAACTGGTGTGCATTGATTTCCTCTGCCTAGAGCCTGACTTGAGTGTTCAAGGGAATCTCCTTGTGGTAACAGATCATTTTACCAGATACGCCCAAGCGTTTCCAACAAAAGACAAGAAAGCCACAACAGTGGCCAAAGTATTAGTGGAAAAGTTCTTTGTGCACTATGGTTTTACCGCAACGCCTCCATTCAGATCAGGGAAGATACTTTGAAAGCCGGCTGATTAAGAAGTTGTTAGACTTGTTAGGCATCCAAAAGACTAGGACTACTCCCTACCACCCACAAGGGGATGCTCAGCCTGAACGGTTTAAAGGGACTCTTTTGAACATGTTGGGGACCCTGAGCTCAGAAAAGAAACAGCACTGGAGTAAACATGTAGCTGCCATCGTACATGCCTACAATAGTACTGTCAGTGATGTTACAGGATACTCCCCATACCGATTAATGTTCAGACGGGAGGCTCGGCTGCCAGTTGACTTGGCTTTCGGCATATCACCTGATCACACCTCAGCAGCATCTCACAAGGGGTATGTGGACCGGTTGACGAAGAGTCTAAGAACGGCCTACGAAAAAGCCCAAGTCTCATCTGATCAACGGGGACTGAGGAATAAAAGAAACTTTGACCTGAAAGTTAGGATCCAGGATCTGCAGCAGGGGAAATAGTGTTGTTGAGGAACTTGGGTATCTCTGGGAAACACAAGTTGGCTGACCGTTGGAAATCCCAGCCCTACGTCATCTGTAAGCAGCTGCCAAACCTTCCTGTGTATCAGATTAGGCCGGAAGGGAGAGTGGGCCTACTGAAGACTTGGCATAGGAACCACCTATTACCTCTCTCAGAAGCAGTTCGCCTACCTCCTGACCCAGTCTCACATGAAGTCCCTTCAACGTCTCAAGGGCACAGGCCAGTCACCAGATCTCAAACAGCATTTCCAGATGTGAGGGATGAAGATTCTCCAATTGAAGATCTGGAAGATGAAGAGGAGGTACCTGATTGGATGTGGTCATCTCAGTTACCAGAACCCACGACTGCGTACCTGTCTTCATCCGAACTGGTTGAAAGAGGAACCCTTCGGGCAGAAGCTCCTGAATTTGTGCCTTTCCACATGCTTACAGAAGAGGTAGCTGATGGTGAAGATCCTGAGGAGGAGGTTGCACCTTTCTCTGAAGAGGAATTAACTGCTTCTGAAACCCCAGAGTCCAATGCGTTGGGACAAGAGGAGGAAGCTCTTGAAGAATCCCCAGGAGCGGCTGGTTCCAGCACTTCTAAGATTGTGACTCCCAAAGAACAGAGGGAAAGAAGAGTCATTCACCCACCCAAAAGACTAACTTACGACCAATTGGGGAAATGCTCGGAAGAAGCTGTCCTTACTTCTAAGAGAACTCTTGATCAGCCTAGTTCTTCCACTGCAGATTTAGTGGAGGACAACCCTAGCTCACCCCCAGGCACATCTGTACAAGCCACTCAAGTGTTCGGGGTTTACGAACAGAACCACCTTCCCTCCCCCAACAATTGGTGGGAGGTTCCGCTGTCGGCCCTGTGTTTTAATGTGCAGTTGTTGGGTTTGAACTCTGCTTCTGATAAGGGACATGGTTTACCGTTGTGCATGAGTTAATTGTTTTTTTTTTATGTGACAGGGTACATACTGTCGTTATCTTTGGGGACCAAAGTTTCTAAAGTGGTGGGAGTGTGTAGCAGGGTTCTCCCCTTTACAATGTTCATTAGAAGACTGTATGACATTTTGAAGGAACTCGGCTCCATCTAGTGGCCAAACTGCCACACTGTAGCTATTTGGCGATTTTCATCAGAAGTTCTTTTATACTACAATATCCACAATTCCGTTGGAATACCAGGGTGAATTGCTTCACCGCACAGCCTTTTGGGGGAGGCTTTATAAAGGAAGGGAGGAGCCAAGCTCTCTCTCTTGTCTCCTCACACAACACCTAGAAGGAAGCAAGTGCTGTGGGCTGATGCTGCAGACTAGGCCTGAAGCCTGGGCCTGAAGTGACTGAGTGGAAGCGTTTCAGTAAAGGAGCCTTCCCAGAGAACCCATTGATGCTCTGCAGAGACTGGTGTCGCCCACATCTAACCACAAGCGCGGCTGGTGACAGAAATCGGAGGTGGAGAGCTCCTAAAGAAAGAGGCCGTTTGGTGAGCAGGGCACATGCCCAAATCTGATTCTCGCTTGGAAGAAAGTAACTTTAGCCGGTACTAACTATACTTCAGATAGTACGCAGTACACTCAGCGGCCTAGTGCACCTTCTAGGAGACTAAGCATTTAAACAAAAGTACATAAGGTGTCAGGGGCCTATATATGCACCACTAAGAAGATTCATACGCCCAATTACGCAGTAACATTGCAGGTGATTGTAACCTTTTTTTCTCACCCTTTTTGACTATATATCCTTACTTTTGGATTACAAATAGCTTGTGCACCAACGATTGCAAGCGAAGATTCCAAACCAAAAGGAAGGAACTGTGTGTGGGATTCAAATAGGTTCTGCCTACCTGATACAAGAGACTAGACGCGTGTAAAGTGTAGTCTGAATTGGGTAAAAGAAAGCTTATGAGCAGAGTTGAGCGGACACCTGGATGTCCGTGTTCGGCGGGTTCGGCCGAACTTGAAAAAAAAAAGGTCCGGGTCCGTGACCCGGACTTTTTCCGAACTTTACCTGGACACCGAACCCCATTGAAGTCAATGGGGACCCGAGCTTTCAGGCACTAAAATGGCTCTAAAAAAACAATGGAAAGGGCTAGAGTGCTGCAAATGGCAGCAAAATGTAGTTAAGAGCATGGCAAGTGCTCTGCAAACAAATGTGGATAGGGAAATAACTTAAAACAACAAAAAAACAGAAAAATAAAACAATTTTCTTTATCTGTGAAGGACGAGGCCCATATGGAGTAGGAGGGAGGTTGAGGTGGCGGTGGATGTGGCGGTGTAGGTGGAAGCGGCGGTGGAGGGGGACGAGGTAGCCAACACTGCTTTTTTTAGTCATTTTAAATTAGGGTACACCCCAAAAGAGTGAGAAAGATCAAAAATATAACAATGGCTGGGTAAGGTCGGTATCCATCTCTATTCTGCACAAGGAAAGGAAAAGTCCTGTGGGATCCATGCCTGGTTCATTTTAATGAATGTGAGCTTGTCCACATTGTCTCTGGACAGGCGTCTGCGCTTGTCTGTGATAACGCCCCCAGCTGTGCTAAATACACGTTCAGATAATACACTGGCTGCAGGGCACGCCAGCACCTCTAAGGTGTAAAGGGCAAGCTCAGGCCATGTGCTCAATTTGGAGACCCAGAAGTTGAAGGGGGCAGACCCTTTATTGACTACATGTAGGCGTGTGCACACATTCACCATGTTGGTGAAATGTTGCCTCCTGCTAAGACGTTCCATATGAGCTGCTGGTGCTGCTGTTTGTTGTGGCGTGCTGACAAAGCTTTTCCACATTTTGGCCATGCTAACCCTGCCTTCTGAGGTGCTGGCGGTGCCCTGGTTGCGTTGGCGACCTCTTTCTCCTCCTCCTTTGCCTTGGCCTTGTGCTTCCACTGTGGCCCCACTGTCAGGTGGGAATGCCAGCAGCATCGCGTCTACCAGCGTGCGCTTGTACTCACGCATCTTGCGATCACGCTCCAGTGAGTGAATTAAGGACGGTACGTTGTCCTTGTAACGGGGATCCAGCAGCGTGGCCACCCAGTAATCAGCACAAGTTAGAATGTGGGCAACTCGGCGGTCGTTGTGGAGACACTGCAGCATGTAATCGCTCATGTGTGCCAGGCTGCCCAGAGGCAACGAAAGGCTGTCCTCTGTGGGAGGTGTATCGTCTGTGTCCTCTGTATCCCCCCAGCCACGCACCAGTGATGGCCATGAGCTGGCCTGGGTGCCACCCTGCTGTGAACATGGTTCCATCTCCTCCTCCATCTCCTCCTCCTCCTCATCCTCCAGAACTGTGCCCCTGCTGGACAATTGTGTACCTGGCGTTTGTGGGTGCAGGAACCCACACTCGGAGCCACTTGTGAATGACTGCCCTGAAAGCCTTGGAAATGATCCCTCTTCCTCCTCCTCCTCCTGTGCCACATCCTCTTCCATCATCGCCCGAATCGTTTTTTGAAGGAGGCATAGAAGTGGGATAGTTAAGCTGACAACGGCGTCATCGGCACTGGCCATGTTGGTGGAGTACTCAAAACAGCGCAACAAGGCACACAGGTCTCGCATGGAGGCCCAGTTATTGGTGGTGAAGTGGTGCTGTTCCGCAGAGTGACTCGCGCGTGCGTGCTGCAGCTGAAACTCCACTATGGCCTGCTGCTGCTCGCACAGTCTTTCCAGCATGTGCAAGGTGGAGTTCCACCTTGTGGGCACGTCACATATGAGGCGGTGAGCGGGAAGGTCATGTGGGAATGCCACCAGCATCGCTTCTCGACCTTTTGGCTAAGATCAAGTGTAGTATCAGTTGTTATAAGTTATACAGTGGGGGCGCTGTGATGTCATTCTGCCTGACCAAGATTGGGTGGCGGCTATGGAAACCTGCTGGAGTGATGGGGGCTTGGAAGGTTTGATGTGTGGCCCTCAGGTTCCTTCCTCCTGGGGGGGTGGGGGGGTCTCTCTTTGGGAGAGCACCCCTGACCTAGTATTCGAGGTGGCTTTGGCTACCATGAAGAACGGGGTTCTGCCAGGCCTTCTGGCTAGGCAGATCATGGAAACCCTATGTCCCCGTCAGGAGACTTGCCAACCAGTAATCAGCACAAGTTAGAATGTGGGCAACTTGGCGGTCGTTGCGCAGACATTGCAGCATGTAATCGCTTATGTGTGCCAGGCAGCCCAGAGGCAACGAAAAGCTGCCCTCTGTGGAAGGTGTATTGTTTGTGTCCTCTGTATACCCCCAGCCACGCACCAGTGATGGCCATGAGCTGGCCTGGGTGCCACCCTGCTGTGAACATGGTTCCTCCTCCTCCTCCTTATCCTCATCCATCATCCAGCAATTTTTCAAAAAAGGTATACAAGTGGGATAGCAACGCTGAGAACGGCGCCATAGGCACTGTCCATGTTGGTGGAGTACTCGAAACAGCGCAACAAGGCACATAGGTCTCGCATGGAAGCCCAGTTATTGGTGAAGTGGGGCTGTTCTGAAGAGCGACTCACGCGTGTGTGCTGCAGCTGAACCTCCGCTATGGCCTGCTGCTGCTCGCACAGTCTTGCCAGCATGTGCAGGGTGGAGTTCCACCTTGTGGGCACGTCACATATGAGGTGGTGAGCGGGAAAGCCGAAGTTATGCTGCAGCGCTGACAGACGAGCAGAAGCAGGGTGAGAACGTCGAAAGTGCGCACAGACGGCCCGCACTTTCTGCAGCAGCTCTGGCATATCGGGGTAATTTTTAAGGAACCTCTGCACCATCAAATTCAGCACATGCGCCAGGCAAGGGATGTGCGTCAAACCAGCTAGGGCCAGAGCTGCTATGAGATTTCGCCCATTATCGCACACCACCAGGCCGGGCTTGAGGCTTGCTGGCACCAACAACTCATCGGTCTGCTGTTCCATGCTCCTCCACAACTCCTGCGCGGTGTGGGATTTTTCACCCAAACAGGCAAGTTTTAACACTGCCTGCTGTCGTTTACCCCTGGCTGTGCTGAAGTTGGTGGTGAAGGTGTTACGCTGACCGGATGAGGAGGCGGTAGAGGATGAGGAAGAGGAGTAGGAGGAGTTAGGAACAGGAGGGAAACTGAAGCACCCTGCAATCCTCGGCGGTGGAAGGAGATGCGCTAAACAAATTTAAAAGGTGTATTTCACACGTACCGATACAGACTATGCCGCAATTACATTTTTTTCACCCCAAAAGGGTGTATATTGAATAGCGGAATAGAAAAAAGTATACAAAAAGGTGTATCTCACACGTACAAACACAGGCTAGGCCCCGATTACAATTTTTTGTACCCTAAAGGCAGGATGAGGAAGAGGAAGAGGAGTAGGAGGAGTTCGGAACAGGAGGCAAACTGAAGCGCCCTGCAATCCTCGGCGGTGGAAGATGTGCCCAAAAAATTTGAAAGGTGTATCTCACACGTATCGATACAGACTATGCCGCAATTTAATTTTTTTTACCCCAAAAGGGTGTCGATTAAATAGCGGAATAGAAAATAGTATATAAAAAGGTGTATCTCACACGTACAAACACAGGCTAGGCCCTGATTACAATTTTTTGTACCCTAAAGGCAGGATGAGGAAGAGGAGTAGGAGGAGTTCGGAACACAAGGCAAACTGAAGCGCCCTGCAATCCTCGGCGGTGGAAGATGCGCCCAAAAAATTTGAAAGGTGTATCTCACACATATCGAAACAGACTATGCCGCAATTTAATTTTTTTTACCCCAAAAGGGTGTAGATTGAATAGCGGAATAGAAAATAGTATATAAAAGGTGTATCTCACACGTACAAACACAGACTAGGCCCCGATTACAATTTTTTGTACCCTAAAGGCAGGATGAGGATGAGGTAGAGGAGTAGGAGGAGTTCGGAACAGGAGGCAAACTGAAGCGCCATGCAATCCTTGGCGGTGGAAGATGCGCCCAAAAAATTTGAAAGGTGTATCTCACACGTATCGATACAGACTATGCCGCAATTTAATTTTTTTCACCCAAAAGGGTGTACATTGAATAGTGGAATAGAAAAAAGTATATAAAATTGGTGATTTTTTAATAGCACATGTGAACACAGCAGTGTCTTATGTTTTATGTCACGGTCAGCAGCAGGCTATTAAGGGGAAAAAAAAAAATTCCCCTTTAAATTTGTAATTTTTAAATAGCAGATTAGTACAGACTATGCCGCAATTTAATTTTTTTTACCCCAAAAGGGTGTATATTGAATAGTGGAATAGAAAAAAGTATATAAAATTGGTGATTTTTCAATAGCACATGTGAACACAGTAGTGTCTTATGTTTTATGTCACGGTCAGCAGCAGGCTATGAAGGGAAAAAAAAAAATTCCCCTTTAACTTTGTAATTTTTAAATAGCAGATTAGAACAGCACTCTGTAGTAAAATATAGCTGAAAGCTGCACACAATAGACTGATAAAAATATTTTTTTTTCTCCCTCCACCTCAGTGGGCTCAAGTGAGGGCAAAAAGATTGTTCACTGCACCACCCCCCACACAGCAAAATCGATGTAGATGGCTAATGGACGATTGTTCTGTCCTGTGTCTCCTAATCTCTCCCTGCCTAATCTCTCCAGCCTGTCCCTAAAATGCTCAAATATCTTTCCCTGCCTACACTCCGACCTGTCCCTGCATTCTTTTCGGGCACAATGTCGTTTTACCCTGTCTGTCCCTAATCAGCAGCAGCCAGCACCGTTATGTGTGCTCTCTCCCTACACTACAGCAGACTGACGCAATGCGTGCTGTATCTCGAGCTTATAAAGACCTGGGTCACATGCTTCAGCTGGCCAATCACAGCCATTCCATTAGTAGGCATGGTTGTGATGGCTTCTTTGGCACACCAGTTAAACGCTTGTTGATTGGCTGTTGAAAGTCCGCCATTAAAAGCGCGCCATTATATACAAAACAGGAAATAAAATTACCGAACACGGATTTTAAACCCGAACATACAGTAAAGTTTTCGGATTCGTGTCCGGGTAGCAAAAATCCAATTATCCGGTACGGACCCGAATAATACAGTCCATGTTCGCTCAACACTACTGATAACTTCCTTTTCTTTCTGCCTGTGCTGACCGTTTACCAGCTACCTCGTTCCTAGCTATCTCTGAGGTCTGCATAACCATGTCCTTTACAGAGTTGTATAAAGTACTCAAAACCCATACTTGAGTAAAAGTACAAGTGCTCGATCAAAAAGTGACTTGAGTAGAAGTGGAAGTGCTCGATCAAAAAGTGACTTGAGTAGAAGTACTAAAGTATTCAACATTTTTTGTACTTAAGTATTGCAAGTAGTTTTTTAAAAAATTTTGCTACTCAAGTACTGAAAGTAAAAGTACCAGTAGTTTTGAAAAAAAATTGCTACTCAAGTACTGAAAGTAAAAGTACAAGTACTGTGTTATGTAGTTATTAAAGAAAGAAGTCAAAAGTTTGAACATCATATTGTTTTTTATTATTTCAAATGCAGATTTTATTTATGCATACAGTAGCATTTATTTTCATATGCGCTGATAATACTCATGTTTTGAGCTTCATGAAACCTGCCATCTACTGTTCTGGCAGTGATAATTTTTATAATTGTAACTAGTAACTATGCAGCACAAAAAAAAAAAATACTGGAGTAGAAGTATTGAAATCATTGGAAAAAATGTAGTGAAGTAAAAGTGGAAGTAGGAGAAAAGAATTCTACTCCAGGAAAGTACAGATACCGCCTTTCGGTACTTAAGTACAGTAGTGAAGTAGTTCTACTTAGTTACTATACATCTCTGGTCCTTTATGTTATGAAAAGGAGTACTGAGGCAAGGACCAAAGTAAAAAAGATTTTCTGATGATCTTAAAGCAGTAGTATTGTCTGGAGGGGGAAAAAAAGCTTCCCTCTGCAAGTTAAAGGCATAATATGCTGGAACGCAGCGCATACTAGCACATTATGAAAGACTTATGGACATCTTTTAATTCTGTTAATGTTTTGCTGAGAAACACTCAATGTCATATCTGTTCAACAGTTGCTTATTCATTTCAGCCCACAACATATTCTCTCTCTTTATGTATAGAAGTTCCTACGTATCAGGAATTTCCAGGATGTATTGTAATTGCAGAAAGCATGACCTAGGCTGTGAACTTTCAAGTTCTGGTGAAGCTAAATTGTATCAAGTATAAGTATAGACCTAAAAGAAAGACATTTAAATAAAGTAAAAACATCCGTAAATTAATACATTTAAAATAAAAGCTGTATCTCTTCATTTTGTGGCTGTCACACATCTAGTAATCACTGTATACCACACATGACAAAAAAGAACCAAAAAAAAAAAACCAAAACATTCTTAGCTACTTGATCTCCGGAAGATTTACTCTCCTTCATGACCAGGCCATTTTTTTGGATACAGCACTGCATTACTTTAACTGACAATTGTGTGGTCATTCAATGCTGTACCCAAACAAAATGTCTTTCTTTTTTTCCCCACAAATAGAGCTTTCCTTTGGTGGTAGTTGGTTAGATTACCTCTGCGGTTTTTATTTTTTTGCTCTATAAGAGCCCATTCAGACTAGCGCGACACGACTTTGGGGGGCGACCTGTGAAGTTGCGTGCACCGTGACTTTGGCGCGACTTGCAGAGACTTCACATAATGGAAGTCTATGCAAGTCGCCTCAAGGTCGCCCCAAAGTAGTACAGGACCCTTTTTCTAAGTCGGAGCGACTTGTGTTGCTCCTATTAGAACGGGTCCTGTGCTAATCAATGGACCGCGACCGAGCGCGACTTGTCAGGCTGAAAAAAAAAAACAATTTAAAAAAAAACAATATTTTATTTTTTACTTTCTGCTATAAAACATATCCAATAAAAAAATGGGAAAATCGAATTTCATTAATTTCGGCCAATATGTATTCTGCTAATTATTATTGGTAAAAAAAAAAATAATCCCAATAAGCATATATTGATTGATTTGCGCAAAAGTTATAGTGTCTACAAACCATGGCATTTATTTATTTTTTATACTATTAATGGCAGCAATCGGTGACTTATAGTGGGACTGCGACATTTCTGCAGACATTCTGACACAAACTGACACTTTTGGGGAACCAGTGACACTAATATAACGATCAGTGCTAAAAAATATGTACTATCACTATACTAATGACACTGGCTGGAAAGGGGATAACATCAGGGGCGATCAAATGGTTAACTGTGTGCCTAGCCAGTGTTTTACTATACTGTGTGAAATGCTTTTACTGTCTTGTTTACATAGGCAGATCGCAGTTCTGTCTCTCTGCCTAATGATCGGCGGGTGTTGAAGGACATCGGGTACCGTGCTGCCGCAGATCGGCTTCCGCTGTGATTACACATAGCAGCCAGCATGCGCGCCCACTAACTGGAAGTGTCGGATCATGTATATACTGTATATATATATATATATATATATATATATATATATATATATATGAATACAGTAGCTCACAAAAGTGAGCACACCCCCCCCCCCCCTACATTTTTGTAAATATTTTATTCTATCTTTTCATGTGACAACACTCTGAAGAAATGACACTTTGCTACAATGTAAAGTAGTGAGTGTACAGCTTGTTTAACAGTATAAGTTTGCTATCCCCTCAAAATAACTCAACACACAGCCATTAACCGATTTACGACCACCCGCCACAGATGTACTGTGGCAGGCAGCCGCTCCCAGGCAAATTGCCACACATGTAGGGCGCTCGCTCTAGGGAGTCTAGGGGGCGAGCGCCCGCCGGCGGCGGCACGTGCTCCCACCCCCGCTCATCAGCGGAGAAGCCGATACAGCGGGCAGGCGGCTCCGATTGCTGCCTGACACCTGCGATCGCTCCCCGCTGAGAGAGAAGGACGGTCGGCTGTTGTAAACACAGCCGACCGTCCTTCTCCCTGGGATGATCATAGATGGAATTATTACAGTAACAGTGCATATTTTTAGCACTGATTACTGTAGTAAGGTCACTGGTACCCCCAAAAGTGTCAAAAATGTCAGTTAGGGGTCCGATCTGTCCGCAGCAATATCGCAGTCCCACAAAAAAAAAATCGCAGATTGCCGCCATTACTAGTAAAAAGAAAACAATAAAAATTACATAAATCTTTCCCCGTAGTTCTTAGACGCAATAGCTTTTGCGCAAAGCAATCACAATACACTAGCATATATTAATTAAAACTACGGGATAGATTTTTGGACTTTACTTTTTTTTTTTGTTTTATTAGTAATGATGGCAAACAGCGATTTTTAGCAGGACTGCGACATTGCGACGGACAAATCGGACCGCTAACTGACATTTTTGACACTTTTTGGGGACCGGTGACATTAAAACAGTAATCAGTGCTAAATAATATGCACTGTTACTGTATAAATGACACTGGCAGGGAAGGGTTTAATTACTGGGGGTGATCAAGGGGTTAAATGTATGCCTAAAGTGCTTGCTAACTGTTGGGGGGGCTCTGTGGGGCTCTGTGAGCTTAGCTGAAACACATGATCTCTGTGTGCCTGTCTTCTGTCAGTTTCCCCGAAGATTGCGGGAGGTGGACGGCGATCGTGCCCGCTCCTCCCGTGGTCTGGTTCCCGCTGTGTCTAATCACAGCGGGAGCCCAGCTTTGGCGGCGTGCACACCCTGCTGATTCCACCTGCACATAATCACATAGATCTACTCTATTATGCGCAGCCAAGCCGCCCTGCCGCAGCAAATTTGTGTAGGTCTGTCGGTAAGTGGTTAATATGTGATCAATATTATCGCCTACAAGATAATAACCCGTAATGTAACCAAACAACCAAAAGAAAGACAGAAACAGGGGTAGACAGGGAAGGAATAAGGGATTGTAAGCTGAAGCGGTTATATACTTTCAAATCTGTAAAGAAGAGCAAAGTAATGCGCTCACCGAACCCACAATATAACTTAGCTCACCCGGCGCCAAATTACTTCTGAACACAATAAATAAATTATATAAGCTGCTGCTATAAATTCATAAATGTATATAGGTGCATCAAGATTCAAACAGCTCACAAGCTAAAGACTCCTTCACGCACTAGCAGCGCTAAAAGTCCATGTAATAAAACATGAATCAATCAATAAATAAATGAATGGATGAGCACATCAATGAAGGCAAGTCCATGCATGCAGTCCCAGAATGTAAGGAGATGATGAGAGTGGGTATATCCTTGCAGAAACCCAAAAGCCTTCACCACACCGCTGTGTGCACCCTTAAGTGGGGACACTTACCAGAGCCAATCTGTATAAAAGCAGAATATAACAGCAAGCGGGAATGCCTTTATCGCCTTACACCTCTGCGTTGAAACTCCAACAGGGACCGCCAACAGATATCACATGTAGACCCCCTCACCAGCATAAGGAACCTTGTCACTATGAGTCCTGCACGTACAACGGGATGACATCAGACAGAAGCCTTCTTCTCATAATGACAAGGTTCCTTATGCTGGTGAGGGGGTCTACATGTGATATCTGTTGGCGGTCCCTGTTGGAGTTTCAACGCAGAGGTGTAAGGCGATAAAGGCATTCCCGCTTGCTTTTATATTCTGCTTTTATACAGATTGGCTCTGGTAAGTGTCCCCACTTAAGGGTGCACACAGCGGTGTGGTGAAGGCTTTTGGGTTTCTGCAAGGATATACCCACTCTCATCATCTCCTTACATTCTGGGACTGCATGCATGGACTTCCCTTCATTGATGTGCTCATCCATTCATTTATTGATTCATGTTTTATTACATGGACTTTTAGCGCTGCTAGTGCGTGAAGGAGTCTTTAGCTTGTGAGCTGTTTGAATCTTGATGCACCTATATATACTTTCAAATCTGTTAGCCATGCGACTATATGGGCTTAGTCTAGAATAATGGGTCATCTGATTGTACAAAGTAGCATTTGGGGGTTAGCAGGAGCTCCTAGAGCCCCTTATCGTTTAGAAACTTGTGGATCCAGATAGACCATTTTCCGTGAAAGGAGCGCACAGTTGTGATTGCAAGCTACTGCTCTTTCATATAGGCAATTAAGGTTCACCCTATGGATAACCTCTGATATCTCAGGTGCATAGTCGGTCTTCCATTTTTTAGTGAATACCAGTCTGGAGGCTATCAATACATGTGACACAACAGTTCTAAAATTCATGTAGAAATTTAGAGATGTGAAGGTTCAGTAGTGCCAAGTCTGGTGTGGGCTTGGTCAGGACACCCATGAGTTGTGATATTAGTTTAAACACCGCCCTCCAGAAGCTGCGTATGTTAGGGCACTCCCACAGGATATGAATAAGATTACCAATGTTTCCACAGTGATGCCAGCAAAGAGTTGAGTAATCTGAATAGATTTATGACAATTTATATGGCGGAAAATAACCCCCATGCACATGGGCATCCGCAGAACTTTTTCAGGGGGGGGGGGCTTAATTTTAAGATCACCCATGCTCCGCCCCTTTTTGACAATGTCATGAAGGGGAGGGGCTTAGTCATTATCACATAGCGCGCAGGCATCCAAAGGTTTGAGAAACCTGATGCAAAAGCTTATTAGAAGAATAAAGCTGCCATAATTTGTTTTTATGTTCACACTACTGACACTATTGAATGCATGCTGAATGTTCGCTGATCTCCCTTCCCTCCATCTGTTGGTACCTGCCATGCCAGTCCCAGGTCTGCCAATGGGTGCATGGAGCCCAGGAAACATGACTGAGGTGTGTGTGTGTGTGTGTGTGTGTGTGTGTGTGTGTAGGGGGGGGAGGTGGCCGGCACTAACGGGGGTGTGTGGAAGTGATCTGGTGGCTACACTGCTAATTGATTGTTTCCATATGACAGGTGTAAGCTGGGGAACAGGTAGCAGGTGCAAAGCTCCCTGGGATGAGCAGTCTTTCAGGCACAGATACCAAATCCAGTGAGGTAGTGACAAACAGTGCGGTGTTTATTGGTGCTATATACAAGTTTATAAACAGGTGCTGTACAGTGCTTTAAGGAAAACAAGCAGGAATAATAATAATAAACAAAAGCCTAGCCGTGTCCCGGCGCTTATTACACACAATGCAGTCCCTAACTAACACAGACTGAGCAAGCCTACAGCTTGTCAGCTTCCAAAGACACACACTGACATTGTTACCAACCTTCTGCTCTCCTAGACAAACGTTGTCTAATTTCCCAGGCTGAGAGAGCACTGCTGTCTGTCTCAGGTGAGTTTAAATTGGCCTGGTGAAGAGGACCAAGATCCGAACTGGATCACGGATCAGAGATCCCTAAAGGTATACGAGAGATGCCTGGGTGATGTATAAACCCCGAACAGGATTTTTCCTGTCTCTCTCTGGGACGCTCTGCTACACAGGCAACACTTGGCTTGTTAGATTTATACACAATAAGTGAGATGCTTTATTTTAGGCTTTGTTTTCATTTACTTTTTCAGGGCAGTAAAATCGCATGACTGAGCCACGTTTACCACAACTCAATCACTCTCCCTTATGCTACAAAGGCACTGCCACCGTCCTACAATATTACAACAGTGGTGCCAGGGGTTTTTACACACTCCCAGTTGATTTGGGCATGTGTGTAAAAACCCCTGGCACCACTGTTGTACCATGTAGGACAGTGGCAGTGTCTTTGCAGCATAAAGGGGAGTGGTTGGGTGGTGGTAAATGTGGCTCAGCCATGCATTTTTACTGCCCGGAAAACGTAAATGAAAACAAGGCGTAAAAGAAAGCATCTCACTTACTGTGTATAAACCTGACAAGCCAAGTGTTGTCTGTCATATGGAAACAATCCATTAGCAGTGTAGCCACCAGATCATTTCCACACCCCCCCCCCCCCCGTTAGTACCGGCCACCTCCCCCCCACCCACACACACACGCAGCAGTCCTCAGCCATGTTTCCTGGGCTCCATGCACCCATTGGCAGACCTGACCAACAGATGGAGGGAGGGAAGGGAGATCAGCGAACATTCAGCGTGCATTCAATAGTGTCAGTAGTGTGAACATAAAAACAGATTATGGCAGCTTTATTTTTCTGCATCTATCTGTGCGGAGCGGACGGGACTGCATACATCCAGGGCTTGCAAGCTGGGCGGGCTGAGCCCCCAATGTAGAGGAATTGCATTCACATACAGAAGCAAGCTCACCAGCGTGATGGCGCAAAAATTTTGTCTAATCGCAAACATTCAGTTTTGGATAGAGAAATATTAATTTAATTCAGTCAGTCTCCCAATGAAGAAAGATTGAGGGTTTTTGTTTCAAGTCTGGGTATTGGAATGCATTATAGAACCATGAAATTCCTCCTTTGTGTTTAGTACTTAGATAGTTCCATATTATAGGGTCCAGTGTCACAGATTTAGTCTGAAATTTGGTATGGAAATAGTGAATTTGAATCTTTGCGAGTTTTCCCAAAAATTCTCCGGGATCTCATGTAAGTCTCAGAACCCTAGGTTTAACCACTGGGTTACATTAAAAGATGGAATAAGGTGTTTGTATGTACTAAAGGATGTAGGGATCTGGATGGAACCCATGCTAGGGGGTTTTGTGCTCAAAAGTGTTCTCAAGTCCTCCAATGAGACCTGTATGAATGGGAATTCGGGACATTGGAGGTTTGGGTTCAGAGCCGCAGCCTGCAGGAGGGATGGAAGGTCCCGCTCTTTAATGAGTGGCTTTTTTAGGTTAATCTATAGTTT
Source organism: Pelophylax lessonae (assembly GCF_965119305.1). Taxonomy (NCBI): domain Eukaryota; kingdom Metazoa; phylum Chordata; class Amphibia; order Anura; family Ranidae; genus Pelophylax; species Pelophylax lessonae. Next base: position 356,543,169 of record NC_138771.1, on the reverse strand, counting down.
GTCCGAGTCAGGAGAAAACCAGGACCTTACTTGGTCAAGGAGGGCAGCGTAATGATAGTTTTTCAGCCTGGTAAATTAATTAATTTTATGCTGGATCAGGGTAGTGAATGAGATTCAAGCTCTACCTCCTTTCCACATAAGTTTTCTGAGCATAATATCAAAGTTCCTAAAGAATTTATCAGGAAGAGGGATGGGGATGGTTCTAAAGAGGTACAGTATTTTGGGTAGGGTCATTATTTTAAGCGCCGCCACTCTTCCCTACCAAGATAGTTCATGGGTCCACAGTAGGAAGTGGAATAGAGGATAAATAGGAGGATATGAGCTCCTCAGTAGGTTGAGTTGTATCAGGGTCCTCTTGCAAATTATATAAGGAATGGGAGAATAGTAATGCTTTAGCTAAATCTTCTGGGTGGTAAACTGCAGTGCCATCTAGTGGATTTTGAATGTAACACGGGTTCGTTTTAAGATGCTGTTTCTGTAGTTGTCTCCCTAGGAGTTTTCGTGCCCTGTTGCTATGGGAGTAGTAAGTAGCTTTTAAAGACTTCAATAATTTTCCTGTTCTGTCATAATTTGGAGGCGTAGGTCCTGTCTAGATTTCATTAAAGCCGCCAATTTGACGGGCTGGGGCGTTATTTTGGTTTGTGACTCTAGAGACTGAATTTGTTGCAGCAGAAACATTGGCCTGATGACACTGGGACTGGTGCAGCTAGTGATCAGGAACACTGTTGCTGGCCTACACTGATCTGGTGACACTTGGACTGGCATGGTAGTAATCAGGAAAAGTGATGCTGGCTTATATTGGTCTGGTGACACTGGAACTGGTGTGGCAATGATCTGGAACACTGGCCTGACTACCCATCGGTCTGATGACACTGGGCTTGGAGTGGAAGCAATCAGGAACACTTTTCCTTCACTGTACTGGCAACATTGTATTGGGATGATCAGGAATACTGGGGTTGGTGGCACTGGTATGGTATTACTATACTGGTGTGCCTAGAGATCAAGAACACTGGCTGGCTGCACTAATATGGTGAGATTTTACTGGTGTAGCTTGCAATAGCACTACCTATAGCAGTCAGCATTCCTGCAAGCCAAGCAAACATAACCTACTGGTTCTTAGCTGCCTACATACATTTTTACACAATACTATGTTAATTAGCCAGGAAGTATAAGAGGCTGAATAAAAGATGACCTGGGATTCCAGGAGTGCGGTTGTCCACAGATGATTGCTGAGAATCTGGGATTGGTGTCTTGCAGGAACGTAGTCAGTGCGGTGTACAGTTGGGTCAGATCTGGCAATCAAAGAAGTGGTCAGCAAACAGGCAAAGGATCAGTTCAGACAGTAAGCAAAAACGTGTTCAGGCAGCAGGCAGAGATGACACTGCATTGGTGTGGCAGCAATCAGAAATATTTTTGCTGGCTTACTCTTGTCTGGTGACGCTGGAACTGGTGTGGCAGTGATCAGGAACTCTGTTGCTGGCAGCACTGATCTGGCAACACTGGCTAGTGATCAGGAACATTGTTGCTTGCCCACACTGGTCTGGTGACACTGGGACTGGTGTGGTGGCAATCAGGAACACTGATAATGACTTTAACTAGTCTAGTTGACACTGGGGCTAGGGTGGTGGCAATTAAGAACACTGTTGCTGGGTTACACTTGTCTGGCGACACTGGCCCTGGAGTGGCCAGGATCATGAACACTGGTCTGGCTTACCCCAGCCTGGTGACACTGGCACCGGTGTGGTGGTAATTAGGAAAACTGGTCTGGCTTACATTTGTCTGGTGATAGTGGGGCTAGTGTAGCTAGCAATCAGAAACACTGTTGCTGTCTGCATTGGTCTGGCGACACTGGCACTGGTGTGGCTAGTGATCAGTGATCAGGAACATTGTTGCTGGCTGCACTGGTCTGGCGACACTGGCACTGGTGTGGTGGTGATCAGGAACACTGTTACTGGCTTACACTGGTCTGGTGGCATTGCGCCTGGTGTGAAAGTTATCAGGAACACTGTTGCTGGATTATACTGGGCTTGTGACTCTGGGACTGATGTGGTTAGCAATCAGGAACACTGTTGCTGGTTTACACTGCTCTGGTGACATTGGGACCGGTTTGGTGGTATTTAGGAAAACTGTTGCTGGCTGAACTGGTCTAGTAACTCTGGCATTGGTGTGGTGGTGATCAGAAACATTGGCCTGATGACACTGGGACTGGTGCAGCTAGTCATCAGGAACACTGTTGCTGGCTTACACTGATCTGGTGACACTTGGACTGGCATGGTAGTAATCAGGAAAAGTGATGCTGGCTTACATTGGTCTGGTGACACTGGAACTGGTGTGGCAATGATCTGGAACACTGGCCTGACTACCCATCGGTCTGATGACACTGGGCTTGGAGTGGAAGCAATCAGGAACACTTTTTCTGCACTGTACTGGCAACATTGTATTGGGATGATCAGGAATACTGGGGTTGGTGGCACTGGTATGGTATTACTATACTGGTGTGCCTAGAGATCAAGAACACTGGCTGGCTGCACTAATATGGTGAGATTTTACTGGTGTAGCAAGCGATCGGGGACAATGTTGCTGGCTGCACTGGTAATATTATACTGGGCTGGCTAGCGATCAGGGACACTGACACTGTCTGGCTGCACTGGTGACAATGTAACGAGGTAAAAAAAAAAAAAAAAAAACCTCTGCCAATCACTATAGAAAACCCTCCGCTTTCTCTCGCAGCCAATCTGTGTGAGAAGAAACAGAACAGTGGTAGCAACATCCTTTGTTTACATTTTGTAATTTGAGTAACAGAGATCACATGGCACAGAGCCAGTTTTATTGGCCCTGTGCCCTAGTCTGTGTTCTGCTGTGTCTGATGGGCACAGCAATAACAGAGATCTAGAGGGAGCGCATGAGCAGCACAAAGGGAAGGCTGTTTTAAAATTCTGCTGTACTTAAAGCAGACCTTCAGTCATTTTTTCATCTTTCCACCTATTTAATCTTCTGCCCTTAATTTAATTATAGATAGTAAAACGTTTTTTTTTTTTTTTTTTTTTTTTTTCTACCAGTAAATACCTCATACAGCCCACTTCCACTTTCTTGTCTGGTGGTTAGCCTAGGCTAATGACATCATACACAGCTCTCTCTCTCTCACTCCTGTGAGAGTCTGCCAGCAAGAGAGGAGGGATGAGTCATAGGAGGGTAAAGAGCTGCAGAGCTGGAGGGGCTTGATGAAGGCAGAGATAACAGGAGACTGCAGATATCCATGAGTATTCATCAAGAGAGGAGAAATTTGCAGGCAAGCAGTGGTGTGAAAACGGTGTATGTCCTCGCGCTTATGGTATAAATGTAAGTGAATAAATAAGTCGATAAAATGTAATTTTTAAATTTTTAAATATAGCTGCTGCTGGAAGTTTAAAGTGCAAGTGCCTTTAATAAATGTATAATCCGTAATTTTCCGTGCTGCTATATAATAAATTATTGCATAATACTCAAATTACATATATCCAATAAATATACCAAAAACATCCTAGTGTATACAGTGCATCAAAAATAAATACATGAATATAAATAATACTGCATAAATCAAAGTCCTTAAGTGAAACAAAGTGCTGTAATGCTCCACTTCTTAATATTTATATAAATCAAAGTCCTTAAGTGCAAAGTGCAAAACAAAGTGCTGTAGTGCTCCACTTCTTAGGTGAAAGTGCTGGTGCTCCCCTCGTGGCTCCCTACTTACCACAAATAGAAGAGAGTAAAGCGGTTGATGTCAATTTAGGCTTTTCTAGTGATAATAATCCTCGTGGAGACAGCCTCTTGGTATGTTGGAAAAGGATCCTTACATGTAAATGCCAATATTCATATAGGTGCCGGTATTCCTTTTTCAGCAATTTGAATTACAGCAGCTCTTCTGTACTTCCCACTGACAACAGAAAGGCTGGGAGTGTGAGGAGACCGGCCATCTGGACTGGGACACTGCTAATGAAGGAAAACCAATCAACTGGTGATAAGGTCATGGACTGCCAAGAATCACTGATGCATGTGGGAAGTGAAGGCTGGCCCATGTATTCCAATCTAACAGAAGAGCTGCTGTTATTCAAATTGCTGAAAAAGGAATACCGGCACCTATATGAATATTGGCATTTACATGTAAAGATCCTTTTCCAACATACCAAGAGGCTGTCTCCACAAGGATTATTATCACTAGAAAAGCCTAAATTGACATCCACCGCTTTACTCTCTTCTATTTGTGGTAAGTAGGGAGCCACGAGGGGAGCACCAGCACTTTCACCTAAGAAGTGGAGCACTAAAGCACTTTGTTTTGCACTTTGCACTTAAGGACTTTGATTTATATAAATATTAAGAAGTGGAGCATTACAGCACTTTGTTTCACTTAAGGACTTTGATTTATGCAGTATTATTTATATTCATGTATTTATTTTTGATGCCCTGTAAACACTAGGATTTTTTGGTATATTTATTGGATATATGTAATTTGAGTATTATGCAATAATTTATTATATAGCAGTGTGGAAAATTACGGATATTTGGCAAGTACATAATAACAGTATATATAAAATAATATGCAAAGTGGTTGGAGGGAAGCTTCGGAATGGCAACAATGTTTTTATTACAAATTATGTGAGCAGACTGCAGTTCTTCTTTAAAGCCAAAAAGTAGTATTAAAGTTTTGACAGAGTTAGGAAGTGATAGAGTGAGTTAAAACTTTTCCTAAATTGCATGGCTGTCTGTGTCCCAGGAACAGAAGGTTAACCTTTGCTAAATATACATTTTTTTTAAAATTAGCCTGAAAAATACAAAATACAAGCTGATTTAAGAATGGATGAATTCATCATGCTGCGGTCCATGATTATTAAGTAATAGTTAATCATATCTAGGTATTTTACATTCCATGATTGCATGACTTTGCATGATTTACATACAAGTTGCTCATTTTGCTTAATGCTGAAAATATTCTATGATGTATTAAAATGTGCTAAATTTCGTACTGCCATACCAGATTATCAAAAAAATACAACAGAGCAAAATTCTTATCATAAATTTTCTGTACACTCAGCATACTCACAAGTGCTTCCTACAGCTTTATTTTCTTGGCCACAACAAATGCCCAGGGTGATTTGCTATAACATGCCTGTTTTTTTTTTCTTTCATAGATCTATTATCAGTTATGTAGGATTAAGTTCTCAAATTCAAATTATCTTGCAATCTTTACCTCCCCTTTAGGTTTACAGAGTGGATATAAAACTCACACAAAGATGCCAAACAATCAAGACAACTTGACACCGCATCGGAAAAAAGCAAACTTATTTCTTGTGTGCTATGTGTACTCTACTGAAGATCCTCAGTCTACTTTGTCTTATTTCTGAATGTTCTATGAAACCCTCTAGCTTAGAAATTCAAAAAATTACTGAGGATTTGGAAACGTTGTTACAAAAGAAGGATAAGGTAAGATATTGAATGTTATACATTTTATAGCATTTTTGCTTCTCACTTGCAGCTTGACCAGTAGTAAATGAAATGGGTTTTCATATTTACCTATTGATGTTTCAGAATTGAAGTAAATGTAAACCCTAACCAGATGACATTTAGTTTGCTAAAACACTGTGCATCATACACTACTGCATTGCTTTTTTTTTTTTTTTCATTTTAAAATATACTATTTTAAACTTTCTAATAATCCTATTAAAAAAATTACAGTATATCCTATTCCTAATCCTATTATTAACTAATAACATCCTTTTTGCATCTCACTTCTGCTAATCTCCTCCAGTCTTTTTGCAGCTACTCCCTTTCTACATACATGAGCTGGGGAGGTTGAATGAATCAGGACAGGATTCCTAATGGTGACAACGGCTCAGTATGAGTTGGCACGAACATTCGTGGTCTCCACTGAAAGCACATTAGACAGTGTGAAAGATCAGTTAGTAGACAAAGGCAGAATGTTAGCCCATAACAGGAATTAGCTGAACAGGGACCTTCATGGACAGATCACCAGGCTGTATATTTATTATGACTGAAAACTACTTTTGAAATTATTTTAATGTGTTAAAGATTATATCATTAATAACTGGGTTAAAATCTTTTAAGTACATCTGTCATATTACAAAAATGTAGTCTCTGCTACCCTCTTCCAAAGTTGCTTGGGTACATCCGAGTTCAACAATTCTAGTAGGGTTGCACTGATACCGGTATCAATGCCGATACTAAGCATTTGCATGAGAACTCGTGCTAGTGCAAATACTCCCATACCTGAAATGGAAAACGAATGGGCTCAAATCGCACTGCAAAGAATCACACGATTTGATCAGGAATGCAGTGCAATTTCTGTCTGAATCACATGTGGTTTCCCGCACCACTTCTGCGTGAACCCAGGCTTGTCATTCGGAGTTCAGCCTAAGTAAATGAAGATGGGAAAACTCTGAATACTTAATAGGGTACAAGGAAAAAAGAAAATATCTATCTATCTATCTATCTATCTATCTATCTATCTATCTATCTATCTATCTATCTATCTATCTATCTATCTATCTATCTATCTATCTATCTATCTATCTATCTATCTATCTATCTATCTATCTATCTATCTATCTATCTATCTATCTATCTATCTATCTATCTATCTATCTATCTATCTATCTATCTATCTATCTATCTATATATATATATATATTTTTTTTTACAGTATATATATATATATATATATATATATATATATATATATATATATAGTGTTTACGCTTACGGGGGATTGAATGATTACAGTGAACATAACTCCATCCTATTCAATAATATAAGTAAACATTTATTTTTTTTTCATACTGAATATTTTCAAATCCTTTAGTCATTCTTTATCTCTACTGGCAGTTAACAATTTTAAAGAGGGGTTCTCACATGGCAGATTAAAATGAAATCTCTCAGTAGTTAAAACATAAAGTTAAACTGTGGGACAGAGTTTTTTTTTCTAAACCAATTCAAACAGAGACAGCTTTTGCTTATATTCCTCCTGCATGGTGGTGGGGGGGGGGGGGACTTCAGTTCAACGAGACAGCTATTGATTTGCTATAATTGGTTTTAATAGTTACTAGTAATAATGGATATGCAGTCAAGTAAGGCTAACTACAAAGAGATTGCAAAAATAAAAAAAACATGTACAGAAGGAAATAATTGTTTTTTTCTGCATCACTATGAACTCCTAACATACATTTTAAGACATGTAAATCTGTGGCACTAGTACATGATGCTTACTTGTTACACAGACAGCATTTACATGTTGCATGTTACATACTAAAAGGTTGCTAAAGTGTTACTAAACCGAAAACAGTAAAATCAGTCTGTATATGTAGTAAAGCATATTTGTTATACTCACTGCGGGACCTAAGGGGTTAATCTTCTACTTTGTGTAAAAAGGGCTGTTTGAGTCTGTCTGTGATCCTCCCCTTCTTCCACAGTCCCCAATTTATCTCCTGACAGTACAGAGCCTTGGGGGCACTCTACACATGCTCAGTTTAGTTTTTTTTTCTTGGGAGGTGCATGTGATCAGCACAGGGCCAATCAGCACTGTCCAGACAGAGAGTCATGAGTCCTGCAGCCTCACAGGACAATAAGAGTAGAATGAAAAATTATCCTACAAGCTTTAACCAGACACTGATAGAAGTCATAAGAATGCTATATATCACTGATGCAAAAAGGTATTTAGCAATTTATATTTACTAAAATAATTGCATGTTCATGTTCTGTGTACTGTGGGAGACCAGTAGTGATGAGCCGAACACCCCCCCGGTTCGGTTCGCACCAGAACACCGCAAACAGAGGAAAAGTTTGTTCGAACAAACTAACTCCATTGAAGTCTATGGGACTCGAACGTCAAAAATCAAACGGCCTCATTTTGAAGGCTTAAATGCTATTGTTATTACCCTAAAAAAGTCTATGGGGTCCGGGTACTGACCTGGGGAACATGTAGCAATGCAAAAAGTTTTAAAAGAGATAGTTTTTAAAGGGGCACTGATTTACTGATTTTAATGACACTTAAAGTGAAACCATAAAAATGAAAAATTTGTTCAAATATTGTGCCTGGGGGATCCCCTGAATGTGCCTGTAAAGTAGTGCATCTGTACGATGTACGTAGCCTGCTGCAGCAATACTGACATTTCTAAAGGACAAAAATGTCATATACAAATATACATAAAAATTTCAAATGCCATGTACTTGACATACAGGTGCAGAAAAATTGGGCCTTGGTTGTTGGTGGAGCCTGAACACCGTAACCCCTCGCAGTTACTCTTGCTGGGCACAGGAACGGGCTGTGCTGCTAAAAATTCTATACAAATTTTGAGATTGCATGTACTTGTCATACAGGTGCAGAAATATTGGGCTTTTGGTGTTGGGGGTGCCTGAACACCACAACCCCTCCACAGTTACTCTTGCTGGGCACAAGAACGGGCCCTGCTGCTAAAAATTCCATACCAATTTCAAAAAGTGTTGCATGTATTCTTATCAGTGATCTAGTGGGGGCGCTGTGCTGTCATCTGACCTGGCCAAGGTTGGCTGGTGGCTATGCAAACCGGCTGGAGTGATGGGGACCTGGAAGGTTAGTATCGGCAGGAACTGAAACTGAAATTGAGCCTTTGGTGTTGGTGGTGCTTGAACACCGTAACCTCTCACAGCTACTCTTGCTCGGCGCAGGAATGGGACCTGCTGGTAAGAATTCCATACAGATTTGAAATCGCATGTACATATCCTACAGGTGCCAAAAATTAGGCCTTTGGTGGTGGTGGTGCCTGAACACCATAACCAACCCCTCACAGTTACTCTTGATGGGTGCAGGAATGGGACCTGCTGGTAAGAATTCCATACAAATTTGAAATCGCATGTACTTGTCATACAGGTGCCAAAAATTGGGCCTTTGCTGTTGGTGGTGCCTGAACACCGTAACCAACCCCTCTCAGTTACTCTTGCTGGGAGCAGGAATAGGACCTGCTGGTAAGAATTCCATACAAATTTGAAATCGCATGTACTTGTCATACAGGTGCCAAAAATTGGGCCTTTGCTGTTGGTGGTGCCTGAACACCGTAACCAACCCCTCTCAGTTACTCTTGCTGGGCGCAGGAATGGGACCTGCTGGTAAGAATTCCATACAAATTTGAAATCGCATGTATTTGTCATACAGGTGTCAAAAATTAGGCCTTTGGTGGTGGTGGTGCCTGAAAACCGTAACCAACCCCTCTCAGTTACTCTTGCTGGGCGCAGGAACGGGACCTGCTGGTAAGAATTCCATACAAATTTGAAAATGCATGTATTTGTCATACAGGTGCCAAAAATTAGGCCTTTGGTGGTGGTGGTGCCTGAACACCGTAACCAACCCCTCTCAGTTACTCTTGCTGGGCGCAGGAACGGGACCTGCTGTTAAAGAATTCCATACAAATTTGAAAATGCATGTATTTGTCATACAGGTGTCAAAAATTGGGCCTTTGCTGTTGGTGGTGCCTCAACACCATAACCAACCCTTCTCAGTTACTCTTGCTGGGCACAGGGCACAGGGACAGGGCTTGCTATTAAAAATTACATACGAAATTTAAATTGTATGCACCTGTCATACAAATGCAGAGAAATTAGGCCTTGGGGGTTGGTAGTGTCCTAAACCAAAAACATTGTTGGAAGCTAGCAGAATCAAGGTTGAGGAACAGGATAGGCAGCATACGCAGTCTTCAAGGGATGTCAGACCCCTAGAAAATTCAATCAGTTACATCAGCATCAGGGACTTGATAGCTGTTGTTGATCCAGGAAAGAATCATTTTGATTAAAAGTCAGCTGGTCAACAGAGTCTGTGGACAGATGCACTCTTTTGTCCCTCACAAAATCTCCAGAAGCACTGAACGTCCGTTCGGAAAGCACACTGGAAGCAGGACAGGCCAGTAGCTCCATTGCTTATTGAGCAAGTTCTGGCCAGTGGTCCATCTTCAAGACCCAGTAACCCAGTGGCTACTCAGCTTGAATGGTCTCCAAGTCTGCTCTTGCGCCTAGATAATCATGCACCATATGATTGAGACACTGCCGATGGTTGCTTAAACCTAACAGCCCTGGGTGCTGCTGAGAACTAAAGAACTGTTTAAAGGCATTGGCCAGCTAGCCCCCTTCTCCACCGCTGCTCCTTTGGCTGAATGATGCCTCAGAAACATGTCCAGAGAATGTTAACCTCCCAGTGTCTGGAAAGGTGTTACACAAATTTTTTTTCAAGGCCTCCTCAAGATCTTTCATCCTCTGCTCCCTCTGCGAAGGCAGGATGAGCTCTGCAACTTTACCCTTGTAAGGTGGATCAAGAAGGGTTGCCAACCAGTAATTATCCCTCTCCTTGATAGCATGAATCTTCAGGTCATTTTGCAGGCTTTGCAGAATCAGGGAGCCCATGCATTGTAAGTTGGAGGAGGCATGAGCTTCTGAGTCCTCTGGGTTACTAAGGATGACATTGTCTGGAGCAACCTCTCCCCAACCATGTACAACTCCTGGGATTTCTGGGGAATCAAAACCATCCCTTGAAGACTGTTGTATGCTATCCTTTACATCCATGCTGCCGCAATCCCCCTCCTCATCTTCCTCCTGTGTGTTTTGTGTCCCTGCAGGGATGATATCTGCATAAAGGGGGCCTTGTGAGGAAAGGAAGTCCTCCTCCTCCTCCCGCTGTTCTGCCTCAAGAGCCCTGTCCATGATTCCACAAAGCGTGTGCTACAGCAGGTAGACTAAAGGGATAGTGTCACTGATGCATGCATCGTCCCGGCTCACCATCCTTGTGGCCTTCTCAAATGGTGACAGGACGATGCATGGCTAAAAAAAGCCAAGCTCTCCTGACCCTGTCATTGTGCCATACTCACGCAGGTACTCATTGATGGTGCTCTGCTGCGTGTGCAGCCTCTGCAGCATTGCCAATGTTGAGCTCCACCTGGTGGGCATGTCACAAATGAGGCGGTTGGTGAGCAGGTTGAATTTCCGTTGAATGTCAGATAGCCGAGTACTGGCGTTGTATGAACGCCGGAAATGGCCACAGACTTTTCTGACCTTCCTCAGGAGATCTTGGAAGCCCGGGTATCTGGTCAAGAAACACTGCACCACCAGATTCAGGACACGGGCCAAGCATGGAACATGTGTCAAGTGTCCCTGACGGAGGGCAGAAAGAAGGTTGGTGCCATTGTCGCATACAACCATTCTTGGCTCAAGCTGTTGTGGCGTCAACCATCTCTGAGCCTGCCCCTGCAGAGCTGACAGAATCTCTCCCCCAGTGTGACTCCTATCCCCTAGACAGACCAACTGAAGCACTGCATGGCATTTTTAGCCTGACTGCTTGCGTAGGCCCTTGAACGCTTAGGGAGCACTGCTGCTCCAGAGGACAATTGAGCAGAAGAGGACATGGAGGAAAAAGAAGAGGAGGAGGTGGTGGTGGAGTAGCCAGATGTGGCAGAATCAGCACCAGCTTTTTGGAGGTGTGGTGGCAAAACAAGCTGCAACACTGAACCCTGTCCTGCATCCGCCCCAGCTGTCAGCAGAGCTACCCAGTGCACCGTGAAAGAAATGTAACATCCCTATCCATGCCTACTGGACCAAGAGTCAGCAGTAATGTGAACCTTCCTGCTGACTGCTCTGTCTAACGAGGCCAAAACACTACCTTCCACATGAAGGTAGAGAGCCGGAATGGCCTTATGCGAAAAGAAATGCCTTTTTGGTACCTGCCGCTGTGATACAGAACATTCCCCAAATTCCCAAAGGGGAGCAGAGTCTACCAGATGAAAAGGCAGCAATTGTAATGCTAGCAATTTGGTCAAGCTAGCATTAAGACGCTGAGCATGTGGATGGCTGGGACAGTATTTCTTTCTATGGTTCAGCAACTGGGGTAGTGAAATCTGCCTGCTGCTCAAATCAAGCGGTGGTGTACTGCTAGCAGATTGGGTGCAAGTCTCTGTGGCACTCATTTCTATATTATCATCAGTCTCAATGCAGGTATTTGAGAAGACATGAGGTATAGGGCTAGAGATCCCAGATGAGGAGCAAGGTGCAGTATGCTTGTTTTTATCTTGTGGCTCTTTCAGGTGCTGTTGCCAACAGACTGCATGGCAGGTCCTTATATGCCTTGTCAAGCATGTGGTACCCAAGCGGCTGGTGTTCTGGCCACGCTTGATCCTCTTCAGACAGATGTTGCAAACAGCAACGCTGCGGTCTACTGCCCATGTGCTGAAAAAAGCCCACACTAATGAATTTTTGGAAGTCCGTGGGGAGTTTGCAGCACCCTGCACCTGTGGAGCTCTGTGCCTGCCTTTGTCCAATCATGGCAGAGATCATTTGATTGGCCAAAGCATGGAGGTCAGGGTGCATGATTTGGCCAATCACATAACACACTGCATGCGCCGCGGGCACATTTGTCCGTCATTCGACCAATGAGCAAATGACCGATGTTCGAGTCGAACTTAGCTTCGACTCGAACTTGAAGCTCATCCCTAGAGACCAGATATAGTGAATTCAGAGTCGTGTGTTTAGTAAAAATTTAAAGCACCCCTGACAAAACTGAAACTATTATTACTCCGGGCAATTCAGCCCTGGATTTTTGATATGCCCGCAAATATGCTGAGATGTCATTTTTTGGGAAAAATGTGTGTTTGCATTTCTGGCCTTTGGCTCTCTATAAATTGATGGGAAAGCTCTGTTGATGTAATGTGCTTTTAGTTGTGCACCAAAATAAATGAAGATTTTCAATTTAGCACACCACAATGCACAAATGTGAATGCATTGTGCTGTAGTGTACTATGTTGATTAAATTTAGTACAGGAAACGTTTTTTGTGCATTGCAGCTCATTAAAGTGTAATTAACCACTTGCCGACCAGTCGCTGTAATTTTTCCTGCAGTAGGTCGGCTCTAACACGCGAAACGATGTACCTGTATGTCATTTCGTGTAATAGACAGTGGGGGCAGGCACGCCAATTGTCTAGAGGGGGAGCCAATTAGCAGGTCCGGCGGACGCGATGTCCGCCAGCCACCCGCGATCGCTCCCCATAGAGACAGAACAGTGGTCTGCCGATGTTAACAAGGCAGACCTCCGCTTTGTCACAGATGAACACAGGGATCCTGTGTTCCTATTATTTATTAATTCTGTGTCCATCCCCTACACAGTAACCCTAGGAGCAACCCTTTGTTCGCCCCTAGTGCTATCCCCTTCCCTGCCAGTGTCATTAGTACAGTAACAGTGCAGATTTCTAATGTAGTAATGGTCTCCTCAAAAGTGTCAAAAGCGTCAGTTGGATGTCCGATCTGTCCGCTGCAATGTCGCAGCCCCGCTAAAAATCGCTGATCGCCACCATTTCTAGTAAAAAAATAATTTAAAAAATCAAAAATTACATAATTAATCCCCTAGTTTGTAGACGCAATAACTTTTGCGCAAACCAATCAATATACACTTATTGGGATATTTTTTTAACAAAAATATGTGGCAGAATACTTATTGGCCTAAATTGATGAAAAAAAGTGATTTTTAAATTTTTTTTATTGGATCTGTTTTTAGGCAGAAAGTAAAAAATAATGTTTTTTTTTTTTTCAGAATTGTCGCTCTTTTTTTGTTTATAGCGCAAAAAAAAAACGCAGAGGCGATCAAATACCAGCAAAATAAAGCTCTATTTGTGAGAATAAAAAAAGGACATCAATTTTATTTGGGTATAGCGTCGCACGACCTCACAGTTGTCACTTAAATTAACGCAGTGCCGTATCGCATACAATGGCCTGGTCATTAAGGGGGTAAAACCTCCTGGCTCTTAAGTGGTAAAAGCTCCCAAAATTATTGTTATAATGCAGTCAGGCTGTATATGGTTATGAGCTCTGTTTTTATTAATTATACTGAAGAGACTCACTGGGTGGAAGGAGACCATTTGCTTACATTAGGAAGTTGAAGCAGGTATGTTCAGGCACCTCTAGATGTCTGCACTTCATACCTAGAGCAATTCGCTCCATTTTTCCCAGTGACAGAGCGTACTGTTGCATGTGTGACTAAGTAAAACCACTCAGGTTATCTTAACCACTTCAATACTGCACACTTTCACCCCCTTCCTGCCCAGGCCAATTTTTGAATGACAATTGTGTGGTCATACAACACTGTACCAATATGATTTTTATATATTTTTTACACACAAATAGAGCTTTCTTTTGTTTGGTATTTATTACCCACTGATTTTTTTATTTTTTGCTAAACAAAAAAAAAAAAAGATCAAAATTTGGGGAAAAAAAGTTTTCCTTTGTTTCTGCTATAAATTTTGTAAATAAGTAATTTTTTCACCTTCACTGATGTGTACTAATGAGGCTGCACTGATGAGGAGGCTCTAATATGCAGCACTGATGGGTACTGATAGGTGGCACTGAAAGGCATCACTGAGGGGCACTGATTGGCCTGATGACTGGTGGGTGCTAGTGGGCTTCACTCGTAATGACTGCAAGGATTATTAGTGCAGATCCCCCCTGTCAGAAGAGCCGCTTATCGGCTCTCCTTTACTCAACGTGAATAGAGGAATGCCAAAAACCAGAACTTCCTAGTTAAGCTGTGATCAGCTGTGATTGGACACAGCTGATCACATGGTAAAAAACCTACATCATGGGCTCTTTACAATGATCAGAGATGCAATGTGTCGGAGTGAGACACCGCTCTACTGATCGCTGCACTGTGCGCCCCCGCACGAGCGGCTCGTTTTGAAAGTTGTCATATGACGTCCAGGGAGAGCCACCGCCTGGCCGTCATTTTGCTGCAGACCGGTCGGGATGTGGTTAAACTGAATATAGATTGTCTATGTGCGTTTGACAATAAGATCTTGATCTTAAAGTGGTTCTAAAGGCAGAAGGTTTTCTAACTTAATGCATTAATTCAGCGGCCCCCCCACCTAATACTCACCTGAGCCCATCTTGATCCAGCGATGTTGCACGAGAGACTTGGCTGTCCGGGACTTGTCCTCCCGATTGACTGAAACACACAGTGAGTGCCATTGGCTCCCGCTGTTGTCAATTAAATTCAGTGAGCCAATGAGGAGAGAGAGGGGGCAGAGCTCCATGTCTGAAAGGACACACAGAGAAGCGGCTCGGCTCAGGTGCCCCCATAGCAAGCTGCTTGCTGTGGGGGCACTCGGCAGGAGGGAGGGGCCAGGAGTACCGGTAAGGGACCTGAGAAGAGGAGGATCTGGGCTGCTTTGTGCAAAACTACTGAACAGAGCAGGTAAGTATAACATGTTTGTTATTTTTAAACACAAAAAAAAAACAAGACTTTAGTATTGCTTTAAAGTATATGTAAACCCTTAACATGTAACACAAACTATGCAGTTTAAAAAAGAAATGAAAGGCAAAACATATGTGTAAAGATATTAAAAAAAAATGTATATACCTTTTTTCCCATAAGTGACCACATAGCCTATGTTTTCAGCTCCATAAGGATCTCAGAGACCTAAGAGAAGAGAAACAGCAGCACACTAATCTACCCAATAAATGGCTGTGCGGGGGGGGGGCATGTCAGGACAAGTCTGATCATTAGAGGATAGCATGCTGTGTTCCCAGCACAGCTAGAGTACTGACCACACTGTGATCTCATCCTTAGTGTGGTCAGTTTTTGATAGAAAAGCAGATGGACTGGCAGGAACACCAGGTATTTCACACAAAATGAATCAATACAAAGAGAATAGGATACTTTTTTCATACAAGTATTTGGTACAGCAGGCACATATCAGGAATATGAAAGGTTGAGTTTACTTATTCTCTAATAGATATAGTTTATACAGGCATAATGGTCCATAATGCATTAGGATCAATAATCCACACTACTTATATATATTTTTTTAAACGGATACCCTAAGTTACTATATCAGTTCAATAGGATGAAGGTACAAATGTAATCATTTTCACTGAAGTCATCATACCTCTTCTGGACTGGCCATTTAGTGTCATGAAAAATATGAATATTCATGTTGTCATTTTTTTTTTTATTTGTAGCTGAATTGCCAGGGGGAATTGGTACATTCCCTGAGTGAAAACGAGGTAAGACAATGAAAATTATGAAAATACAAATACACCACACCACACCTGTAATGGTAAAGGAAAACTAAAAATGAAATGTACAGAAACATATGAGGATTATGTAAAATAGTTTTTACTGTGACTAATGGATAAACCTGTACAATATTTAGACGATCAGATATAGACATTTAAAGTGAAGGTGAAGAGAACATTATTTTTAAACTTACAATCTATGTCTAGTAAACCCATTGGACAGTGCTTCCTAGAAATTAGTCCTATACATGGCCGATGCTAGACTATTTTGCGCCCTAGGCAAGACCAGCTGCTTGCACCCCAACCCCCCATATACTGTACTTACCTTCTCAGCTCCGTGCCGTTTGGGACAACCAGGGACTGTGAGCTCCTCTGCTCTGTTGTGGATGGGACTGGAGGAGGGAATGACGCGATGTGACGTCACGTTGAGATGCGCCGCACCCACGTTCAGCACGTTCATTGGCTGGAAATGCTTAGCACGGCACCTATCCGTGCACACTGCTGGCAGCCAGGCTGCAGCCTCATCGTATTCCCGATCCGGATTGGCAGGATCTGGCGGCGGTGAAGATCATCAACCAATCCAATTCGCGCACAGACAGCGCTGCAGAGATGACCATGTCCTGTGTCCGTGTGTAAGGCCTGCACATCAAGCAATGCACAGTGAGTGACATACAGTCAGCACTATTCCCACCCCGGATGCTGTCTGGCCGGCGAACTACACATGAATGATCCATCCATCTGAGCTGGTCTACACCCTCTTCAGGCTAGGCTAGGCAGCAGTGTGCCCCTAGGTGGCAGTGCACCCTAGGCGTCTGCCTAGTTCGCCTAGCAGGAGCACCGGCCCTGGTCCTATACCATTATCATAACTATTGCTGCATTCAGTATCTACTTACACTTTTATGTTTTCCCATGCAAATCACTTGCCTGTACTGCTACAATCCTGCTTCATCTATAATGAAGGTAAAAAAATGTGTACCCTTTCTTGCTTTCATACAGGTTCTTCACATTGAGAACATGCACAGAAATAAAAACTTATAGTGTAGGGTAAGGCTAGAACTCTGTTAGCTTTTTATTTTTGGATATGCATATGGCTGAGAGTGGTGGTGCTCCAAGTGACACAACAAATGTAGCTGTTGAATAAGGCAATAGCAGCAGAAGGTCCCCAGCAAGCCTCATACAGTCCCTTTGCCATGACTACATAGTGATGGTCAATATGTTACATTGACAAAGGGAATATTGGCGTATACTGTATGCTGTGATGAAACTTACAATAAAAAGTTAAAATGAACACATTGGATTGCTGGTGACTTTCTGCTGTTATAGCTTTTTATTTTTGACTTTGCTGATAATATTTTATCACTTCCTGTCTGGTGAAAACATTGTTACTGTGACAGAAATTCAAAGGGAATCTATCTAAAACATTCATCTATGAACATTGCATATTTTTAACATTTGAAATATTGCATGTGAATAGTTGGTAGTACAACCTGCAGTCAGCAGGTAGTGCACTTGAGCTGGTTCTCCACGACCTTTGCCAAGTCATCTGTGAAGAGGTTGTAATTTGATCTGCTATTCAGAGCAACTCATGACTCAATGGGGTTGATTTACTAAAACTGGAGAGTGCAAAGTCTGGTGCAGCTCTGCATAGACACCAATCAGCTTCCAGGTTTTATTGCCAAAGCCTAATAGAACAAGCTGAAATTAGGAGCGGATTGGCTACCATACACAGTTGCACCAGATTCTGGGTGATCCAGTTTTAGTAAATCTCCCCCAATGAGTCAGAAGAGAGACCAACTCCTCTATTATCTACTTGCTAAGCCCTTATCATTTTTGAGCTGAACAGAGACAATCAAAGAGTGAGCAGCCCCTTTAACCAATTCAATACTGGGCATTTTCACCCCTTTCTTGCGCAGACCAATTTTCAGCTTTCAGGGCTCTCACACTTTGAATGACAATTACGCAGTCATGCAACACTGCCCAAACAAAATTGTTATTTTTTTCCGCACAAATAGAGCTTTCTTTTGGTTCTATTAAATCACCGCTGTTTTTTTTTTTTTTTTAGTTTTTGTGATATGAGTGAAAAAAGAGCGAAATTTTGAAGGAAAAAAGAAAACACTTTTTTTCAGTTTCTTTTATAAAATTTTGCAAAAAAGTAATTTCTGTTCATAAATTGGGGGCAAAATGTATACTACTACATATCCTTGGTAAAAAATAACCCAAATTAGTGGATATTATTCAGTTGGTTTGAAAGTTATAGAGTCTACAAGCTATGGTGCCAATCTTTGAAAACACCCGATCACACCTAGTGTACTGATCTCATTTCTTGAGGCTCTGAAATGTCAGGACAGTACAAATACCCCCCAAATGTCCCTGAACCCTTTTTTGGAAAGTAGACATTCCAAGGTATTTAGCAAGAGGCGTGGTGAGTTTTTTGAAGTTGTAATTTTTTTCCACAATTCTTGGGAAAATTTAGAAATATATATATATTTTTTTACACAAAATTGTCATAATAACACGTTATTTCTCACAAACAGCATAGGCATACTTGCAATTACACCCCAAAATACATTCTGCTACTCCTCCTGAGTATGGCGATACCACATATGTGAGACTTTTACACAGCCTTGCAACAGAGAGGTCCAACATGCAGGGAGCACCGTCAGGCATTCTAGGGGCATACATTACACTTATAATTTCCTGACGACCTATCACACTTTTGAAGCCCCTTTAGCACCAGGAAGGAAAACGACTACAAAAGGACCTCATTTTGGAAAGCAAACACCCCAACGTATATTCTTTGAGGCATTATGAGTCTTTTGAACGTGTCATTTTTTTTTTTTTTTTTTTTTTACACATAGCATGTACTTAGCAAAACTTACACCGGACAGATACTCAGGTACACTGGAGACAGGTACTCAGGTACTCTGATGGGCTGCAGTTAGGTGTGTGGGTACTAATGGGCTGGAGAAAGGTACTCAGGTATTCTGAGGGGCTGCAGATAGGTGCTCAGGTACTCTAATGGGCTGGATATAGGTACTTGGGTACTCTGATGGGCTGCAGATAGGTACTCGGGTGCTCTAGGCTGGAGACAGGTACTCAGGTACCCTGATGGGCTGCAGATAGGTACTCGGGTACTCTGGGCTGGAGACAGGTACTTGGGTACTCTGATAATCTGCAGATAGGTACTTGTGTACTCTGGGTTGGAGACAGGTACTGCAGTCCATCAGAGCACCCAAGTACCTAAGTACCTGTCTCCAGCCCATCAGAGTAGGTACTCGGGTACTCTGGGCTGGAGACAGGTACTCAGGTACTCTGATGGGCTGCAGATAAGTACTGTACTTGGGTACTCTGGGCTTGAGACAGGTACTCGGGTACTCTATTGGACTGGTGACAGGTACTAAGATGGGCTGGTGATAGGTACTCAGGTGGGCTGGTGACAGGTACTCAGGTCGGCTGGTGACAGGTACTCTTTATTACTGGGGCAATCTGTGTGCTTTTCTGTGAACTGTAAGCAGTAACTGCCTGTTATCACAATCTCCTTCTCACACAGGATCAGGGTGTGAGGAGAAGAACTCAGTAACAGGTAGTTCCCACAGTTTGTTAAGATTTGTGTCCGGCTGTGATTGGACACAGCCGGTCACATGGTAAAGAACCAATTTTATTGGCTCTTTACTCTGAATAAGGATAAGCTGTGTCAGAGTGACATGCTTCATCCCTGATCGTCAAGCCGTGCGCCCCTGTGGACAAGCACGAGCAGCGTGCACAAAGACCATTTGACCAGCTCTGATTGGACACAGCTGGTCACGTAGTAAAGAGTGATTTTCATTGGCTCTTTACCCTAAACTGGGATGGGTTGTGTCCTAAAGGACACTCCTTATCCTCGATTGCCATGCTGCATCGCACGGGAGGAAAGGTTCCTGCCGGCGTCATTTTACATAGTGTCAGTAGGGAAGGGATTAAGACTCTGCAAACATTAAGGTGGATTTATGCAAAAGGATGAGAGATTGTGCACTTAGGCAGGCCGTAGATGATGCAATTTTCTTGACTGCAACCACTGGTTGAAAGAAAGTAGCTTGATTCCTCCATTAACACAGTCAGTCGCTGGACGGGGGGGGGGGGGGGGGGGGGAGTCTTGCCTGCCAGGAGAACATGAGATATGAGATAAAAAGACTCATTTGTTGCAGAGTATGTTTGTGTAGATTCCTCCTTGATCCGACCTGCAGGACCGCTGTGATGGGTTCCAGCTGCAGGGAGAGACTGATGGCCAGCTCGGGAGCCTGATGGAGACCCTGGAAGCCACGCTAACTAGCATGGAATACACACTGGAAATTACATCACTGGAAGGATGGGGAATCAGACAACAAAGCAAGAAACTAGGCTACGTGCTCGAAACATCTAGCTCCTTCTCCGGGCCTGGGGGAGCAATACTACAGGATGATATATATAGAGCAAAAACAAGCTAGAGCCGCGACCAGACTGCAAGGACCAGTGGCTCTAGCAGGTATAGAACAACACAGATGGGGAAAAAAATCAACTACAAATTCCATAACAATAAAAAAATAATAAAAAAATATTAAATATCCAAATACAATAGTATACAAATGTAAAAATATACCCACGGCAAAGTCTATGGTGGCAATAAAAAGGAATATGTATATGAAAATAAATGATATCTGAAACCACATATATAAGTATAAATAAAAGCATATACAAGAAAACAATTTAGGAACTTATGAAATGTTATCAGGGTGTACATGCCTATGCAATGCCTCTGAAGCATGCATAAATACATGAGAAGGGGGAAAATAGTGACAACGGGGGAGAACATATATCATGAAACAGCAGGTAAAACTATCAGAGAAACCAGTAAATACTTACTATTTGGTGAAAGTATATGAGAGAGACTCCACATATGTATCTTAAACGATCAGAATTTCATGATATGAGGAGAGGGACATTAAGGGTCCATCAAAAAAATATATGTATATATTGTTAGTTAATAATTGAGTATAAAAATAATAGAACATAAGTTAAATGCATCTTTAGATAACAAAATTACATATAAAGGGGAAGGAATGGAAAAAAAAAGGAGGGGGGAGGGTTTTCCTAGTAGCAGATGTATGTACGTTATGCAGAAAGCCAACAAGCGCATAAATACAGCAGTGTATTGACCTCAATTTCCTTGTTTAACGCTCCTAGGGTGAGGGTATTGAGAGAGTAAATCCAGTAAGTCTCTTGTTGGTGTAAACGTTTGAAACGTTCAGCTGCAGGGTATGTGGCAGGGATAGCCTCAATAACCCATACCTGGAGTCCTGTGATGGATTTTTGGTGGATTCTTGTGAGTGTTTTTTATCCAATATCATTAAACTTTTAACTGGGATACTGCACTTAGCTGGCACTTCCTTCCCTTTGTTTTTTTTCCCAAGTGAACCATACAGAGCCAGTCACAACTCTGAGGATAGCAACCACAGGTGGTCCTGTGCCTCCTCTTTGTTTTATCTCACCCTACATGGACCAGAGACTATCTTGGACTACCCCTAACCCTTGTCATTGGTCTTATTGACATTTTTATTGCTGACTGGCCTATATAGTCTCGGGGCGCCAGATTTTTTTCTTTCCTAAATGCTGCTTAAAACCGATGTGTACACGGACACATAGGCTTTTATGAAGTTGAGTTTATGCCACAAGCTCCTAAACTCAAGTTTAGGAGCTCCTAGTGTACATAAAGCCTGAAGTCAGTGATAAGCATAGAGGTGGTTGCAGTTTGACCAGTTAACATATTTCGAGCATTCCCATGAAAATTATCCCTCTCCTTGATGTTGGATCCAGTGTGTTTTTGAGGGTTTATTGACCACTCTTATAAGGAAAGATAGAGGTGACCAGCGCTATCGAGTGTGCGGTGATGGTGAATAAATAATAGGTGTAAGCAGCCAACAACCAAACCCCGAGGGGTTAAAAATCAATAAAGTGCAAAAGAAGTTGATGCGGCGCTACCTATAAGTGATCAAGTGTCGGGGTGAAATTGTATGTAAACTTCCTATTTTTGAATTTGTTTATTTATTTATTTATTTAATTGCACATTAGCACCTTTCGCACAAGTTTATGACACACAGTAAGATCCGACCAATCCGATTGGATTGATACGTGTGCTGCACTTATTTAATTTATTATATTTCATTGGTGTCACTTCTTTTTTGTGGAGTCTATTATATGAAGTTTACATACAATTTCACCCCGACACTTGATCACTTATAGGTAGCGCCGCATCAACTTCTTTTGCAATTTATTCACTCTTATAAGGAGGTCACAAGCATTCTGGTAAGCCATGTATGAAAGTGAAAGGTGTCACCTTGGCTATCTTTAGAGTTACAACTTCCACTGTATGTGGGATTGTTATTCTCATTACATATACAGATTACTCTTCTGGACACTTTATGACCATTTATTTCTTTTATGTTTAAAGTTACAAGTGTATTTACTTTTTCATCCTAATTTTGGTGTTTATTTTTAGCCTCACTGGTTATTGTTGACAATCAGCATTGTTCGTATAAAAATAATTTTTTCACATGCAATTTTTTTAATCACAAGCACTGCTCTAGTTTATTTTTCCTGTCAAATGCCTGGTATCCGGGTATAGTGTCAGCTGTTGATTGATGTTAATCACTTTGCCCCAAGCCCAGATTTTTTACCCGGACATGGCGTCATCAGTAAGTCATGATGACGCCATATTCAGGCAAAATGCATTGAGGGTCCAGTACGTCACTTCCGTTTTGCGGCTGTTTGGAGCGTGGAACGCAAGCAGAACTTAGCACAGTGGTTCCTGCTTTATCTGTACTATTTATATGCTCTCAGGAAGTTCCATTCGAGGCACTTTTAAATGTGAGTTTTCACCTTTTATCTCTACTATTTTATCTAATTAAAACACACTGCACCATGAGATATTCTCCCTGCATTTTTTGAGAACCTATGGATAGATGTCCCCTTGAGCCAAATACATAGGAGACATTATTGGATAGATGTACTCCTGAGTCTCAACCTAGGAGGAGGTGGCCGCTTTAAAGACAAAGAAGTTCTACATGCACTGTAGGTCCTCAGAGGCCTGAGTGCTTCAGGTAAGTGGCCACTACTTACTGGGTGGAGGAGCATATATTCTACGTATAACTGAACCTCACCAAGGGAAGAAGCACAGCACAAGATTTGATATCACCCCACCTGATATTTTATGGACACTTTCTATTTTTTTATTTTTGTGTCATTATTAGAGTTGAGCGAACACCTGGATGTTCGGGTTCGGCGGGTTCGACCAAACTTGAAAAAAAAGTCCGGGTTCGTGACCCGGACTTAACCCAAACTTTGTCCCGATCCCGAACTCCATTGAAGTCAATGGAGACCCGAACTTTTGAGCACTAAAATGCCTCTAAAACAAACATGGAAAGGGCTAGAGGGCTGCAAATGGCATCAAAATCATCTTAAGAGCATGGCAAGTACTCTGCAAACAAATGTGGATAGGGAAATAATTTAAAAGAACATAAAAAACAGAAAAATAATAAATATTCATCTTGATCTAGGAGGACGAGGCCCATATGGAGTAGGAGGTTGAGGTGGCGGAGGATATGGCGGTGTAGGTGGAAGCGGCGGCAGCGGCGATGGAGGAGGAGGAGGAGGAGGACAAGGCCCATATGGAGTAGGAGGTTGAGGTGGCGGTGTAGGTGGAAGCGGCGGTGGAGGAGGACGAGGTAGCCAACACTGGTTTTGGTTTTTAATTTTATTTCTTTTTAAATTAGGGTACACCCCAAAAGAGTTAGAAAGATCAAATACAATGGCTGGGTAAGGCCGGTATACATGTCTTTTCTGCACAAGGTACGGACAAGTCTTGTGGGATCCATGCCTGGTTCATTTTAATGAAAGTGAGCTTGTCCACATTGGCTCTGGACAGGCGGCTACGCTTGTCTGTGATAACGCCCCCAGCCGTGCTAAATACACGTTCAGATAATACACTGGCTGCAGGGCAGGCCAGCACCTCCTAGGCGTAAAGGGCAAGCTCAGGCCATGTGCCCAATTTGGAGAGCCAGAAGTTGAAGGGGGCAGACCCATCATTCAGTACGTCTAGGCGTGTGCACACATACTGCTCCGTCATGTTAGTGCTGGGTGGTGGTGCTGCTGGGGGAGCTCCTGTTGCAAGGAAAGGACGCGGTCGATCTGTGCCAGCTACACGCACAAGTGAAACACCTTTCTCAGCTGCGAGTAGGCGACAGAACCTTACAGCAGTATTTGGCAGGGCCTAATGCGCCTCTACAAATGTTGAGGCCAGAACAAGTACAGGCGATAGTAGATTGGGTTGCTGACAGTGCCTCCAGTTCCTTCACATTGTCTCCCACCCAGTCTTCTGCTGAAAGTTCAGAGTTGCCACCTGCAGCCGATGGCCATCAATCTTTCACCTCACCCCCTTGCAAATCAGCCAAGCAGTCTGAGCCCCAAGTCATGCAGCAGTCTCTTCTTCTTTTTGATGACTCTGTTAGCATGGTTTCCCAGGGCCATCCACCTAGCCCTGCCCCAGAAGTGGAAGAGATTGAGTGCACCGATGCCCAGCCACTTATGTCTCAAGATGAGTACATGGGAGGACCATCGCAGCATGTCTCAGATGATGACGAAACACAGGTGCCAACTGCTGCGCAATTCCGAATTGTGGAGACCGACAAGGGTTGCAGGGGTGAAGACTGCGTGGAAGATGATGTGGAGGACGATGAGGTCCTCGACCCCACATGGAATGAACGTCATGCAGGTGACCTGAGTAGTAGTAGGAAGAGGCGGTGGTCGCACAGAGCCACCAGCACAGCAGAAGAGGGAGCAGGGTGCAAAAGCAGAGCGACCGTGCCCTAGACACTACGCCTGCTACTGCCCGACGCAGCAAGGGACCGAGCACACCAAAGCTAGCTCAAAGGAGTTCACTAGCGTGGCAGTTCTTCAGACAATGTGCTGATGACAGGACATGAGTGGTTTGCAAACTGTGCAATCAGAGTCTGAAGCGAGGCATAAACCTTCTCAACCTGAGCACAACCTGCATGACCAGGCATCTAAGTGCAAAGCACGAGCTGCAGGGGAGTAGACACCTCAAAAACTAAGAAAGGTCTCTGGCTCCTCCTGCTTCCTCTTCTGCTGCAGTCTCGGCCTCTTCATCCACCTCTGTAGTGACAGTGGCACCTGCCACCCGCAAACAGAGGATCTGCCAGTAACACCACCACCTGGGTCACCAACAACCATCTCCACAATGTCCCATGGAAGCGTTCAGCTTTCTATCTCCCAAGCACTGGAGCGGAATAGGAAGTACCCCCCTACCCACCCGTGATCCCTGGCCCTGAATGCCAGCATTTCAAAATTCCTGGCCTTTGAAATGCTGTCATTCCGTCTGCTGGAGATGCAGAGTTTTAAAAGCCTTATGGCGGTGGCTGTCCCACAGTACATCGTGCCCAGCTGCCACTACTTTTCCAGGCAAGCCATCCCTTCCCTGCACAACCAAGTGGGTGACAAAATCAGGTCTGCACTGCGCAACTCCATCTGTGGTAAGGGCCACCTAACTACGGATACGTGGACCAGTAAGCACGGTCAGGGACGTTATATCTCCCTACCAGCACACTAGGTAAATGCAGTGGCGGCTGGGCCTGAGGCGGATGGCAGTTTGGCGCATGTCCTTTCACCACCGAGGATTGCAGTGCGCTTCAGTTTGTCTCCTGTTCCAAACTCCTCCTACTCCGATTCCTCATCCTCTACTGCCTCCTCATCCGGTCAGCGTAACACCTTCACCACCAACTTCAGCACAGCCAGGGGTAAACAACAGCAGGCAGTTTTAAAGCTTGCCTGTTTTGGGGGGAAAACCACACACCACGCAGGAGTTGTGGAGGGGCATTGAACAGCAGACCGATGAGTGGTTGGTGCCAGTGAGCCTCAAGCCCGGCCTGGTGGTGTGCAATAATGGGCAAAATCTTGTAGCAGCTCTGGGCCTAGCCGGTTTGACACACATCCCTTGCCTGGCGCATGTGCTGTATTTGGTGGTGAAGAGGTTCCTTAGAAATTACCCCGATATGTCAGAGCTGCTGCAGAAAGTGCGGGCCGTCTGTGTGCACTTTCGGCATTCTCAACCTGCTGCTGCTCGCCTGTCAGCGCTGCAGCGTAACTTCGGCCTTCCCGCTCACTGCCTCATATGTGACGTGCCCACAAGGTGGAACTCCACCTTGCACATGCTGGCCAGACTGTGTGAGCAGCAGCAGGCCATAGTGGAGTTTCAGCTGCAGCACGCACGCATGAGTCGCTCTGCGGAACAGCACCACTTCACCACCAGTAACTGGGCCTCCATGCGAGACCTGTGTGCTTTGTTGCGCTGTGATATATGCAGACTAGGCCGCAATGTAATATTTTTCCCTTAAATAGGTGTTTATTGAATAGTGGAATAGAACAATAGTATCCAATGAGTGTATCTCACAGTAAAATATGCAGACTAAGCCGCAATGTAATATTTTTTCCCTAAATGGGTGTTTATTGAATAGCGGACTAGAACAACAGTATACAATGGGTGTATCTCACACGTACAGATACAGACTAGGCCGCAATTTAATATTTTTTCACTAAATGGGTGTTTATTGAATAGCGGACTAGAACAACAGTATCCAACGAGAGTATCTCACACGTACAGATACAGACTAAGCCGCAATTTAATATATTTCTGTCCCCTAAATAGTTTTTTTTTATTGCAAGGAGCAATTCAACAGTATGCAATGGGTGTATCTCACTGTAACATATGCGGACAGGGCCGCAATCAACTTTTTTTGTCCCCTGAAAAGTTTTTTTTATTGCAAGGCGCAATTCAACAGTATGCAATGGGTGTATCTCACTGTAACATATGCAGACAGGGCCGCAATCAACTTTTTTTTGTCCCCTAAATGTTTTTTTATTGCAAGGCGCAATACAACAGTATGCAATGGGTGTATCTCACTGTAACATATGCAGACAGGGCCGCAATCAACTTTTTTTGTCCCCTAAATGTTTTTTTTTTATTGCAAGGCGCAATTCAACAGTATGCAATGGGTGTATCTCACTGTAACATATGCGGACAGGGCCGCAATCAACTTTTTTGTCCCCTAAATACAAACCCAATTCCAAAAAAGTTGGGACATTCTACAAATTGTGAATAAAAACAGAATGTATAAGTTGATTTTAAATTTCTTGGCATCAACACATCTCAAAAAAGTTGGGACAAGGCCATGTTTACCACTGTGTGGCATCCCCTCTTCTTTTTATAATAGTCTGCAAATGTCTGGGGACTGAGGAGACAAGTTGCTTAAGTTTAGGAATAGGAATGTTGTCCCATTCTTGTCTAATACAGGCTTCCAGTTGCTCAACTGTCTTAGGTCTTCTTTGTCGCATCTTCCTCTTTAGGATGCGCCAAATGTTTTCTATGGGTGAAAGATCTGGACTGCAGGCTGGCCATTTCAATACCCGGATCCTTCTTCTACGCAGCCATGATGTTGTAATTGATGCAGTATGTGGTCTGGCATTGTCATGTTGGAAAATGAAAGAGACGACGTCTGGATGGGAGCATATGTTGTCCTAGAACTTGGATATACCTTTCAGCATTGATGGTGCCTTTCCAGATGTGTAAGCTGCCCATGCCACACGCTCTCATGCAACCCAATACCATCAGAGATGCAGGCTTCTGAACTGAGCGCCGATAACAACTTGGGTTGTACTTGTCCTCTTTAGTCCGGATGACATGTCATCCCAGTTTTCCAAAAAGAGCTTCAAATTTTGATTGTCTGACCACAGAACAGTTTTCCACTTTGCCACAGTACATTTTTAATGAGCCCAGAGAAAACACCTCGCTTCTGGATCATGTTTAGATATGGCTTCTTTTTTGGCCTATAGAGTTTTAGCCGGCAACGGCGAATAGCACGGTGGATTGTGTTCACCGATAATGTTTTCTGGGACTATTCCTGAGCCCTTGTTGTGATTTCCATTACAGTAGCATTCGTGTATGTGATGCAGTGCCGTCTAAGGGCCCAAAGATCACAGGCATCCAGTATGGTTTTCCGTCCTTGACCCTTACACACAGAGATTGTTCCAGATTCTCTGACTCTTTGGATGATATTATGCACTGTAGATGATGATAACTTCAAACTCTTTGCAATTTTTCTCTGAGAAACTCCTTTTTGATATTGCTCCACTATTTATTGCCACAGCATTGGGGGGATTGGTGATCTTCTGCCCATCTTGACTTCTGAGAGACACTGCCACTGTGAGAGGCTCTTTTTAAACCCAATCATGTTGCCAATTGACCTAATAAGTCGCAAATTGATCATCCAGCTGTTCCTTATATGTACATTTAACTTTTCCAGCCTCTTATTGCTATCTGTCCCAACTTTTTTGGAATGTGTAGGTCTCATGAAATCCAAAATGAGTTAACATTTGGCATGACATTTCAAAATGTCTCACTTTCAACATTTGATATGTTATCTATATTATATTGTGAATAAAATATAAGTTTATGAGATTTGTAAATTAGTCCATTCCTTTTTTACAATTTGTACAGTGTCCCAACTTTTTTGGAATCGGGTTTGTAGTTTTTTTATTGCAAGGCGCAATACAACAGTATGCAATGGGTGTATCTCACTGTAACATACGCGGACAGGGCAGCAATAAACTCTTTTGTCCCCTAAATAGTTTTTTTTTATAGCAAGGCGCAATTCAACAGTATGCAATGGGTGTATCTCACTGTAACATATGCAGACAGGGCTGCAATCAACTTTTTTTGTCCCTAAATTGTTTTTTTTATTGCAAGGCGCAATACAACAGTATGCAATGGGTGTATCTCACTGTAATGTATGAATGAAAAACTGAAAAAAAAAATGTTTTACCCTAAATACTGTAAAATAATTATTTTGCTTTTTGAATAATTATTGGTGCTTTTTGAAGAGCAGGTTAGAAAAGCAATGTCTGTCTGACATACAGTCTTTAAAGTTACAAATGAAGAAAAAAATGTTTTTTCTTTTTTAAATGCAGATTAAGCACACACATATGCACTGAGGTTGCATGAAATGTGCAGCACCGCACGCCTAACAGCCAGGTTGAATACTGTTGTTCTATTCCCCTATTGAATAAAAAAATAAAAAATAACCATTTGAATGAAAAACTAAAAAATTATTTTTTTACCCTAAATACTGTAAAATAATTATTTTCCCCTCACATTGGTGCTTTTTGAAGAGCAGGTTGGAAAAGTAATGTCTGTCTGACATATAGTCTTTAAAGTTATATATGAAGGAAACATTTTTTTTTCTTTTTTAAATGCAGATTATACACACACATATGCACTGAGGTTGCATGAAATGCAGAGTTGTATAAAGTACTCAAAACCCATACTTGAGTAAAAGTACAAGTGCTCAATCAAAAAGTGACTTGAGTAGAAGAGGAAGTGCTCGATCAAAAAGTGACTTGAGTAGAAGTACTAAAGTATTCAACATTTTTTGTACTTAAGTATTGCAAGGAGTTTTTTAAAAAAAATTGCTACTCAAGTACTGAAAGTAAAAGTACCAGTAGTTTTGAAAAACAATTGCTACATAAGTACTGAAAGTAAAAGTACAAGTACTGTGTTATGTAGTTATTAAAGAAAGAGGTCAAAAGTTTGAACATCATATTGTTTTTTATTATTTCAAATGCAGCTTTTATTTATACATACAGTAGCATTTATTTTCGTATGCGCTGATAATACACATGTTTTGAGCTTCATGAAACCTGCCATCTACTGTTCTGACAGTGGTAATTTTTATAATTGTAATGAGTAACTATGCAGCACAAAACAAAAAAAAATATCGGAGTAGAAGTATTAAAATCATTGAAAAAATGTAGTGACGTAAAAGTGGAAGTAGGAGAAAAAAATTCTACTCTAGGAAAGTACAGATACCGCCTTTCGGTACTTAAGTACAGTAGTGAAATAGTTCTACTTAGTTACTATACATCTCTGATGAAATGTGCAGCACCGCACGCCTAACAGGTTGGATACTGTTGTTCTATTCCGCTATTGAATTAAAAAGAAACCCATTTGAATGGAAAACTGAAAAATAATTTTTTTACCCTAAATACTGTAACAAAATTATTTTCCCCTCAAATTGGTGCTTTTTGAAGAGCAGCTTAGAAAAGCAATGTCTGTCGGACATACAGTCTTTAAAGTTAAATATGAAGGAAAAAATGTTTTTTCTTTTTTAAATGCATATTAAGCACACACATATGCACTGAGGTTGCATGAAATGTGCACCACTGCACGCCTAACAGACTGATAAAAATGTTTTGTTTCTCCCTTCTCCTCCTCACTTGGCTCAGGTCAGGGCATAAAGATCGTTCTACTGCACCCCCACACAATACAATCAATGTAGATCGCTGTCTGATTGAAGCAGATTGTTCCTATCTATGCTTTCCCTAAAAGCAATCTCTCCAGCCTGGCCCTACAGTAAACTCCTATCTCTCCCTCCGGGCAAAAACATTTTTCACTGCACCCCACAAAATCAAATCAATGTAGATCGCTGTATGATAAAGCAGATTGTTCCCCCTATGCTTTCCCTACAAGCAATCTCTCAAGCCTCGCCCTATAGTAAAGTCCTATCTCTCCCTCAGCAGCAGCAGTCAGGAACCTCTCCCTACAGTAGTATTAGCAGAGTGACGCGCGGCGCTGTGTGACTCCAGCTTATACTGTATAGAATGAATAGACCAAGGGAAGGGGGATGTTGGTGGATTTCAGGATATCAACTCAAATTCCCCGTGAGGGGTATGAGGATGTGACACGATATATAAATTCAACACCTATATACAGAGGTATATAACCTGTGAGCCACGCAACTATATATGCATAAGAAAAAAGAAGAAAAAAGGAAGGAGTTGCAAATTATGGCTCAAACAAAGATATGGTGTATTAAAAGTGAAATGACTTTATTGAGGCAACAATAAGTGATTGAAAAACAACAGCATCAAAATATGAAAAAGATAAAAGGTGTACTCGCAGACACTTGGGTAAAAACCTTGGGTGGTCCTGTCTAATGAAAATCACTGCCTACGTAGTGCTAGGCTCCGCCCACCACCCAATCCCGCACTGAACCACAAGGGGGTGAGAAAAACCACCACTGAGATTAGGTAATGTTCCGATTCCAAAAAATCTTCAAGAAATGACAGCTTATTCTGTAGCAGTTGGACACATAGGGACCTGGCTACAATTATAGTGGTGATAACTAGGTTGGATAATAATGGTGGGACCCAAAATGAACATGTATAGCATTTTCCGCTCAACCACCATACATACTAGTATATGGACATATGTTTCAGACCATTTCATATGCAAGTTATATTGATAGGAGTTGCAGAGATACAGCAAAGCACAGTAATAGCAGCAGCTTAAAGCAATGCATAGAAAGCAGCATGGGATGACATGTAGCGATAAATGAGCATTGGGGCTTGCAAGGTGAACATAGATAGTCCGTGTCACTTGCCGATCGGTGTAGATAAATTACCGATTCCCTCCTTTAGCGGCTATTTTTCATTCCAATTTTAGACATTTGTAAAAGCCGATGGGAGATTGTTGGGACTCTGGACTGATGCTGTTTAATAATGCGTAGTGAAGTCGCAGATAGTAAAGGGTATAGCAAGCTAGTATGGTATTTACTTTGATGTAATGATATTAGTTCATGTGGCCAGCTGACTTTGGTATGTTCCAGTTTCGGCACAGATAGCAGGGACATAAAAGGATGATACTTCAATGGTGACAGTTCAAAGCAGAATGCAAAGCAAGCAACATGAAGTAGCGACAGTGAAAGAGCATTAAGCTTGCAGGATGGGCATACACTGTCCAAGTCACTTTCTAGTCGGTATAAAATTGACAACCGATTTTCACCTGTGGCAACATTAATGAAAGTCCAAAGTAGACAATGTTGAAACCAAAGGGAAATTGTTTTGGCTTAGGACTGGTGCAGCTCAGCGATAGATGTAGAGAAGGCAGACAATAAAGTAACAAACAAGCCTGTTCTGCAGGTTATATATGCATTCTTCTTGTTATTGACCATAGAAGTCCGTAAGTATACGGTTCCATGCAGACAGGGAATGACACAAAGGTAACGATCCTACCTCGGTGCCGGCTTGCGGTTCCGACTGTTAAAGTCTTAGAGAATGTCAGCCATTCATTCTGGGGTCACCCAAAGTTAGTCCTCTATTGTGCCGAGTGCTGAGGTGCTGTTTCTCGTGGTGTGGCCGTCAGAGGTGTCCACCAGTAGCTGTAGGAGCTTGCTGCTTTGTTCAAGTGGGTAGAAGCCGGTTCACCGGCGGACGCTGGAGCGATCAGTTCCCGCCGTGTGTGGTTCAAAGATGGTGGGCGGAGTCAGCAGGCGTAGGCAGCGTGTGATGTCGACGCGTTTCGCGTGACGCAGCACGCTTCTTCAGGACGTTATACTGTATAGAGTCTGGGTCACATGCTGCACTGGCCTATCACAGCCATGCCATTAGTAGACATGGCTGTGATGGCTTCTAGAGCAAACTAGTTAAACGCTTGCTGATTGGCTGCCTTGCACCTGTTGAAAGCGCACCATTAAAACCTCGCCAAAACATTAAAATAACGTTACCGAACAACGGACAGTACCCGAACATACAGTGAAATGTCCGGGTTCAGGTCCGGGTACCGAATACCCAAAAGTCCGGTACGAACACGAACAATACAGTCCGGGTTCGCTCAACCCTAGTCATTATCAACAAAATATTTATTTGTTTGGGCACCTACTTCTTGGTTGTTTTACATAAGAATATATATATATATATATATATATATATATATATATATATATATATATATATATATATATATATATAATTTCATATATATATTTTTTTTGTTGCACTGACCACTTTACCTTGCAGTCCCATTTCGCATACCTAGTGCACACACTCCACCTACAGCACCATTATTATTCATTTGTCATCAGCTGATATTTGCACGCTTGACACTATTGTTAACCTTGATATATTTTTGCAGTGTACTAATTTATCAGCACTTATTGCCATCACAGCAAGTTTTGTCATCAGCACTGGTTATTATTCTATTTATTTCTTTCCAGTTTCTATTAATTTCACTTTGATTTTTATATTGTCTCACATCACAGTGGGTTGTATCTTGCAGTTGTAATTGCGATTAGTGCTGGTCTTGTTGCATTATATTTAGTTGATTTTCATTTATGCTTATGGCAGAGTAGTAGCCTCACTGCACCTTCTAACTCTTTGATAGCTGCCCCATAGTTTAGGTATTGCACTGTGTATTAGTTGCTCTCTCGTCACATAGAATGAAGGCACATGTTTGACCTATTGGGGTTCATTTCCTAAAAGAGTACAGAATGTTAACTTGCCAACTAAGTTAACAGACTCATACTTTTAACAAATCAACCCTTTGTACTTTATATTGAGATTATGGGGGGTCACTAAAGTCAAATAGACTGTTCACTTTGCGTGGGAATTATTCCCATATTTAGTGAAATTTGCCTTTGCAAAGAATACTAAATCACATGCAAGGAAATTTTAAAAACTAACATTTTTGCTTGTACATCATTGGATAATGAAAGTCAGCAGAGTTTTAACTCATTTACTAAGCTCTGGGGAAATACCCAAGCAAAATGCAACTTCTTTCGCAGAGTAAACCTAGTCTTTTTTCTTTCAGTAATTTAATTCCTTTTAAGTTGATTTTCTAAAAGAATTGAGGATCTTTACTCAATAAATGGTAGTTGTGTATCCAATCATTCCAATCATGTGTAATATAAATGTTTGTTTATTAATTTAATCTGCACACGATTAGGTAATCAAAATGAACACGGCTACTCCTCTGTTAAATCAATATTTATGTCTGTGGAGAAATGGAAGAGGACCTTTAAAGCAATATTAAACCCTCAGCGTATTTTAATTTACACACTGACAACAATAAAAAAAAAAAAACGTTTTAACACTTTTAACATTCTTATCCCAGCACTTGCATTTTACAACTTCCAATTCTTGTTGGCTCCTGCTCTCTCGTTGCTGCTTCCCAGAACCTCAAGTTTTCACAGAAAAGCATTACAAATAGACAGTGCAGTTGCGAGCCAGTCTGTTAGCTTGGAGAAAGGAAGGGGAGCAGGAAGGAGGAGCAGAGAATCATTCTAGGCTACAGGGCAGTGTTTATGTATTGATGCACACAGTGTAGGGAGATACATGTCCATGCAAGTGTGGTTCCATAAGATGCTGCAATAGAAAGGAGCCACCTTGGTACAGCAAACCTGGGGCGGCAGTCATGGCACCAGTTTAAAATGAAACACATGTAAGGAATAAAAGATAAAGATGATGCATACTCAGGAAATCAGCTGCTAAAAGTACTTCAGCAACTGAGACTTTATCACTGTCCCGCCCGGCCTATAGCAAAATGATGGCCGGTTGGAGGTTTCATTGTTCTGACTGGACATCATGTGTCATCCTTTAGAACAAACCGCTCACTGCAATTGGTGGTGCGGTGTGTCACACACAGCATCTCCGATCTCGGTTAAGAGCTTATGACATAGGCAAACTATGTGATCAGCTGTGTCCAATCACAGCTGATCACAGTGTAAATAGGAAGTGCCGGTTATCGGCAGGGGTGGTCAGGGGTGGTTAGCACTGATAATCAGTACATTGATTGACAGTGCCAATCCCATCAGTGATCCATGCCAGTTCCCACCAGTGATGCCCACCTGTGCCCACAGGTGATGCCAACCAGTGCCCACCAGTGGTACCAATCAGTGTTTATCAGTGATACCATTGCTGCCTTTCAGTGCCCATCAGTGATGCCTGTCAGTGCCTTCTCATCAGTACCACATATCAGTGCCACATATCAGTACCCATCAGTGGTGCCTATCAGTTCCAATAAAGGTTGTCCATCAGTGCCACCTATCAGTGCCCATCAATACTGCATATTAGTGCCACCTATCATTGCCCATTAGTGCTGAATATCAGTGCTCATCAGTGCTGCATATTAGTGCCACCTATCAGTGCCCATCAGTGCAGCATACTAGTGCCTCCTAATCAGTGCCCATCAGTGCCACCTCATCAGTGCAGCCTATCAGTGCCTGTCAGTGCAGCCTCATCAGCGCACATCAGGTTCCAGCAACTCCTTGCCTTTTCATATAGCTCTATTTATTTTAGGCTCATTGAAATATAAGCATTTGCTTCTGTTCATAATATATGTATATAAAACTGTAATAATATGTATGTTTGTTTGTTTTTAATATATGTTGAATAAAATCTTTTCAACTAACTTTTAAATGAAGATCTAATCTGTTTAAATTTCTTGCATCAGTGGCACATTTAAATCCCCTCTGGTTCTACCTCTGCCCCATTGGACAGGGTTAGAAACCCCCTCCCCTTTTTCTATACAATTTTTACATTGCGGAAGGTGCCAATTTATTATTGATGATTAGTAAAGCCAATTTCTCCCCCTCCACAACCATAGAAACTAAGAAAACCTATATTTGTTTTTCAAAATTTCAAGTTTTTTGTTTTTTTTATTTGTTAAGCCAAAAAATAAAAAAAACGAATTGGGGATTAAATACCAACTAAAGAAAGCTTTATCCATCTAAAAAAAATTATAAACATTTTGTTTGGGTACAGTGTTACATGACCGCACAATTGTCATTCAAATTGTGACCGCACTGAAAGCTGAAAATTGGCCTGGCAGGAAGAGGGTGGAAGTGCCCAGTAGTGGAAGTGGAAGTGGTTAATATCAAGTTTATTTATTTATAAATATTGTATAATATAAATTATTTATAAATTACCTGTCTTGGTTCATTGATGAAGAAATTATACCAGTACAACCTTGCTCACTCTCTCGTTGGTGGCTACACCTGCTATCTTTGCCCGTCAGATGTCTGTTGCTATAGAAGCTTTTCAGGGCTTTTCCCAGACCCTCTTCCCTAGAAATTGGCATTTAGTGTGAAAAAGTAGCAGGTGGAGCCACTGCCAAGAGAGTGAGTGCGAGTGAGGTCCTGGCATCTTTTATGCATCACCAAACTCAGACAGAAGCATGTTAAGGGCCATGAGCTGATACCTGAGGGTCTCTCTTCAAGTGCAGGTAATTGCTTAGCTGTACTATGATTTAATAATTGATTTTTAACTTCATTAATAAATAGTACTATATGTTATGGGTGGCACTTTGTCCACTTTTATAGCTTTACACTTACAATTCACTGAGCACTCCACTTTGCATAGATGGTGTGTTTTGGCACTTCTTCCGGACCTGTGCAAAAGTCTAGTGTGAAACTGTCATAAAGACTGTTCACTGCTGCGCTCTGTCCTTGTGCAGGGTGACTGGTCTTGTATCCAACCGTTACACATGCATTTGCAAATGTGTGCTAACTAAACCCCTATTTTTAACGCATACTGTTAGACTGGTTAATTCAGGGGGTAAGCAAACTGGTTGGTGAATTGAGCTGGGAATTTTTTCTGTTTTTGTCTCGCATGCATTGCCCTTTCATGTGCTTTTTGCTATGAAGGCCAGTTATAGGTGGGGGCAAGGGCCATTTTGTTTGTTGATGTATACTGGTGAGTGGACACACTGGATGCCTTTGCTGCCATTGTGCTATGAGCTGGGTGTCCACTGTGCCCCCAAGTGCCTTTAGGCAGGGTCGGGCTACCTCAAGGCTCACCTGCCCCCTATCTATCTATTAGAGTGCATGTGCTTCCACTGTGGAGACTCTCATAAATTTACAGGAGTTAGGACTGCAGGTAATACAGGGTGCCGTGAAGTGGCCCTGCAGCTTACACATGCATTTGGAAATGTGTGCTAACTCAACCCTTGTTTTTAACGCTTACTGTTAGACAGGTTAACTCGGTTGGTGAGCAAACTGGTTGGTGAATTGAGCTGGGAACTTTTTCTGTTTTTGTCTTGCATGCGTTGCACTTCCATGTGCTCTTTGCTATGAAGGCCAGTTATAGGTGGGGGCAGGGTCCATTTTGTTTCTTGTATCCAACCCCCCCTTTTAGTTTTCTGCAGGCTGACAGTATTGGGTGGGGCCTGCTGTGCTCTTCCCATAGCTCTGCATAGGTTACAGCACAGGGACAATGTCACCGCTAGTTTTGCAGGGTAATTATTGGGTTTGCCAAGGCATTTGGTGCACACAAAGTGGATGAATATCCTTTGGCACTCTTGGGGAATATATTTAAATGAAAGTTTTTGTGCCCAGAATTCAGTTTTAAAGATGTTTGTTTTACATTTTTACCTGTGGACCTGTTATTGTGCTTGTTTGTTCTTAAGATTATTGTTTTAAGCAATAGGTCCTGTTTATTGTTTCCTTTTACTATTGTCTTTTACCCTATTTCTCTGTGCACTGATCTACTGTACCTTAACAGGCAAATCTTTGTGTATATAGGTATATAATCTTATCATTTGCTTTCTAAGTGCTGAAATGTATAGAAATATGATGTTTTCTTTTTATTCAAACAGAGCTGGTCAGTTAAAGAAATGTCATGCAGAGCAATTCATACTCTCTCACAAATTAAGTTATGTAATAGCGATCAGAATATAAAGAACATCCTGGATAAATTAATTACGTCATTAGGTAAAGTTGCAATGTCGGTAAGTATGAATGAAAGTTAAAAGCAAATCATTGATCACTTAAACTGTGTGTCCAGCTAAATTTTTTTTTCTTTGGTTTTACCAAACAGGAAGTGAGATGAACCATTGAAAAGCAACACAAACATACATACAAATCCTTTTCTTTAGTAGAAAAGGGGAAGACTAGAATTTTATGCTCCATTCAGTACCAAAGAACTGTTCTAGTGAGAGCGACTTAAGTTGCTCCGACTTAGAAAAAGGTTCCTGCACTACTTGCTTTGACTCCTATTAGTAATTTGCAAGTCATGCTGAATAGAGCAGCTTCAGAGTCGGGCGACTTTGAAGCCTCCCCAGTGTGAACCGATCCTTATGTTTTTTTTTGTTTTTTTTAATTTCTGTCTGTGTTACTATTGCAGATTTTCTTCCACTTGTAAGCAAGTGCTTACAGATTAGTTGTGTGGAGTTAGTTTTTTTCAGGCTGCCCAGGTAGGAATGGGTTAAAGTGGTTGTAATCCTAAAAAAATATATATATATTGATCCTGTTCCCTTAAACCATGTTAAACCATGTTAAACAGCACAGCGCTTGTACTGTGCCATTTGGCACCTTATATAATCTAAAATACCTGGTTGATCCTGCCTGGTTCTGCCCCTCCCCTCTGGAAACTGACCACAGTTCATCATGGCTGCTGAGCCCTGACACCGTGGTCAGGTTGCACACCTCTGTCATCCTCTGTCTCTCCTATGTGCTCTGTATCCCCCCTCCCCTGTCAGCTCCCATCTGCTGCTGCTATTATTTCTGAGGCTTATTGCTACAATCTCCTCTGTTATATTAAATGATGCACTAGTATGTGATGCATTAGTATTAGTGCACATTATGCCTTTACTTTGCAGGTCAGAAAAAAAAAGGCAGCACTTTACTTCCTCTTTAATATAACAAAGGAGATTGTAGCAATATCACACAGTGGCTTAACAACCACTTTAAGCTAGGCTTAGCATTTTCCTGGCATTTCAGGCTTTGCCCTCCACCCTGTGCTGTCAATAAAAAGGGGGAAGGCTCTGCTCAGGGGCTTTCTGCCATGGCCCGCATAGGAGGGAGTTGAGAGGCTAAGCCAGAAGATGTAACACCAGCAATATGTGAAGCATATGTGGACTCTCATGTATGGGAAAGGTAGGCAACCTTGATCTACTGTAGGTAGTTAGAAAGGAACTGTACTGCACTGTTGGACTATTGCATGCTGAGACCTCTAGTAAAGGCTGGTCAGCTGCTTCATGCCTGATTTTAAGTTAATACAAAAGGGGTGCATGGAGATACATGGTATGTCTAGAAGAACAGGGCCTGTAAGCACATACAGGGGTGAAGATGAAGGAATGGAAGCCCATCTTGAAGGGTTAACTCAGCAGGGGAGCTTTCAGGAAATGTGTAGTTGCTACAAGGTAGCCATGAACTGGTGGGAATGTAATAGCAGCCAGGCAGTGGAGAGTGGTAGCAGGCATGGGTGATGGCTTCTCTGGTAGTAAAGGGGGTGGGTGCTCTGACTCCTTCCCTAGTGGCGGTGCCCCACAGCTGGGGTACCCCCATGTGCAGGGTGAGTAGGTCCCGCCCACACACTTCCTGTCTTGGGAAACCTTTGTTTCATTTTTATTCAATTTGAAGGCTATAGGGGGCCACTCGCAATCGTTCAGGAAAATGAGCGAACAAGGCAGACCGCCGTTCTGTCAGACAGGAAGAGAGAGATCTTGTGTTCCTACTAATCAGGAACACAGATCTCTCTCTTCCTGCAGTCAGTCCATTCCCCCACAGTTAGAAAGCATTCCCTAGGAGAACACTTAACCCTTTGATCGCCCCTGACGTTAACCCCTTTCCTGCCAATGCCATGTATACAGTAACAGTGCATATTTTTAGCACTGATCACTGTATTGGTTTTACTGGTCCCCAAAAAGCAGAAAACAAATTGGCCTAAATCGATAAAGAAATTCTATTTTTAAATTTTTTTTATTGGATGTGTTTTATAGCAGAAAGTAAAAAATATTGTTTTCTTTTTCAATTTTTTTCAATTTTTCAAAATTGTCTTTTTTTGCTTATAGCGCAAAAAAATAAAAACCGCAGAGGTGATCAAATACCACCAAACAAAAGCTCTATTTGGGGCTGAAGTGGTTAGGTGGAAAGCCGGTCACCGTGTCCTTGACAACCGATAACTCATTAGTTGTCAACATGCTTTCCCAAAACTGTAAACTAAATAAAAAAACAGTGGTACAGGGGAACAGCGGGACACAATTAAAAAAAAAAAAGATGGCATGGGTCCACCCCAAAATTCAACCAGACCCTTATCCTAGCATGCAGCCTGTCAGGCCAAGAAAGGGGGGCCCCCTGAACCATACCAGACCACATGACCTCAACATGTGGGGAGTGCTTTGGGTCAGGGGGCGCTGCCCCCCCCGCCTTAAAGCACCTTGTCAACAAGTTGATGGGGACAAGGGCCTCTTCCACACAACCCTGGGCTGTGGTTGTGAGGGTCTGTGGGTGGGGGATTCCAGTCCCTCCTATGTGAATGAGTATGGGATACCCTACCCGTTCATCAAAAAAGTGTAAAAAGTGAAGACAGTACACGTTTTTGACAATTCCTTTATTAAAAAATAAAAAACAATGTCACCCTATGTAGATCCATCAGCAATCACGCTGCCCGTCACTATCATCGGACCCGGAAAAAAAAATTGTGATGTAATCGACCCAGCATGCCCCGGTCTGTGATGTCACAAGGTATGGGGTCATCCGCTGACATCATCGGGTGACTCCGCCCCTTAGCTATTTAGGAAATGTCCGATGGAGGAGCAAGCATTTGGTGGGCAGCGGTCAGCGTGAGATGGATCCACATTGGGGGACATTGTTTTTTCCTTTTTAAAAAAAGAATTTCTAAAGAAAACTTGTGTACTGTCTTTATCCAATTTTTACACTTTTTTGGAGAATGGGTAGGGGTACTATGTACCCCATACTCATTCCAATTGGGGGGGGGGGCGGGATCTGGGGGCTCCATTGTTAACCACTTTAGCCCCGGAA
Source organism: Pelophylax lessonae (assembly GCF_965119305.1). Lineage (NCBI taxonomy): Eukaryota > Metazoa > Chordata > Amphibia > Anura > Ranidae > Pelophylax > Pelophylax lessonae. The sequence goes on along the minus strand of NC_138771.1, from coordinate 356,502,432 downwards.
GATTTGGCTGCTCAAAGACCAGGCCCTATTTTGCGATTCGGCACTGCGTGAATTTAACGGACAATTGCGCGGTCGTGGGACGCTGTACCCAAACTAAATTGACGTCCTTTTTTTCCCACAAACAGAGCTTTCTTTTGGGGGTATTTGATCACCTGTGCAATTTTTTTTTTGCGCTATAAACAAAAAAATTGCGACAATTATGAAAACATAACAATATTTTTCACATTTTTTATATGAAATTCTCAAAAAAATGTAAAAATCAAAATTTTTTAACATTTTTGGCCAATTTGTTTTCTGCTACATATTTTTGGTAAAAAAAAATCACAATAAGTGTATTTTGATTGGTTTGCGCAAAAGTTATTGCGTTTACTAACTACGGGAAAGATTTATGTCATTTTTAGAGTTTTAACTAGTAATGGCGGCGATCTGCGATTTTTTTGCGGGACTGCGACATTGCAGCGGACATATCGAACCCCTAACTGATATTTTTTACACTTTTGGGGGTACCAGTGACATTACTACAGTAATCAGTGCTATAAATATGGACTATTGCTGTCAAAATGACACTGGCAGGGAAGGGGTTAACTTTATTGGTGATCAAGGGGTTAAGTGTGACCCTAGGGGCGTGATTCTAACTGTCAGGGGGCGTGGCTTGTTAGATCATCACAGAGACATACAATCCTACATAGCAGGATCGCATAGCCTCTGTGATGATCTAAGGGAGAATGACAGACAGCTGTGTTTACATCAGCCGTCTGTCTTTCTCCCTCTGCTGCGGGAGATTGTGAGTGACGGGCGGCCACCAGAAAGGGGGGTCTCCAGATTCCGACAAGCCCCCCGCTCCCAGACCCCTACAACCACAGCTCAGGGTTGTGGGGAAGAGGCCATTGTGCCCATAAACATGGGGACAAGGTGCAGAGCCCCCCTTGCCCCAAAGCATTCCCCTGTTGAGGGCATGTGGCTGGTATACTTAAGGAGGGGGCGCTCGCTTGTTCCTCCCCCCTTTCCTGGCCTGCCGGGCTACATGCTCGGATAAGAGTCTGGTATGGATTTTGGGGGGACCCCACACCATTTTTAAAAAAAAAAAAACTATTGCCGACATTGTTTTGTTTACATTTCAGCTGCCAGTAGGGAAGCCCACTGACAGCTAATGAGTCATCGATTGTTGGAGGACGCGGCAGCTGGCTTCCCGGTCTGCAGCTTAACAAATACTTGGAATTCAAATTAGTTGATCATTTTTCGACCGACCCCAATTGGAATCGTTCCGAAAATTTGGAATTTGTTAGAAAATTAATAAACAAAATTAAATTTAATGAAAACTAAATGAATTTAAAGAATTCTAAAATGAATCAATGAAACAAATCTAGTAACCTAACGAATCTCTTCAAAACAAAACTAATTTTTCCATTCTGCACATGTCTAGTCTACATATTAAGTCCAAAGTTCACCCAAGAATTTTTTATGACTAATGGTACAGTGGGCCAGGGATCCTAATTTATCCAATTCTTGGATATTCTTCTTGGATTCTTGGATATTCTTGGATGCTTCCACAGATGATAAAAGCTAATTCTCTACTAAACATAAAAAAAAATTACTATAAGTGTATCATACTACCTATGAATATATATATTTATATTTATACCTCGCACCCACAGAAAGTCTAATGCCTATTACATAATCAATAGCTGCAGGTTCCAAGGAGCACAGCCACTACAAATGTATTTCCTCAAAATAGACATTAGAGGTAATGAGAGCTCAGACATCTCATGGAGATATTACACTATTTACACTATTTAACACAGAGAGGAACCCAAATCCCTATCAGATTACCTACAACATATGCCATAATGCCTTGTAATTAGAAAATATTGCTGTAATGCATAACCCAGTTGCTCAAATGCATTCTGACACTCACCCAGACCTGCAATACAAAACAATTTTCTGCAGAAAATAGGAAGGAGGGAGGGGGAGACACGTTAATCACCCACCTCCGCTTGATAGTACAATCCGTGACTGTGATCCACCTAGACTTAGGCATCCCTTTAAGTGCCCTCTTCATGAGCATCCATGCCATGCAATAAGTGCAGCATGTGATGCCACCATGACATGTACTTTGATGTAATTTGCATGTGCAGGGCGCATACTCGTCTGGTCCTAAATCGAACAGTCATACCCCAAACTCTGCCCAGTGGATCACACTCCCTATACCAGCTCCCTGGACTCTCAAACGCACAGGAGAGCTTTCCTGGAAAGGTACGAGAGTTAGAAACCCACAGGACAGCGGTGAAAATCAACATCGATGAAAGAGATATGCTCAGCATAAACTCTCCCTTTTTGGGCTTCCATACGCTCACTACCTAGAGAACCCCCTGTATCCCTTGTGGAACCACCAAGGTGGGAGTTTTAGATATATCTGTAAACCAGTCTTACATCTCAAAAGGTCTCTAATCATCTGGCACTGTGTTCATCCTCCATTTATTTCCAATATATAGTTTCTCTCAATCTACTCCTATATATTAAAGCACCTTCTCCTTAAAGCAGATCCCTATTGCCACAGGTTACTTAAAACAATAATGGATCTAATTAGTGCCCCCAGTCCTAAAAAAAATATAACTCAAAGATATATATTATAAATTATACAATACTGTGCAAACGTTTTAGGCAGGTGTGAAGAAATGCTGTAAAGTAAGAATGCTTTAGAAAAATATTTTTTCTAATGGTTTATTTTTATCAATGTACAAAATGCAAAGTGGGCAAACAGAAGAAAAATCCAAATCAAATCAATATTTGGTGTGACTACCATTTGGCTTCAGACCAGTATCAAATCATACACTATAATAATATGAATAGAGTCAGGTGTACAATTATTTAATTATACCAAGCAGGTGCTAATATTCACCAACTTCATATGTAGATTGAAACACAGTCATTAACTGAAACAGAAACAGCTGTATAGGAGGCTTAAAACTAGGTGAGGAACAGCCAAACTCTGCTGCTAAGGTGAAGACAGTTTCATGCCACAGGCCATACAGCCTGGCAAGACTGAGCACAGCAACAAGACACAATGTAGTTTTACTGCATCAGCAAGGTCTCCCATAAAAAGGTTTCAAAGCAGACTGGGGTTTTTAAAATGTACTGTTCAAGCACTTTTGAAGAAGCATAAAGAAATGGGCACTGTTGAAGACTGTAGACGTAGTGGTCTGCCAAGGAAACTTAATACAGCAAATGAAAGACACATCGTGGTTACTTCCCTTCAAACATCGGAAGATGTCCAGCAGTGCCCTCAGCACAGATCTGGCAGAAACCAGCAGGACTCAGATGCACCCATCTACTGTGGTCTTCATGGAAGAATTGCACCCAAAAAACCATACCTCCAACGTGGAAACAAGGTCTAAATGTGGAGTCTAAATGTAAAATATTTGGCTGTAGCAGGAGGCAGTTTGTTCACTGAAGGGCTGAAGTGGTGCAATAATGAGTGTCAGCAGGCAACAGTGAAGCATTGTGGAAGTTCCTAGCAAGTAGGGAGCTGCATTTCTGCAAATAGGTTTGAAGATTTGGTTAGGATCAATTGGTGTTCTCGATGTTGAGAAATACAGGCAGCTACTTAACCATCATGCCATACCATCAGGGAGGTGGGTTATTGGCCCAAATGTATTCTGCAGCAGGACATCGACCCCAAACATACAGCCAATGTCAATGTCAGCGTAAAGAAGAACAAGGAGTCCTGGAAATTATGGTTTGACCCCCACAAAACCTTGATCTCAACATTGAGTCTGTCTTGGATTACAAGAAGAGACAGAAGGATTTGAGGCAACCTACATCCACAGAGGATCTGTGGTTAGTTCGCCGAGGTGTTTTTAAAAACCTACCTGCCATGTTCCTTCAAAAACTGTGTGCAAGGGTACCTAGAAGAATTAATGCTGTTTTGAAGGCAAAGGGTGGTCACAACAAATTTTGATTTGATTTTGATTTCTCTTCTGTTCATTTACTTTCCTTTTTGTTAATTTATAAAAATGAACTATTAACACTTCTATTTCTGAAAGCTTTCCTAATTTACAGCCTTTTTTCCACACCTGCCTAAAACTTTTCCACAATAATGTACGTTTCAAGGTTTGGCACCATTTACCTACCCACTCAGCAGTGATATGCCCCTATTCTTAGAGAGAAGAGCTACTTGTTCGGTTGTTCATAACTATTATACGCTCAGGAGAGTTCTTATTAAATCTAGACACTTGTGGATCAGTTCAAAATAAATATCAATATTTGGTAAACAGTGATTAAATATATCAAATCGTGATGAAACCAATAATCAACATGATAAATCAATAAGACTACAGCTGAATCCTCAGGAAATAGTCCATATTGAATTAGAAAGTCCAAACAAGGATAATAAGAAAGTCCAAGCAAAAACTATATATTGTAGTAGTGATAAATAAGGAGATCCAGTGAGATTCCAGTGCTAATTAAATGAGGTAACACCCAGAAGATCCACCACCTTTGTGATCCACTTCCCTCAGATTAGCAACTCACCCCCACTTATTGCCCTCCACTCTCGTGGGTAGAGCTGGCAGCGCTATAGATATTCCAACTGGGCAATCAGGAAATCAGCAACCATAAAGCACAGGTAAATGGGCAGCCTCTCTTCAGCTCATAAGCATGTAAGGGAAACAAAATAGAAGAGCCCCTCTAGTGCAATACCGTTAAACCACTTTATTGAATAAAATACACCCAATTGCACGTACATAACAAATACTTGTCAAGCGCATGTATCGTAAATCATACAATAGCCCAAAATAAGGGGGATTGGAGTGCTCACTCTGGTCCAGATGCTGCAGCGTTGTGTAGCGTTGTATTCCTGGAACCAGAGGGACACTTCCGCTCTCCTCGATCAATCCTCCGGTGCGTCGCGTGGCCACGCCACTGACGCGTTTTGTCACTTCCTGGCTTTGACCCCCTTTGACAAAGTCAGGAAGTGATGAAACGTGTCAGTGACGTGGCCACACGACGCACAGGAGGATTGATCGAGGAGAGCGGAAGTGTAGTAATGTAGTAATGTAAAGTAGTAATGTGATAACTTTTGCGAAAACCAATCAAAATAGGCTTTTTAGAATTGTTTTACCAAAAATATGTAGCAGAATACAAATTGACCTAAAAGGATGAAAAAATTTGATTTTTAAATATTTTTTTTGGGGGGGGGGGGATGTTATATAGCAGAAAGTGAAAATATAGGTTTTTTTATTTTTTCAGAATTGTCGCTCTTTTTTTGTTTATAGCGCAATAAATAAAAATCGCACAGGTGACCAAATACCACCAAAAGAAAGCTCTATTTGTGGGAAAAAAAGGACATCAATTTTATTAGGGTACAGCATTGCACAACCACGCAATTGTCAGTTAAATTAACACAGTGCCGAATCGCAAAATTACACATTTGTCCCTAAAAGGTAATATTACCGCTCTTTGAATATGCTGTTCAGTTCCAGCCACTGGGTCATAAAGACTTTGTCGTGGATTTGGAAAGAGGACAGAGAAGGGCAATTAGATTGTCTGACCTGGCAGGAACCAGTATTTTCAAAATGTAGTCATAAATGGCAGGTGTATTTCACTCATACAATAGCTAGTGTTTTTTTGACACCTGGGTCAGATTATTTTTAATAGTCACAAAACTAAATTCATATTAAGATTGGCCACAAAAGAAACTGAGATGATAGATCCGTAAAGAAAAATTTTACTTAACTTAGTGAATAAGAGAAAGCAGGGTTGACGCAAATTGCAAAAAGCAAAATTGTCCTTGCACATGACTAGGTATTCTTTGTAAAAAAATAAAAAATAACTTAGCTTTACCTCCTTCAGTAATGTAAGTAAAATGTAATCTAATTAAACATGCTTTACCATTTTAGCAAATCCACCCCAGTGATGTCTCATATCTAAAGGTTGTGTATATACAGTGGAAACATGACAAAATAACTGTCAACTCCCCACTGAGAGAGAATGACGGTCTGCTGTTGTAAACACAGCAGACCTTTGTTCTCTCTGGAATTAACACAGAGCGCCTGTCAGGACCATGTTCACCTGCTGGTGGCACTGTGGCCCTCTGGGCTGAAAGCTGTAGTTCCAGTGACAACCAGTGGTTGTCTCCCAGCAGCCAGCAGGTTCCTGCAATCAGTTCCACCTGGGCCCAGCTGCAGTCCCCCCTCAGCTATTGCAATTCTCGTCAGTGTTTTGGTTGCCTTGCTTGCTGCCAGATCCATTCTGCTCTAGCTATCCTTGCATCCTGTTCCCTTACTGCTGCCTGCCTTGTTCCTGTACCCAGTCCTGATCCCCCCTATTTCTTGCATTGCCCCTGGTATCCTTGCTTCCTATATTGTACATATTGTATATAGTTAGTTTTCAGGGTTTCTGTTACTTAGGCATTTTTGGTTGTGTGTCATTTGTTGTTTATGTTCAATATTTGCTGGTGTGTGCATGTCTTTCTGCTTGCTGTTAAATGAATACATTTATTTCATTATACTTAGTTTAGTCCCAACAACATATATCTGGTCATCCCAGCTGTTGACTCCTGACAATAACATTCACAGGGTTGTGCTGTGACACAGTATGGATTTAGTAATGGTTTGATAGTGACAGACCTGCAGGGGTCTAAATTATAGTAATATGGCCCTCTAAACAGCAGTGATTTGACCATCTATAGGCAAAAAATAGTAATCCTGTCTACATGGAATAAAAATGGGTAATAACTTACAATACACTGGTGACAAACAGGCAACTTTTGCAATACACATCCAATAAATGGACAGTCTGTGAAATATGCAGGCAACAAGTGTGCAGTTGTTACAATACTTGGGTAATGATAATACAGTGACAGATATGATAGTGTAGTACCCCCAATAACACTGGTGCTCAGAGTGGTGCAAACTGCTATATTGGTGATAAGTAGGAATGAGTTTTGAGTTTGAGTCGAACCACGCTTGTTGTAACCAACCTGGAGGTGAGCTGCCATTGCATACACTGTAGGATTTGATGCACATCGGTGGCTTAGTCGGATTGGAGAGCCCTCCACGTGTCCAGATCACCATCATTTGCTTTATGCTTGCACATTTGCACATGAACTTATGTTTATGAATAGTGTTGAGCGAACACGGACTGTATTATTCGTGTTCGTACCGAATAATTGGATTTTTTTTACCCGAACACGGACACGGACACTTTACTGTATGTTCGGGTAAAAATCCGTGTTCGGTCGTTTTATTTCCGGGTTTTGCATGCTTTGGCGCTCTTTTCATGGCGGGCTTTCAACAGCCAATCAACAATCGTTTAACTGGTGTGCCTTAAGCCATCCCAGCCATGCCTGCAAATGTCTTAGTAGCTGTGATTGGCCGTCTGAAGCATGTGACCAAGTCTTTATAAGTTCGAGGCAGCCGCCGCAGCAGCGTCATTCTGCTGCTTAGCTAAGGGACAGAGCACACATCAATGTGCTGGCTGCTGATTAGGGAAAGATAGGCAGGAAAAAAACATTTGTGTCCGGATAGAATTGAGGGACAGGTCGGAGTGTTTAGGCAGGGCGAGTTGTAGGCATTTTAGGGATAGAGTCTGCTGAATTATAGGGTTAGTGTCTTCTACAAACTACAATCGATATTGCTGTGTGGGGGGTGGGGTGAATCTGCACTCAATCCTGATCTACGATCTCTTCTCAATCCTGTTAGGGACAGAGTCTGCTGAATTTTAGGGAAACTGTGTTCTACAAACTACAATCGATATTGCTGTGTGGTGTGGGATTGGAGATAGGCAGGTGTCAGTGATCCACATCCATTTTTCTGTGTGTGAGCTGCAGTGAACACAATCTTTTTGGGCTGCAGTGAACACAATCTTTTTGGGCTGCAGTGAACACAATCTTTTTGGGCTGCAGTGAACACAATCTTTTTGGGGTGCAGTGAACAAAATCTTTTTGGGGTGCAGTGAACACAATCCTTTTTGGTGTGCAGTGAACACAATCTTTGTGGGGTGCAGTGAACAAAATCCTTTGTGGGGTGCAGTGAACACAATCTTTTTGGGGTGCAGTGAACAAAATCCTTTTTGGGGTGCAGTGAACAACATCCTTTTTGGGGTGCAGTGAACACAATCTTTTTGGGGTGCAGTGAACAAAATCCTTTGTGGGGTGCAGTGAACACAATCTTTTTGGGGTGCAGTGAACACAATCTTTTTGGGGTGGAGTGAACAACATCCTTTTTGGGGTGCAGTGAACAAAATCCTTTTTGGGGTGCAGTGAACAAAATCATTTTTGGGGTGCAGTGAACACAATCTTTTTGGGGTGCAGTGAACACAATCTTTGTGGGGTGCAGTGAACACAATCTTTTTGGGGTGGAGTGAACAACATCCTTTTTGGGGTGCAGTGAACAACATCCTTTTTGGGGTGCAGTGAACACAATCTTTTTGGGGTGCAGTGAACACAATCTTTGTGGGGTACAGTGGTCAGAATCTTTGTGGGGTGCAGTGAACACAATCTTTGGGGGGTACAGTGAACACAATCTTTTTGGGGTGCAGTGAACACAATCTTTGTGGGGTGCAGTGAACACAATCTTTTTGGGGTGGAGTGAACAAAATCATTTTTGGGGTGCAGTGAACAACATCCTTTTTGGGGTGCAGTGATCAAAATCCTTTTTGGGGTGCAGTGAACACAATCTTTTTGGGGTGCAGTGAACAAAATCCTTTGTGGGGTGCAGTGAACAGAATCTTTGTGGGGTGCAGTGAACACAATCTTTGGGGGGGTACAGTGAACACAATCTTTTTGGGGTGCAGTGAACACAATCTTTGTGGGGTACAGTGAACAGAATCTTTGTGGGGTGCAGTGAACACAATCTTTGGGGGGTACAGTGAACACAATCTTTTTGGGGTGCAGTGAACACAATCTTTGGGGGGTACAGTGAACACAATCTTTTTGGGGTGCAGTGAACACAATCTTTGTGGGGTGCAGTGAACACAATCTTTGGGGGGGTACAGTGAACACAATCTTTTTGGGGTGCAGTGAACAACATCCTTTTAGGGTGCAGTGAACACAATCTTTGTGGGGTGCAGTGAACAACATCCTTTTAGGGTGCAGTGAACACAATCTTTGTGGGGTACAGTGAACAGAATCTTTGTGGGGTGCAGTGAACACAATCTTTGGGGGGTACAGTGAACACAATCTTTGTGAGGTGCAGTGAACACAATCTTTGTGGGGTGCAGTGAACACAATCATTGTGGGGTGCAGTGAACTCAATCTTTGTGGGGTACAGTGAACACAATCTCATACTTCTGAAGATTTGAGGGTGCTGCCTGTTCCATACTCCCCCTACTCCTCATCTAGCCTTTTAGGGGTACAAACAATAGTAATTGGGGCCTAGTGTGGTTGTGTACGTGTGATATACATACACTTTTTTTGGATCATATTTTCTATTCCGCTATTTAATCAAAAACCTTTGGGGATCAGTTAAATTGGGGGATAGTCTGTGTTGGTACGTGTGAGAGAGATCCACCTTTCCAAGTTGTTGGGGTTCATCTCATACTTCTGAAGGTTTGAGGGTGCTGCCTGTTCCATACTCCCCCTACTCCTAGCCTTTTAGGGGTACAAACAATAGTAATTGGGGCCTAGTGTGGTTGTGTACGTGTGATATACATACACTTTTTTTGGATCATATTTTCTATTCCGCTATTTAATCAAAAACCTTTGGGGATCAGTTAAATTGGGGGATAGTCTGTGTTGGTACGTGTGAGAGAGATCCACCTTTCCAAGTTGTTGGGGTTCATCTCATACTTCTGAAGGTTTGAGGGTGCTGCCTGTTCCATACCCCCCCTACTCCTCATCTAGCCTTTTAGGGGTACAAACAATAGTAATTGGGGCCTAGTGTGGTTGTGTACGTGTGATATACATACACTTTTTTTGGATCATATTTTCTATTCCGCTATTTAATCAAAAACCTTTGGGGATCAGTTAAATTGGGGGATAGTCTGTGTTGGTACGTGTGAGAGAGATCCACCTTTCCAAGTTGTTGGGGTTCATCTCATACTTCTGAAGGTTTGAGGGTGCTGCCTGTTCCATACTCCCCCTACTCCTCATCTAGTCTTTTAGGGGTACAAACAATAGTAATTGGGGCCTAGTGTGGTTGTGTACGTGTGATATACATACACTTTTTTTGGATCATATTTTCTATTCCGCTATTTAATCAAAAACCTTTGGGGATCAGTTAAATTGGGGGATAGTCTGTGTTGGTACGTGTGAGAGAGATCCACCTTTCCAAGTTTTTGGGGTTCATCTCATACTTCTGAAGATTTGAGGGTGCTGCCTGTTCCATACCCCCCCTACTCCTCATCTAGCCTTTTAGGGGTACAAACAATAGTAATTGGGGCCTAGTGTGGTTGTGTACGTGTGATATACATACACTTTTTTTGGATCATATTTTCTATTCCGCTATTTAATCAAAAACCTTTGGGGATCAGTTAAATTGGGGGATAGTCTGTGTTGGTACGTGTGAGAGAGATCCACCTTTCCAAGTTGTTGGGGTTCATCTCATACTTCTGAAGGTTTGAGGGTGCTGCCTGTTCCATACCCCCCCTACTCCTCATCTAGCCTTTTAGGGGTACAAACAATAGTAATTGGGGCCTAGTGTGGTTGTGTACGTGTGATATACATACACTTTTTTTGGATCATATTTTCTATTCCGCTATTTAATCAAAAACCTTTGGGGATCAGTTAAATTGGGGGATAGTCTGTGTTGGTACGTGTGAGAGAGATCCACCTTTCCAAGTTGTTGGGGTTCATCTCATACTTCTGAAGGTTTGAGGGTGCTGCCTGTTCCATACCCCCCCTACTCCTCATCTAGCCTTTTAGGGGTACAAACAATAGTAATTGGGGCCTAGTGTGGTTGTGTACGTGTGATATACATACACTTTTTTTGGATCATATTTTCTATTCCGCTATTTAATCAAAAACCTTTGGGGATCAGTTAAATTGGGGGATAGTCTGTGTTGGTACGTGTGAGAGAGATCCACCTTTCCAAGTTTTTGGGGTTCATCTCATACTTCTGAAGATTTGAGGGTGCTGCCTGTTCCATACCCCCCCTACTCCTCATCTAGCCTTTTAGGGGTACAAACAATAGTAATTGGGGCCTAGTGTGGTTGTGTACGTGTGATATACATACACTTTTTTTGGATCATATTTTCTATTCCGCTATTTAATCAAAAACCTTTGGGGATCAGTTAAATTGGGGGATAGTCTGTGTTGGTACGTGTGAGAGAGATCCACCTTTCCAAGTTGTTGGGGTTCATCTCATACTTCTGAAGGTTTGAGGGTGCTGCCTGTTCCATACCCCCCCTACTCCTCATCTAGCCTTTTAGGGGTACAAACAATAGTAATTGGGGCCTAGTGTGGTTGTGTACGTGTGATATACATACACTTTTTTTGGATCATATTTTCTATTCCGCTATTTAATCAAAAACCTTTGGGGATCAGTTAAATTGGGGGATAGTCTGTGTTGGTACGTGTGAGAGAGATCCACCTTTCCAAGTTGTTGGGGTTCATCTCATACTTCTGAAGGTTTGAGGGTGCTGCCTGTTCCATACTCCCCCTACTCCTCATCTAGCCTTTTAGGGGTACAAACAATAGTAATTGGGGCCTAGTGTGGTTGTGTACGTGTGATATACATACACTTTTTTTGGATCATATTTTCTATTCCGCTATTTAATCAAAAACCTTTGGGGATCAGTTAAATTGGGGGATAGTCTGTGTTGGTACGTGTGAGAGAGATCCACCTTTCCAAGTTGTTGGGGTTCATCTCATACTTCTGAAGGTTTGAGGGTGCTGCCTGTTCCATACTCCCCCTACTCCTAGCCTTTTAGGGGTACAAACAATAGTAATTGGGGCCTAGTGTGGTTGTGTACGTGTGATATACATACACTTTTTTTGGATCATATTTTCTATTCCGCTATTTAATCAAAAACCTTTGGGGATCAGTTAAATTGGGGGATAGTCTGTGTTGGTACGTGTGAGAGAGATCCACCTTTCCAAGTTGTTGGGGTTCATCTCATACTTCTGAAGGTTTGAGGGTGCTGCCTGTTCCATACCCCCCCTACTCCTCATCTAGCCTTTTAGGGGTACAAACAATAGTAATTGGGGCCTAGTGTGGTTGTGTACGTGTGATATACATACACTTTTTTTGGATCATATTTTCTATTCCGCTATTTAATCAAAAACCTTTGGGGATCAGTTAAATTGGGGGATAGTCTGTGTTGGTACGTGTGAGAGAGATCCACCTTTCCAAGTTTTTGGGGTTCATCTCATACTTCTGAAGATTTGAGGGTGCTGCATGTTCCATACTCCTCTTCCTCATCCTCCCTTTAGGGTAGGAAAAAATTTAATCGGGCCTAGTCTGTGTTTGTACGTGTGAGATACACAGTTTTTTATCCTATTCCGCTATTCAATACACACCCTTTTGGTGTAAAAAACATTAAATTGAGGCATAGTTTGCATATTTGACATTTGCATATATTGTGCCTTGTTGCGCTGTTTTGGGTACTCCACCAACATGGCCAGTGGCAATGACGCCATTCTCAGCTTAACTATCCCACTTCTATGCCTCCTTGAAAAAACAATTTGGGCGATGATGGAAGAGGATGTGGCACAGGATGAGGAGGAGGAGGAGGAGGATGAAGAGGTAACATTTCAAAGGCTTTCAGGGCAGTCATTCGCAAGGGGCTCCGAGGGTGGGTTCCTGCACACACAAACGCCAGGGACACAATTGTCCAGCAGGGGCACAGTTCTGGAGGATGAGGAGGATGAGGAGGAGGAGGAGCTGGAGGAGGAGATGGAACCATGTTCACAGCAGGGTGGCACCCAGGCCAGCTCATGGCCATCACTGGTGCGTGGCTGGGGGGATACAGAGGACACGGACGATACACCTCCCACAGAGGACAGCCTTTCGTCGCCTCTGGGCAGCCTGGCACACATGAGCGATTACATGCTGCAGTGTCTCCACAACGACCGCCGAGTTGCCCACATTCTAACTTGTGCTGATTACTGGGTGGCCACGCTGCTGGATCCCCGTTACAAGGACAACGTACCGTCCTTAATTCACTCACTGGAGCGCGATCGCAAGATGCGCGAGTACAAGCGCACGCTGGTAGACGCCATGCTGCTGGCATTCCCATCTGACAGCGGGGCCACAGTGGAAGCACAAGGCAGAGGAGGAGGAGGAGGAGGTCGCCAACGCAACCAGGGCACCGCCAGCACCTCAGAAGGCAGGGTTAGCATGGCCGAAATGTGGAAAAGCTTTGTCAGCACGCCACAACAAACAGCAGCACCAGCAGCTCAGATGGAACGTCTTAGCAGGAGGCAGCATTTTACCAACATGGTGGAGCAGTATGTGTGCACACGCCTACATGTAGTGAATGACGGGTCTGCCCCCTTCAACTTCTGGGTCTCCAAATTGGGCACATGGCCTGAGCTTGCCCTTTACGCCTTGGAGGTGCTGGCGTGCCCTGCAGCCAGTGTATTATCTGAACGGGTATTTAGCACGGCTGGGGGCGTTATAACAGACAAGCGCAGCCGCCTGTCCAGAGACAATGTGGACAAGCTCACGTTCATTAAAATGAACCAGGCATGGATCCCACGGGACTTTTCCGTACCTTATGCAGAATAGCAATGGATACCGACCTTACCCACCCATTGTTCCATTTTTGCTCTTTCTCACTCTTTTGGGGTGTACCCTCATTTAAAATTTTTGAAAAGAAGCAGTGTTGGCTACCTCGTCCTCCTCCTCAGGGCCAGATTAATGTAGGGGCTATTGGAGCTGCAGCTCCAGGCCCCTACCTTTTATATAGGCCCCGGGTTGGCCATATTCACTGTTACCGCTCTTCTGTCACTTGTAAACACAGAAGTCTGGCTTCTATGCTCGCTTCCCCAGGCAGCACCCTCAGAACCTCCCCACACAGCGTGAAGGCCGGACAAGGAGGGACAGTTGGCGATGCATGGATGTGTTTATGGGCTTCAGAGACAGCATCCCATGTTGAATTAGGCATGCATGGCTGCACCCTTCCTCCTCTGGGTGCATGGCAAGGCACGGCCCTTAAGGCCCTTCAAAATCCTCAGCACCAAGCCCATGATGCTGTTAATCCGGCCCTGGTCCTCCTCCACCGCCGCTTCCACCTACACCGCCCATAGGTGTGCGCAGCCTATTGCATTAAGGTGTGCACCCCAAAGTTGAAATACACATGCATGTGTTTGCCAGCAGGGAGAGTAATGTATCGGGGCCATGTACCTGTAGGCAAGGAGAAATAGAGCAGAGCAGGTCCCAGGGAGATCTTTCCCATCTCCTCACTGGCAATGCTATGTGCCCTAGGTGATTAGGGTGTGCCCAGGCACACCCAGCACACCCTGTGCGCACGCCTATGTCACCGCCACATCCACCACCACCTCAACCTCCCTCCTACTCCATATGGGCCTCGTCCTTCAGAGATGAAGAAGAACATTGTTTTATTTTTCTGTTTTTTTTTGTTGTTTTAAGTTATTTCCCTATCCACATTTGTTTGCAGAGCACTTGCCATGCTCTTAATTACGTTTTGCTGCCATTTGCAGCACTCTAGCCCTTTCCTTTGGTGTTTTAGAGCCATTTTAGTGCCTTAAAGTTCGGGTCCCCATTGACTTCAATGGGGTTCGGTGTCCGGGAAAAGTTCGGTAAAAGTCCGGGACACGGACCCGGACTTTTTTTTAAAGTTCGGCCGAACCCGTCGAACACGGACATCTAGGTGTCCGCTCAACCCTATTTATGAACTTTTATATTTATTTATTTACACTACCAGCACTTCCATACAGATTTTGGCATTTTTTATATTATTGATATTGTCATATTATTTTATATATAATTGATTCACATATCTTTTCACATTCAGCGCTTTATATGGATTATTTGGCATTCATTTGAATATTGTCTTTATTCACGGTTCTTTTTATGCACAGCACTTTGCTTATATGAATTTGCAATACGTTGCACAGTTATATTTGCTTACATGGATTTGCACTATTTTGCACAGTTTATCATCATTTTATGATACATTTATGAAATATTCAATTTGAATGCAGCATACTGCCAAGTTGCTCAAGTGATGAGGAGGGAGGGGATGATGAGGTCACTGACTGTACTTGGGTGCCTGAGAGAATAGAGGAGGAAAGTGAGGGGGAGGAGGATGAGTTAGCACAACTCCAACGAGGCAGGATGTGCTCCAGGGGCCGCCATAGGAGCAGCCAACCTATTTCATCACACCACAGAGCTCCACAGTTGCAGGGTGCTGCAAACTCCCCGCAGACTTCCAAAAGTTCATTAGTGTGGGCTTTTTTCAACACATGTGCAGTAGACCGCAGTGTTGCTGTTTGCAATATCTGTCTGAAGCAGATCAAGCATGGCCAGAACACTAGCCGCTTGGGCACCACATGCTTGACAAGACATATGACGACCTGCCATGCAGTCCATTGGCAACAGCACCTGAAAGAGCCACAAGATAAAAACAAGCAAACTTCACCGTGCTCCTCATCTGGGATCTCTAACCCTACTATACCTCATGTCTTCTCAAAAACCTGCATTGAGAGGGAAGATGGTATAGCAATGAGTGCCACAAATACTTGCACCCAATCTGCTAGCAGTACACCACCGCTTGATTTCACCAGCAGGCCAATTTCACTACCCCAGTTTTTTAACCGTAGAAAAAAATACTGTCCCAGCCATCCACATGCTCAGTGTCTTAATGCTAGTGTGGCCAAATTGCTAGCACTACAATTGCTGCCTTTTCATCTGGTAGACTCTGCTCCCTTTTGTGAATTTGTGGAATGTGTTGTATCACAGTGGTTTCAAAAAGACATTTCTTTTCACATAAGGCCACTTCAGCTCTCTACCATCATGTGGAAGGTAGTGTTTTGGCCTTGTTGGACAGAGCAGTCAGCTGGGAGGTTTACATTACTGCTGACTCTTGGTCCAGCAGGCATGGACAGGGACGTTTCATTTCCTTCACGGCGCACTGGGTAACTCTGCTGGCAGCTGGGAAGAATGCAGGACAGGGTTCAGTGCTGGAGTTTGTTTTGCCACCACGCCTCCAAACAGCTGGTGCTGGTTCTGCCACATCTGGCTACTCCACCTCCTCCTCCTCTTCTTTTTCCTCTATGTCCTCTTCTGCTGAATTGTCCTCTAAAGCAGCAGTGCTCCCTAAGCGTTCAAAGGGGCAATGCAAACAGTCAGGCTAAAAGATGCCATGCAGTGCTTCAGTTGGTCTGTCTAAGGGATAGGAGTCACACTGGGGCAAGGATTCTGTCAGCTCTGCAGGGGCAGGCTCAGAGAGGGTTGGCACCATGACAGCTCTAGCCAGGAATGGTTGTATGCGACAATGACACTAACCTTCTCTCCGCCCTTAACAGTTGACACTTGACACATGTTCCATGCTTGGCACATGTCCTGAATTTGGTGGTGCAGTGTTTCTTGAACAGATACCCGGGCTTACAAGATCTCCTGAGGCAGGCAAGAAAAGTATGTGGCCATTTCATAAAATGCCAGTACTCGGCTATCTGACATTCAATGGAAATTCAACCTGCCCGCCAACCGCCTCATTTGTGACATGCCCACCAGGTGGAACTCAACATTGGCAATGCTGCAGAGGGCCATCAATGAGTACCTGTGTGAGTATGGCACAAGGACAGGCTTAGGGGAGCTTGGCTTTATTTCGCCACGCCAGTGGCTTTTCATAAAGGATGCATTCACCGTCCTGTCACCATTTTAGGAGGCCACAAGGATGGTGAGCCGGGACGATACATGCATCAGTGTGTAACGCTCCTGCGTTTTTATATGGTGTGGATTTTCAGCTGCAGAAATAGTTCCACGTCAGTAGCCATGTAAGAGATATGCTGAGATACCATTCCCAACCTCAATGACTCATCATGTGTGGAAGGTCTTATTTCAGCCAGTAAATACACACAATTAGCAAGCTGGTTCTTAGAGTGACTTTATGCATGTGGTAACACAATGATGAAGGTTGAGGGATAGGTTGAGTGGAGGTGGTAGGTGATAGACACTTGAAGGTGAGACAGTAGCAGATGGATGCAGGAAGGTTTAGCAATGTTGTATGATAGCAGATGATAGAATAGCAGGTGGACATACAAAAGAGATCAACCCAGTGCAGAAAAGTAGCAGTAGTCTCAAGAGCTAGCAATCTAGTTTATGCAGATGTGATAAACAGTCTCTACTATGCAGAGCTAGATAGTGTAAGCTTAGTATAAGTTTATAGAGAATTCCCCTGCGGGGTACTTAGCACTATTAGCGATACAGCCGAAGGGTGGTTCAGGAGAGGCGGATGATCCAGTAGCGGGATACAGGGATCAGCGCAGCGAGGTTCCGTCAGCGAAGTAAGCTTGCAAGCATGGAAGCTTCAAGCAAGGTTAGCATCCAGATAAGTGATGACAGCTCCAGTCTTAAAGGTGTATGCGCACCTTTCCAAAAGTAAATGGTAGGGCGCATACACTTGTGGAAAGTGTAATTTAGGGTACCAAAGGTACCGGAACATTACACAGTGACACTATCCCTCTAGTCTACCTGCTGGAGCACACGCTTCGTGGAATCATGGACAGGGCACTTGAGGCAGAACAGAGGTTGGAAAAGGAGGACTTCCTTTCCTCACAAGGCACCCATTATGCAGACATCATTCCTGCAGGGACACAAAACACACAGGAGGAATTGGAAGAGGAGGAAGAGGATTGTGGCAGCATGGATGTAAAGGATAGTATACAGCAGTCTTCAAGGGATGGTTTTCATTCCCCAGAAACCCCAGGAGTTGTATATTGTTGGGGAGAGGTAGCTCCTGACAATGTCATCCTTATTGACATAGATCAGTGGTCCTCAACTCCGGTCCTCAAGGCCCACTAACAGGCCAGATTTTAAGTATTACCTTGGGGAGATGCAGACTAGAGTACTGCAATCACTGAGCAGCAAATGATATCACCTGGGGTGTATTTCAGTTATCTTGCAAATCTGGCCTGTTAGTGGGCCCTGTAGGCCAGGGTTGAGGACCACTGACATAGAGGACTCAGAAGCTCATGCCTCCTCAAGCTTACGTTGCATGGGCTCCCTGATTCTGCAAAGTCTGCGAAAGGACCAAAGGATTTGTGCTATCAAGGAGAGGGATAATTACTGGTTGGCAACCCTTCTTGATCCACGTTACAAGGGTAAAGTTGTAGAGCTCATCCTGCCTTCACAGAGGGAGCAGAGAATAAAACATCTTGAGGACGCCTTGAAGAAAAACTTGTGTAACACCTTTCCAGACACTGGGAGGTTAACATTCTCTGGACGTGTTTCTGAGGCATCGTTCAGCCAAAGGAAGAGCGGTGGAGAAGGCGGCCGGCTGATCGATGCCTTTAAACAGTTCTTTTGTCCTCAGCAACCAGGGCTGTTAGGTTTAAGCAACCATCAGCAGTGTCTCCATCATATGGTGCATGATTATCTAGGGGCAAGAGCAGACTTGGAGACCTTTCCAACTGAGCATTCACTGGGTTACTGGGTCTTGAGGATGGACCACTGGCCAGAACTTTCTCAATATGCAATGGAGCTACTGGCCTGTCCTGCTTCCAGCATACTTTGTGAACAGACATTCAGTGCTGCTGGAGGTTTTGTGACGGACAAAAGAGTGTGTCTGTCCACACACTCTGTTGACCAGCTGACTTATCAAAATGAATCAGTCCTGGATCAACAGCAGCTATCAAGCCCCTGATGCTGATGTAACTGATTGAATTTGCTAGGGGTCTGCCGTCCCTTGAAGACTGCATATGCTGCCTATCCTATTCCTCAATCTGGATTCTGCTTGCTTCCAACAATGTTTTTGGTTTAGGTCACCACCAACACCCAAGGCCTAATTTCTCTGCACTTGTATGACAGGTGCATACAATTTAAATTTCGTATATTATTTTTAACAGCAGGCCCTGTCCCTGTGCCCTGCACCCAGCAAGAGTAACTGTGAGGGTTTACGGTGTTCAGGCACCACCAACAGCAAAGGCCTAATTTTTCTGCACCTGTATGACAAGTACATGTGATTTCAAATTTGTATGCAATTTTTAGCAGCAGTGCCCGTTCCTGCACCCAGCAAGAGTAACTGCGAGGGGTTGTGGTGTTCAGGCACCACCAACAACCAAGGCCCAATTTTTCTGCACCTGTATGACAAGTTCGTGCGATTTCAGTTTTGTATCTAATTTCTAAGGGCAGAGCCTGTCCCTGTGCCCGGCAAGAGTAACTGTGAGGGTTTGCGGTGTTCAGGCATCACCAACAACCAAGGCCCAATTTTTCTGCACCCGTATGACAAGTTCATGTGATTTCAATTTTGTATCTAATTTCTAATGGCAGGGCCTGTCCCTGTGCCCAGCAAGAGAAACTGTGATTGGTTACGTTGTTCAGGCACCACCAACAACCAAGGCTCACATTTTCTGCACCTCTGTGTCAAGTACGTGCAATTTTAAATTTGTATGGAATTCTTAACAGTAGGTCCTGTTCCTGCGCCCAGTAAGTGTAACTGCGAGGGGTTGCGGTGTTCAGGCACCACCAACAACCAAAGCCCAATTTTTCTGCACCTGTATGACACGTTCATGTGATTTCAATTTTCGTATCTAATTTTTAACGGCAGAGCCTGTCCCTGTGCCCAGCAACTACTAGATCACTGATAAGAACAGATACTACACTTGATCTTAGCCAAAAGACCGAGAATCGATTTCAAATTCGTATGGAATTTTTACCAGACTGGCCCGTTCCTGAGCCCAGCAAGAGTAACTGTGAGGGGGTGCGGTGTTAAGGCACCACCAACAACCAAGGCCCAATTTTTCTGCAGCTGTATGACAAGTACATGCGATTTCAAATTTGTATGGAATTTTTTATCAGCAGGGTCCGTTCTTGCGCCCAGCAAGAGTAACTGTGAGGGGTTACAGTGTTCAGGCACCACCAACACCAAAAGCCCAATTTTTCTGCACCTGTATGACAAATTCATGCAATTTCAAATTTGTATAGAATTTTTACCAGCAGGGCCCATTCCTATGCCCAGCAAGAGTAACTGCGACAGGTTGCGGTGTTCCGGCACCACCAACCAAGGCCCAATTTTTCTGCACCTGTATGACAAGTACATGCGATTTCAAATTTGTATGCAATTTTTACCAGCAGGGCCCGTTCCTGCGCCCAGCAAGAGTAACTTGGAGGGGTTACGGTGTTCAGGCACCACCAACACCAAAGGATCAATTTTTCTGCACCTGTATGACAAGTACATGCAATATGAAATTTTGTATGTATATTTGTATATGACATGTTTTTTCTTTACAAATGTCAGTATGGCTGCAGCAGGCTACATACATCGTTCAGATGAGCTACTTTACAAGCACATTAGGGGACCCCCCAGGCATGATATTTAAAGGAATTTTTCAATTTCATTGTTTCACTTTAAGCATAATTAAAATCAGTAAATCACTGCTCCTTTAAAAACTATTGTTTTAAAAAATTATTTTTGCATTGCTACATGTTCCCCAGGTCAGTACCCGGACCCCCATACAATTTAGTTGGGCAGTAACTTGCATTTAAGCCTTTAAAATTAGGATTTTGACCTTCGAGTACCATAGACTTCGATGGAGTTTGTTTGTTCGAACAAACTTTTCCCCTGTTCGCGGTGTTCTGGTGCGAATCGAACAGGGGGGTCTTTCGCTCATCACTAGTCCCAATATATATATATATATATATATATATATACATACACAGGATCTCACAAAAGTGAGTACACCCCTTACATTTTTGTAAATATTTTATTATATCTTTTCATGTAACAACAGAAATGACACTTTGCTACAATGTAAAGTAGTGAATGTACAGCTTGTATAACAGTGTAAAATTGCTGTCCCCTCAAAATAACTCAACACACAGCCAATTATGTTTAAACCGCTGGCAACAAAAGTGAGTACACCCCTAAGTGAAAATGTCCAAATTGGGCCCAATTAGCCATTTTCCCTCCCCGGTGTCATGTGACTCGTTAGTGTTTACAAGGTCTCAGGTTTGAATGGGGAGAAGGTGTGTTAAATTTGGTGTGATCGCTCTCTTTCTCTCATACTAGTTACTGGAAGTTCAACATGGCACCTCATGGCATAGAACTCTCTAAAAGATCTGAAAAAAGAATTGTTGCTCTACATAAAGATGGCCTAGGCTATAAGAAGATTGCCAAGACCCTGAAACTGAGCTGCAGTACGGTGGCCAAAACCATATAGCGGTTTAACAGGACAGGTTCCACTCAGAACAGGCCTCGCCATGGTGAACAAGAAGTGGAGTGCACATGCTCAGTTTCATATCCAGAAGTTGTCTTTGGGAAATAGATGTATGAGTGCTGCCAGCATTGCTGCAGAGGTTGAGGGGGTGGGGGGTCAGCCTGACAGTGCTCAGACCATACGTCGCACCTTCGGCACTAATCCATTGACCTGACCACCTGGAGCATCACCCGGGCTGTAGGCTTGGGTTAAGATAAGGGAGACTGTGGCTGACAGTGCTCTCATCTGTCTGCTCTGCCTCCACACCTCCTCTCTAGTCAGGACTGAGACTCCAGAGACATATCTTGACTTGTCCAGCCAGTTACAGAAGCTTCCAGGAGGACAGCCGCACTGAGAGCAGAGTGGCAGGGAGCAGGCACCACCTATACTGCCCACTGACACATATGCTCGGCTCCTCCTCTCTTCGAGCTGCCACTTCCTGCCTTTGGCTGTCGCTTGGGGAAGGAGCTGTCTGAGCCTGAGTCTGAGTTCTGTTAGCTCAGCTGAGCCTGCCTGCTTGCTTGCCAAGACCACGTGGAAGGATCATCTCAATTTTCTCTGAAGTGCTGCTGTGCTGTGCTGGGCTGTGCTGGAGTCTGGACCTTAACCTTAACTCCAGGAGGACAGGTCACTAAGAACCACCAGGTGTGTCTCTCTCTGTGTGCTGTGTTCTAGATCTGAACTTCAACCATGGATCAAGTTCAGAGCTGCTAGAACAGTTGGGGTTCAGTTTTTTTCTTCTGTTCTTTTATAAACTCTTTCATAATACCTCTTTTTATCCTCCTTTTTTCATGCTTGCAATGCATACCTCAGTCTCAACGTTAGAGTGTAAAATAGGTCTAAGGTTGATGATCCCTTTCAAAAGCCAATCCTGCCATTCTGAATATAAAAACAGTGGGCAGGATGGATTTTTTATTTTTTTGCTCTTGTGTTATCTATTTTATGACAAAGATTGGCTCTGAAAAAAAGGAAGGAGACCTACAAATGAACAGGCTCTCTCTCCCCATGCCAGGCAGGCTCGACAGCGCGGGATATATGCAAGGTCTACTGCTGGCCTGGTACATGTTGGTATCCCCCCTTTTTTCCCAATATAGGATGCTGTGATGTTGTCTGGGGCAAGTTATATACTGCATATAGGCTGTAATTGTTTGACATATCTATCTTTAACAAAAACTATCTCCTCTGGTCTTTTCGATTGGTCATTGAGGATAAATTGAATATGTGAAGTGCTGCCTCTAGAGACCTGACTTTTGGACCCTCTGTAGCCGTGGTTTCCCCCTTATTTGGCTGTGAGGAGATACCACCCACTTGAATATTTCAAGCGGTGTCTCGGCTTGGAATAGGGAGATGGATACATGTCTACACACAATATGAGAATAGATATGAGCTTCAGATGTTACATATGATTACTAAGTATACCGCTATTTTTGATTTGCGTCCTGCCAAAGTCTGCCACCTCCTGTGTCACAAAAGGAAATACCGGTCTGTTATGGTCTCTCTGGCCCTGAGGAAGCCTTGAGCGAAACGCGTCGGCTTGCTGTGGACCTTCATTGACCGTGCTCCATCTGAGACCTACATATCATCTAATTATACAGGCTGCTGGCTTTCCCTTATGGGGATGTATTTCTACCTTTCTGATTCTATTTAGATGTTTGGTTTTATACACACTTTTTCTTTCTACGTATTATTTTTTTCTGTGCTAACATGCGCTTTATTGCCCATGTTTTTTATTTGTAAATTAAATAAAATTTATTTTTATATATATTGGTTTTGGTGTGATCCTTCTCCTCCCATTGGCCCGTAAAGCCCCACTTTTTTCTGTCTTTTAACGTTTTGTCTCTCCATATGTGTGTGCTATCTGCACATTCACATAACAGTGGGAACATTCTAGGATTTACTCTTAGCTGTATGGAGTGCTGTGCTATTACATTTGAATGCTGCTCTGAAGGTTATTAATCCCTGTATAAATCTATGCTGCTAGCCTGCTACATTGTAGTCCTGCTGAGGAAGTTGTTGACCCTTTCCATTCAATGCTAGGCCTACTGGTCTTAGCTTAAAGTGGTAGTAAACCACAAAAAATGTTTTCCCTGAAAGTTATTGGCATAATGTGCTAGTATGCATCGCATACATTATTATTATTATTATTATTATTAATATCACATTATTTTTATTATCACTTTATTTTTGCGTGGCTCTTCTGTTACATATTTGAATGTATCTGTGTTAATTATCTCACAGCAGAGCAGAGTCGCTGCTTATATCACTAATTAGTTATGGTTTTAATAATGATGTTTTTCCAAGCTCAGTTTCAAATTTTGGATTTTGTATGTGTGTGTGTGTCTCTTTCCCTTGTGTGCTCCTCAGGCTAAAAGTGCAGTGCAGAATTTCTTCCTGTCATTGATTCATACTATAACTAGGTATCTGAGATTGTGGAAACTGCTGGCAAAGTTTGTTGATTGAGGTGCTGGGTACTGAGTCTTCTATAATTTCTGTTGTGTTAGCCTGTTAGGCCCTGACTGTTCACATGTCAGCAATATGGGATTGTGGGCAGAATATCCCTGTCATTCTGCCCGCTGCCACACCTAGATTCCAATCCAAATCGCACGGCAATGCTGGCAAAACGCAGCACGTGTGTTTGTGTTCTATTCATTTTTGGTGACACCAAAATGTGGTGTGGTTTTGCTGTGATTGTTGAGCGATTTATCACACAAGGATCCAAAACCACACCATGTTTTGGTGCCACTAAAAATGAATGGAACACAAACATACGTGATGCATTTTGCCAGCTTTGCAGTGTGATTTGGAATTGCAGGCAGAATCACGGGGATACTGCCAGCCCATGATCCCAAATCACTACATGTGAACAGGTCCATAATGACATCGACCAAGGCTGGGCTGAGTCCTCCATTGCTGTTGTGATACTGTTGTGTGGGTGTACTGCATTCTAAGTATCTTCTCTTTTTCTGTATGTATGGACTCTGCGGTGTCCTGTATGCCTGTTTAACAAAAAAATCAGTGTGTGCTTTGCTGCTTCCTTCCATACGATGGTGCCCTTTGCATATGCCCAGTAAAGTTGGCTATTACAGTGCACCATCCTGTGGATGGTACTGGCAGGGCATTCCCTTTTTTTTTTCTCTAAAGGTTAAAAAAAAAAGTCAGTAATTACACTGCCTAACACAAAATGGTGCTCTGTCACCACAATAACCAACCCTACTGAGCCAGGGGCAAAGGGCACCATCTTGAGGAAGGTAGGCAGAAGCACACTCACTTTGTATCTGTTCAGTTTGCACAGTTTAATTGGGTAATAGCCATCCTTACTGAGCAGGTGCTAAGGGCCCCATCTTATCGAATCTCATCTTATAGAATCTTATCAGGCCAGGCTAAATGGATTAGCACTCCTATCAAGTTCACTGCTTGGAACCAATGACAACTTTGGAAGTTGCTAGGATGAGCTTGCTAATAAGAAAATAGAAACTGGGCAAGTCATTGTAGCTTTGGTAGATATTTTTTTTTTTGTTAATGTCCTCATGCATTGCATTTTCTGTTGCTGGGCCACGTCATAAAAACTGGATGAAGAAAAAATGTAAAATTTAATTTTCAAGAGTATGTGAGAAAATAGAATTAAAGATGTGCTTACTTACCATGGGCAATACATAGTGTTTCCTTTTTCCAAACTTTATGTATTTTGGTGCAAGTTATGTTACTTAAAAAGACTTTTACTTGGTACCTGATGCTGACCCCCCCCCCCCCCCCCAGAACAAAAAATTATCTACGGCACTGATTACTGGAACCATGTCCTGTGATCTGATGAGACCAAGATGAACTTATTTGGTTAAGATGGTGTCAATCGTGTGTGGCAGCAACCAGGTGAGGAGTACAAAGACAAGTGTGTCTTGCCTATAGTCAAGCATGGTGGTGGGAGTGTCATGGTCTGGGCTGCATGAGTACTGCTGGCACTGGGGAGCTACAGTCCTCCAAGATGACCACTGCCTTGCTAAAGAATCTGAGGGTAAATGTGATGGACTGGCCAAGCATGTCTCCAGACCTAAACCCTATTGAGCATCTGTGGGGCATCCTCAAACGGAAGGTGGAGGAGCGCAAGGTCTCTAACATCCACCAGCTCCGTGATGTTGTCATTGAGGAGTAGAATAGGACTCCAGTGGCAACATGTGAAGCTCTGGTGAACTCCATGCCCAAGAGGGTTAAGGCAGTGCTGGAAAATAATGGTGGCCAGACAAAATATTGACAATTTGGGCCCAATTTGGACATTTTCACTTAGGGGTGTACTCATTTTTGTTGCCAGCTTAGACATTAATGGCTGTGTATTGAGTTATTTTGAGGGGACAGCAAAATTACACTGTTATACAAGCTGTGCACTCACTACTTTACATTGTAGCAAAGTGTTATTTCTTCAGTGTTCTCACATGAAAAAATAGAATAAAATATTGACAAAAATGAGAGAGGTTTACTAACTTTTGTGAGATACTGTATATATATATATTATCTATCTATTGATCTATCAATCTATCTGCCTGTCTATCTGTCTGTGTGTGTGTTTATGTGTGTGTCTATATCAGGGTTTCTCAACCAGGGTTCCGCGGATGTCCCAAAGGTTCAATCTGTCTATCAGTCACAGGCAGTTGATGGGGAGATTGCATCTTCTCTGCCGACACATGCAGAGCTACACAGGGAAGATGCTGTTATAGTGCTGATTGTGGCACACTGTTCCCACTAGCCCCTCCTGCCCACCTCCCCTCCTGCCCATCCCATGTGCTTGAATGTGACATTATCTGGGATGGACTGGAAGGGGGAGGGGCCGATGGGGAACAGCATGCCACAAGAGGACTTATCACAGCCACTTCCCTGAGTTGCTATGCATATGAAGGAATCTCCTGCTACTGTAATGTGGCCTGCTGCGTTCACCATAATGTGCTCTAGACCCATGTAATGTGCTTTGCTCCCATGTAATGTGCCCTGTTACCATGTAATGTGTCCTGTCCTTATGTAATGTGACCTGTTCCCTCTCAGTGTGCCTTGTCTCTATGTAAATGTGCCCTGTTCCCATGTAATGTGCCCTGCTCCCATGTAATGTACCCTGCTGTGTGCCCTGTCCCATGTAATGTGCCCTGCTGTGTGCCATTTTTTTTTATTGCTGTGTGCCCCATGATGTGTCCTGTTTCCAAGCAAGGTGTGCTGCTCCTATGTAGTGTGCCCAGTTTGCATGTAATGTTCCCTGCTCCCATGTAATGTGCAAATTCACAGAGTTACCACACAGACTCACCCACAACCATAACTAGGGATTGTCCAATTGGACAGTTTCCCAGCCTATATACCCTTTCACCAAGATCCTAAGTTCAGATTGGTACAGTCCCAAGACCTCATAAAATATGCAAAAAAGGGGGGGGGGGAAGGGGGAGGAAGGGGAAAAAAGGAGTAGGTTCCCCCACAAGAAGGTCATATATGCACACTCGGGTATTAATTCAGATTATTTATTGATTAGAAATTTGTACAAAAAAAGGACCATTTATCACAAAAAAACCTTCACCAACATAATAAAATGACAACGTTGCCAGTATTAAAAACAAACATGAGAATAGGCAGCTGCACATGCATTACCTATACACCTCCTCACTCATACATCACATCCAGATTCCACTGATTATTATTGATAATATATGGATAAGTTGGAACATAGGTATACAGCTGGAATTCTGCCGGGTATGGATAAGTGGCCCCAATAGGGGAATGGGTAAGTATAGCAGCTGTGTGGTGGAGATTAGTTGAAGTTCAGTTCAGCAAGAGACTGCTTTGGGGCTGGAATATCGGAACTAAAGATGGCGGTGAGTGTGATTTTCCTGTCCTGCGCTCACAGACCGTGTTTATTACAAGTATCCCTTAAGTAGGGCTTCTCCATTTGAAATAACATGTTACATGCTATGGACGATCAATTGACCAAACTCTCTCTTGCTGGACTGAACTTCAACTAATCTCCACCACATCTGGTACACAGCTGCTGTACTTACCCAGAACTCCAGCTGTATACCTATGTTCCAACTTATCCATATATTATCAATAATAATTAGTGGAATCTGGATGTGATGTATGAGTGAAGAGGTGTATGGGTAATGCATGTGCAGCTGCCTATTCTCATGTTAGTTTTTAATACTGGCAACATTGTCATTTTATTATGTTCGTGAAGGTTTTTTGTGATAAATGGTCCTTTTTTGTACAAATTTCTAATCAATAGTGGGGGAACCTCCTCCTTTTTTTCCCCTTTCTCCTCCCTTTTTCCCTCCCCCCCCCTTTTTCCCACGTAATGTGCCCTTTTCCCATGTAATGTGTTCTGCACCCATGTAATGTGTCACGCTCTCATGTAATGTCCCCTGTTACCCTGTAATGTGCCCTACTCTCATGTAATGTGCCCTGCTCCAATATAATGTGCTCTGCTTTGTGTCCCACAATGTGCCCTGCTCCCATGTAATGTGCCCTGTTGTGTGCCCTATAATGTGCTCTGCTCCAAAGTAATGCTCTGCGATGTGCCCTGCTGCCCCCCCCCCCCCAAATATATTGTGCCTGCTGTCCTCCATGTAATGTGCTCTGCTTCCCCATTTAGTGTGCCCTCCTGTCTTTGTGTACTGTGCCCTCCTAATCCCTGTACCCCACCCTGCTGCCCCATGTACACTGTTTATCTAAAGCTGAACCCAGAATTGAGCAGGAAAGCAAGCAATCACAGGTTTCACATGCAATAGAAGAAAAAGAGAAGACCGGGCGCCGACCTAAGTGTAGCAATGCAGTACTTTAATAACAATTTAAAAGAGTGCTACTCACAAGAGTATGATAAAAACAGGCATCTCGAAAGAGTGGAGGGTTTGGGCAGTGTTCATCCAGGGGGTCCTTCCGTGATCATGGCGGAGCTGGTGCTGTGGACGATGAGCTGCAATCTCCTGGCAGGGGACGCGCTGATCGCTCGGTGGTGGTTTGGCAGCGTGGGTCCGCAGTTCGGAGGGCCGTGATGTCACTTCCTGGAGACACTGTGCAATCGAACGGCGACGCGTTGCGGAGCATGCGCTCCTTCTTCAGGCCATCAAAGTGCATAGCAACTCCACTGGACTTTTTCCCATTTAAATCAACCTCTGCTACATCTGCCCAATGCATAGACTACTGCAGCAGTTCTAACACTCTGATTGCACCAATCTCTCCCCTTCTCCTTCACATTCAATAGGTATGTTTTAATACTG
This sequence comes from Pelophylax lessonae, assembly GCF_965119305.1. NCBI lineage: Eukaryota > Metazoa > Chordata > Amphibia > Anura > Ranidae > Pelophylax > Pelophylax lessonae. The sequence goes on along the minus strand of NC_138771.1, from coordinate 356,473,875 downwards.
ACTCCAGTATTCAGTGCTATTTAAAAAATTGGCTAATCATGCCAATGTTCCATGAGCTGTAGATTTAAACATTATTTCAGGGGTTCCCTGAGATCTCAAACGTTTTGTCAAGAGTTCCTCCAAGGTAAAAAGGTTGAGAAACTCTGGTCTATATGCTAATAAATACAATATTACAATTTATTTAAAATTGTGACTGAAATACTTTGCAAATTTCTGTCCAAGAACTAATTAATTTTTCTTTTTACTTTCAGCACACATGTGAACCAATATATTCGTACTGCAATGCTGAGAAAGCTATTGAAGATCTTTTATATTTTTTTGAAAACCCTGAAAACAGAGGGCATCATTAGTTTTCATATTTATGTGTAATTTACTTTTACACTACAATCACTTTAAAACAGCCTCCCAAATACTCTGTCAGGTTAACTCCATTAACTGTGTAAAATAACATGTATTGTGAATGGGATAATGGGATTATTTAAAAATGCATTCTTGAATTGTATGTAATATTTAATATTAATTTATTGTTAGTGATACACTGAAAAAATAAAGTTTTTATATCCTTTTCTTCTCTACTGTTGTAATAGAATGCTGCACAATGAAATTTAAATAGCACTCTGCTCAAAGTATAACTAAACTTGAGAATAACAATGCAATGTGTTACAGATCATCTCAGCTATGGCAGCTGCATTAGTTTAGCTTAGCAGACAACCATGGCTCTTTCCATAGAGACAGTAGTGGTGCATAGCCAGCCAGGGACAGGAAGTGTGTTATTTGCAGATTATACAGGTAAAAATAATGAAAACAAAAACTAAGAAAAAAGGATCACCAGATGAAATTAAAGGGGAAAAATTTAGAAAAACAGGAAAATTTAAAATAAATGCAACGACCATATCTAAGGACTGGTAAGATGCAATATATTACATATTTTTGGGTTTTTGGGTTTAGATACACTTTAAATAACTGGTCTCATAAATAAATGAACTACACATACTCAGTGGTGTAACTTTACCCATAGTAGCCCACACAGCTGCCAGGGGGCCCAGGGGTGCAAGGCGGTCCCATTAGGGAGACTATTGAGGCACATTAAAGTGTACATGAATTCAAACCTTTATTTTTAACTATGGCTTGGATTTAGGGTGATACATTTAATGGTTAACTAAATAGCTTGCAGTGCAAGCTTTTGAGGTATGCAAGCCTCTTCTTCAAGGAATAAGAACTAGTAGTACGAAACATGCATTTTATACTATAAGCAACAAAGAGCATGCAGATGATATTAACTTGATACATATGAGTTGCATAAGGTGCTACAATTTTGAAAAGAGTAGGAGTAGGATAAAACTATTGTTAAGATTTTTTGCTGACTATGCCCCCCAAGAAGATTTTTCTTTACTTCATATCCTAGAGATGCAACAAGAAATGAAAGGAGATCTCCCCAAAGTGAAAGGAATTCTTATCTTAAGCTGTGTAAACATTAGTAGATTTTTGTATAAAAATTTTCAGTACATTCAATAACTTCACCCATGTCATTCGAAATTCCCTTTGAGTTAAACATTCCATTTTGAAATAAATGTAATTTCCAGAACAAAAAAAAACCCATGCACTTTTAGAAAACGCTAATTCCAGGATAAATTTCCATCCTGCTAATTGGAGTCTTCTTGTTTGATAAAAAAAAAAACTTTGATTTCCCCCCACTAACCATTAGAAAATCAAATTAAAATTTGTTATAATGAAAATTTGTATTCGCAGATTCTATTAGTGTATACCCAGCTTTTTACAGTGAGCCTCATCTCTTGTTCTGGAGACAACATTAAAGCTTTGGATTTCCCCTCTCTTCTCAGTGATATTGAGCAGGACAAACAAGGAGTAATCAATCTAACAGAGACACAGACACAGACACAAAAAAAATAGAATACTACAATATATGAAGAGCTTAAAGTGTCCTCAAAAACCATTAAAAAAGATAAATCATGATGATTATAAATGTATTAATAAAGATTTATGCAATTAACTGTCCCCCGGGGTTTTAACCCTCACAATTAAAACAATATACAGTTTATTATATACAGAATGTTCAATAATCAATAAACAATACAATTTCCTGACAGACTGCATGGCAGCATACGTATCGGGTTTTGTCCCGCCTCCAAACCTACCCTATAGGACATCCACTCCCATAAATCTTTGCACCCGGTCAGCACATGTGTTCCTTTTTTGTCCTCCTAAAGGATTACCTGTATCCTACCTGAAGATGGATTCCAGGAGATGGATGTCTCTACCATTCGGGTATTGAGTTTTTCTCCAATAAGCCCCAGCTGTTGCGGGGTATGGAGAAGGGGTGAAGATTATTTCTGATGTGCACCTTGGCCGAAAGCCCAGCTGCTGCGGGTGGCCTGCCCCCCTTAAAGAATTGTGAAGTCCGGTGTGTGCTGTATTCCCATCCATCCCTGGTGGCTAGCGGTTTCATTGGTGGTCAGTGAGTACCCCTTCCTTATTATGTCTTTTCACTCCATGGCAGCTTAATTTTTGTACTTTCAGCCAACTTGTGTGTCTCTTACCTTTTTCCTAATGTTCCCTGGTGGCTAGGGCTCCGGGGCCGGTCGGAGCTCACTTCCTGACCGGCCGCCGGTTTGCGGGCAACTGCGCATGCGCGAGCGCCTCAGAACGAGGCTTGGTTCTCGCGCATGCGCAGTGGTGGTGCGGTGCATGCGCAGTAGGGTTTTTTCGGCTTGATGAGGTCAGCAGGCGCCATATTTAAAAACCCTCAGATACCAGCAGAGTGTGTAGAATACACACTCTGCTAGTGGAAGGTGTTTTGCTACTTCTGCTCATATCGTTGGCGTTTTTTGCCTGCTGCATCCGCTGCTGCTCTGCATTGGCCCATCCAGGTCTTCCTGGTGAGTACTTGACCCCAGGTTTGTGGGAGTTTGTCCCCCCCCCTCTTTCTTCCTCTCTGATCCCATTGTCAGGCTCATCCCTGTAGGTCAGCGCCAGAATGGAGGCCTCCTCGCCCTCCGGTGGTCAGCCCACCCTTAACAGGTATGCAGGGCCTGATGGTTGGGGTGTGTAGAGAGGGGGGGATTAGGGCATTATTTATGTCCCTGGCTCCCTGTTTGTCTTTCTTTGTTCCTTTTGTTTTACAGCCCTCCTAGGTCGGAACGGCATTCGTCACGCAAGAGTGAGCATCGCTCAAGTTTCACCACCGGCATTCCTCCTCGAGATGTGCTCAGAAGTCAAAGTCAGGCTTCCATCATCGCGGGAAGTCATCTGCCTCAGCGGGCCCCTCGCGACGCCCAGATAGAGTGGGTTGTTGGGGTTGTGGTGCACATGTCCCTGAAAGCAAGTCAATGTGCGACAAATGCTTCTCTCAAGCTGCGGGAGAGAGGAACAATTCAGACCAACGACTGGAGGCCCTAGTGAAGAGGGTCGTCAAGGATTCTCTGGCAGATTTGGGAGTAGGTCGGGCACAGAGCCCAGAAGTGACTCCTCCTAGCCCTCCCCTTGGAAGACAGTCTAGGGAAGATCCTGAAACTTCTCAGCCTAGTCACCTATCAACTTTCCTGTCAGACAGTGATTCAGAGGTTGAAGATACCTGCTTGGGATTCAAGTATGCTCTAGTCCCCTCCTTGGTCAGAGCGGTAAGAGAGACCCTGAATTGGGAAGACTTGGCTGTTTCTCCGCCAATGCAGAAAAAATTCTTTAAGCAGCTCTGCAAAGAGCTACTCAACTTCCCCTTTATAGGTGAATTAGGGGACATTATTACTGAAGAATTGAATAAAGTGGTGTATCAAATGGTGGATAACAACAAAATGTATAATTCAGGTATACTGGACAGCCACTGACATATCTCGTGAATATTTAAAATGAAAACAGGCACAAGAGCAGTTTTGATAAAAAGCATAAAACAAAACTTTACTGGACATCGTAAACACAAAGCTTCCTTACACATCTTAAAAGTTACCATTACTGGACATCATAATACATAAAGCTTCCTTACACATAAAAGTTACCATGAACAAATACACTTTAAACATACAACCCTTGTCCCAAGAATATTGAATAAATACTTAGCTCTGGTGGTGGATTCAGCAGCTTTCCAATGGATCTCTGCAACAACAGGACCAAGAGGTCCTCGCCGCATGTTTTCTCCAACTACAAACGAACAAACAAGCCAGCATGCATCATGGATGTTTTTCTGTGTGACCCTCCAGAGCGAGGGTGAGGGGAAAGAGGCTTTTCTCATGCAAATTTACCATTTTTATAGTCCTGTGCACAGAAAGCCTACCCACGGGATGTGGTCATATCTTTTGACCACTCCTAGATCACTTTAAGTGAGGTCATCCACACATGGCTGCACCTCCCCCCTACAAGCATATGGTTCATTAAATATGCAGCAGCCATTTTAGAAATAAGAGACCACCTGTGGGTGAAAAATTATTATTACACATGTATGGGAACATTTCATGAAAAATCCACAACTGATACAATCCACCTGTTGATCCCATACATTTGCAATAATTACCAACATTACAAACAATTACATACATTTCTACTTCTTTACAAAAAATATGCCTACAACATGCACAAGCTAATTATCTTAAGCATGTACAATGTGTATGCAATAAAAAAAACTTCTTAAAATTCTATCAAATCTAAAACCAGACGTGTTCCTTTATGCTCCTAAACCAATCAGACTGGTTTATTTGCATATCAATTTGGAGGGCCATAGCTTGCAAGAATCTATGGCCTGAAAATCTAAACTCCATATTATGGCAATAAAGTCACTACAAATAGACCATGGCAGCACATACCACCTGTTGACTAGAGCATGTGAATCTTTAACATCTCCTAAAGCCTTTGCCAGGAAGGGGCAAAAATAACCCCCCCGTTCAATGGGAGGAAAAAATTCCCTTTCGACCCCCGTATCTTCAGAGCGGTCAGACTAAATCCCTGGCAGCTACAATGTTAAACAATGTCCTTGGCAGTCTGTGGAAAGAAAATCCCAAATGATGAAAGTTCCTTGTCCTCCTCCTTGTAAATGCTCAGATGTAAGTCCAATCCATTTAAGCCACCATCAGGAAAGCATCTGCATCTTTCTCAGGCTCTCATCTTCTGGTCTGTCCCATCCCATCCGGTTTGGTCCTGGTCCACCTCTCGATGCTCGGTACCTTAATGGAATTAGAGACAAAGCGGATTATATGTTCCTTCCACCTGTGCCAAAAAACATAGCTCACTGCTCACATTTAACTGCAAAACCATTATAGGGTGCCCACTGTTGCCTGGTTACATTTTCACTGAAAGGCTTTGACTTCCAACGAAAGGAATAAACTTGCATGTCTCTCCGTGCTGTCCTGCGAATACTAGCCTGCTGTTGTCCAATCGTCACAGCATGGCAGTATCTAGCAAAATGCCTCATTCTATGACAGCAGAAACACTTAATGTGGCTGAATAAACCATTCCCATTTACTTGTTCCCATTTCTTAAACAAAGCTGGTGTAGGGAGCCCATCTATTTTCTCTCTAGGAACCCCCGCCTTAAGTAAATCAGTCCACATGTTTCTTCTGGAGGCCTTTCTTCTGGAGGCTTTTGTCCTTTGTGGCATCTCTGCCTAAAGAAGTTTGAACACACTTCAAAGCCACAGCAGGTTTAAATTTACAGTACCTAAATACTTTACCTCGCTTGCAGTGTCTTCGGTCACCACTGCAAGCTGCTCCTTGGGCTCAATTTGAGTAGGCCCCTTTTCCACTTCATTCAGTTCATCACAAGCACTATTCCGCAAACCATTCTCTCCACCATGCTCACAATTTATTTTCCTTTTTCTCTGATGTGTGATTATTGAAAGTGCATGACACTCATTCAGATCACCACTACCATCAGAACAGGACACATCCTCTCTAGCAACTACTCGACAGGCATTACTTTGAACCAACATCTCTATCACTTCCTGCAACTCTTTCTCAAGCGCTCCATTCTTCTGCACCTCGCTGCAAAAGGCCTGCACGACCAACCACCCTGTAGTGGCAGCGGCTTTCCGCTCCTTTTTTGAATATACGCTCAAATCTAAACGCAAAGCCTGTGTACCCAGTTCAGTACCAAGGTCTGGATAGATTGGACCAGCATATTTAATCAATTCCTCTGCAATGGGTTTCCAGTACCCAGAACAGACCCATGTAGGAATCGCCCCGTACTTAGAAACAGATTCCTTCCCTCCTGTTTTCTTGCTTTTTTTAAAAAGACTATGCATCTCTACTCTCAGGGGGAACACAAATGCAAAATCAATCACGATCTTAGTGTATTGTCCTGGCTCAAGGTGACTGTGCTCAAGGCTTATTCACTAAACTGCTCACACTAGAAGCAATTCAATGAATACTACACACACACCCTCTATAACACTGTCCTTAGGGGCTTATCCACTAAACTGCTCACACTAGCAGCAATTTAATGGACACTACTCATACACCCTCTTATTACACTGTTTTTAGGGCGTATTCACTAAACTGCTCACTCTAGCAGCAATTCAATGAATAACACTGTGCTTAGGGCTCATCCACTAAACTGCTCACTCTAGCAGTAATTTAATGGATGCTCACACACCCTCTATAACACTGTCCTTAGGGGCTTATCCACTAAACTGCTCACACTAGCAGCAATTCAATGGACACTACTCATACACCCCCTCTTATAACACTGTTTTTAAGGCTTATTTCAGCCAAATATTCTATATTTAGTGACCATTCAGTATCCTGCCGACTACGCCAGTTGTATCAAATGGTGGATAACAACAAAACTTATAATTCAGGTATACTGGACAGCCACTGACATATCTCGTGAATATTTAAAATGAAAACAGGCACAAGAGCAGTTTTGATAAAAAGCATAAAACAAAACTTTACTGGACATCGTAAACACAAAGCTTCCTTACACATCTTAAAAGTTACCATTACTGGACATCATAATACATAAAGCTTCCTTACACATAAAAGTTACCATGAACAAATACACTTTAAACATACAACCCTTGTCCCAAGAATATTGAATAAACACTTAGCTCTGGTGGTGGATTCAGCAGCTTTCCAATGGATCTCTGCAACAACAGGACCAAGAGGTCCTCGCCGCATGTTTTCTCCAACTACAAACGAACAAACAAGCCAGCATGCATCATGGATGTTTTTCTGTGTGACCCTCCAGAGTGAGGGTGAGGGGAAAGAGGCTTTTCTCATGCAAATTTACCCTTTTTATAGCCCTGTGCACAGAAAGCCTACCCACAGGATGTGGTCATATCTTTTGACCACTCCTAGATCACTTTGAGTGAGGTCATCCACACATGGCTGCACCTCCCCCCTACAAGCACATGGTTCATTAAATATGCAGCAGCCATTTTAGAAATAAGAGACCGCCTGTGGGTGAAAAATTATTATTACACATGTATGGGAACATTTCATGAAAAATCCACAACTGATACAAGTGGAAAGGAAGAGCTCCATGCTTTCCAAAATGTCCCGGCTGTATCCTTTCAAGGAAGACGATGTAAAACATCTAGAATCTCCTCCTTTGGTGGATGCCGCAGTCATGAAGCTGGTCAAACATGTGACCCTTCCACTAGAAGATACAGCCTCCTTTAAAGATCCTCTAGATAGGAGGATGGATTCTGATCTCAAAAGAATCTACCTGACTGCAGGAATGGCCTGCAAGCCGGCACTAGCCTTGGCCGCAATGTCCAAAGCGATGGAGTTATGGTCTGACTCCCCGATTCAGGAACTTAAGATGGCTTCGCCTTTTCTGGGGGGGGGCATCTATTGACCTTATACGTCTGTTGGCCAGGGTTATGCTGTCCTCAGTAACGGCCAAGAGGGCTTTGTGGCTCCGCCCTTGGATGGCTGATCCAGCTTCCAAGCAGGTCTGGTGCCGTATTCCTTTTGGGGGTTCCTCCCTCTTTGGGAATAAGCTGGATGAGGCTATAACCTGGGCTACGGGCGGCAAATCTGGGTTTCTTCCTCAGGATCGACGCCCTCTCAATCCGAGAAAAGGACAACCCAGAAGGTATGTTCTACTCCCCTCTGTTCTTGGTCCGCAAGAAAAACGGATCTTGGAGACCAGTCATCGATCTGACCTTCCTGAATCGATTTATCAGAAAGGAAAGGTTCAAGATGGAAACTCTTCTTTCTATTCAACAGGCGGTGCAACCAGCAGACGGGATGGTGTCTATAGACTTGAAGGACGCCTACTCCCATGTCCCTGTTGCAGAAGATTTCCAGAGATACCTCAGTTTTTCCGTTTATCAATTAAACCTACAGTTCACTTGTCTCCCCTTCGGGCTCTCCACATCTCCAAGAACCTTTTCGAAGGTGTTGCTGGCTGTGGTAGCTCTATTAAGAACAAAGGGCATTCGTCTACATCATTACTTGGACGACCTGCTCCTCTTGTCCCAAGACAAATCTCAGCTGTTGGTGCATCTGGACCAAGTTGTGTCCACCCTTCAGATGTTTGGGTGGCTGCTAAACTTGGAGAAAAGTCATCTGATTCCCACCCAGTCCCTCGTCTACCTCGGGGCCTTGTTCAATACAGAGACAGCGACAGTGTCTCTTCCGGAGGAAAAAATCACAGTGGTCCGGGACAGGATTCCGCGTGCCCTCTCATCACCTCACCTCCAAGCGTGTCAGTGCTTGAGAATTATCGGGACCATGGTGGCTGTAGCTCCCATGGTAAAATGGGACCATTCCAGAAAGGCTTTCTTCATCAGTGGGACACCAGGCATCTGGATCAGTCCATCTTCCTGACCCCGGCCATGAGAGCGAGCCTTCCATGGTGGCTACAGCGGGAACATCTGCTGTGTTGCCATTCTCTTGTGCCAACCTCTTGGATTGTGGTAACATCGGATGCCAGCAGCACAGGTTGGGGGGCCCATTGCCTCTCGGAAGTGGCTCAGGGCAAATGGAACTTCCCCTCCCGGGGAATAGTATCCAACATTCTGGAGCTACGGGTGGCTCTTCAAGCTCTAAAAGCGTTTCCTCACTTGACGAAAGGACTTCCAGTGATGCTCAGACTGGACAACACCTCGGCAGTCGCATACATAAGGAAGCAAGGAGGGACACGCAGTTGGTCCTTGCTGCGAGAGGTGGAACCGATTATGGTCTGGGCTCAAAAGAACTTGTCCGACCTGTCAGCAGTATATGTTCCGTGAGTCCAAAACGTCCAAGCTGACTTTCTATCTCGTGTGCATTTGACAACGAGTAGTCTCTCCACGAAAAGGTCTTTGAGTGGATCCTGAACCTGGGGTTCTCCCCAGAGGTCGACCTTTTTGCCTCCCCTCACAACCACAAGTTGAGGAAATACTATGCAAGGTTCAGGGATCCTCAAGCTCTAGGGGTAGACGCTCTCACGGATCGTTAGAGGTTCAGCAGGGCATATGCCTTCCCTCCAATTCCAATAATCCTGCAGTTTTGTAAGATCCTGGCACTCTCAGTGCCTTTCTATCATCTCACTTCCGGGTTGCGTTCCACCACTCAGGTAGGTGGAACGCATATAAGGTGTGTATTCCTTTAACAGTGCTGACGTCATCATCAGGCGCCGCACTGAGCGGCTATTTCAACTGACGGTCTGCACTCACACATTGTTTGTGCAACCGCTCCTGATACCCGCCTAACCTGACACTGCCGAATCTTCCAGCTACATACCCTATACCTGGATTGACCGGAGCCTAGCTACCTTGTCCTACACTCCCTCACTACTGGCTATTGATAAGTACCCCACAGGGGACCCCCTCTTATCAACAACGCTTGCTATCTATACCTGCATTATAAGAACTATTGCTAGCTCTAGGATACATGCTCTCCAGTATCTACCATCTGCATTTCTAAACCTAGATCGCTAGCTCTTGTGCCTATTATTTGTTACAACCTGCATTACCGAACTAAGCTTAGCAACACCTGTATATCTTGCTTGCTATTATCTATCACCTGTTGATTATACTAGATTGCTAGCTCTTGTGATTGCTATCTATCATCATCTACTATCATTCCTGTAACATCACTATCTGAGTGCTTATCATCATCTACTATCACTCCTCAGAGCCTATACCTTCAGTGTAACATCTCACTGCTACTTGCATAATTACTATCACTCCTGCAACATCATTATCTGAGTGTTTGTATATGTGCATACTGAATCAGGCTGAACCACTATGATGAGTCAAGAGAGTTGGATCAGGTGATTTAACAAGATCTCTACAAGACTACTGAGTGGAATTCTGCAGCTGCAAATCCAGTATCCTTGAGCTAAAACCCAGAGCGTTACAAGTTTCTCCAGAGACTCAGGTCAGAAGCAGTGGAAGTTGTGGCGGTGATTCCATTTTGGCCCAACAGGCCCTGGTTCCCTCTTCTAACACTCCTCAGTGTTCAGGATCCGATCCCGCTGCCCCTCAGGCAAGATCTGCTATCGCAAGGCACCATACTGCATCCTTGTCCAGCCCGGCTACATCTGAAGGTTTGGCTGTTGAGAGGGGAAGGCTACAGGCCTTAGGCTGCCCTGAAGAGGCCATCTCTACACTTCTGAGTGCCAGACGGAGTTCAACCAATGAAGTGTATGAGAGAATTTGGTTGAGATTCTTCTCGCATCTGGCCGCTAGGTCCAACCCTCATTCATCCATCAGGATCCAGGATGTGTTGAGCTTTCTGCAGTCTGGTCTAGACTTTTCACTCTTGGTGAGTTCTCTGAGAGTCCAGGTTTTGGCTATTTCAGCCTTTACCGGCATCTCTTGGGTTAGCCATACTCTGGTCCGACAATTTTTTAAGGGGGCAGTAAGACTCAGGCCCCAGAAGAAGCCAAGGTTCCCCAAGTGGGATCTCCCCTTAGTTCTGGACTTTCTGTCACAACCTATTCGCAATACAGATGAAACTCTTACCATCAAGGAGTTGACATTGGTGACTGTTTTCTTGGTAACCATTACATCGGCGAAGAGAGTTTCCGAAATTGGAGCATTAGGGGCGCAGGAGCCCTTCCTAACCTTTTTTCCAGATAGGGTAGTCTTAATCCCTATGTTGGATGCTAGACCGAAGGTTACTTCAGTTTTTCATGAAAATCCGGAAATAGTCTTGCCTACCTTTAGGCAGGAAGAGGGCTCTTCTGTCCATCCACTGGATGTTAGAAATTGCCTCAAGCAGTATCTGGAAGCTACGGTCTCCTTCCGGCAGTCAGAACATCTGGTTGTCAGTTTCAGTGGAAAGAACAAGGGACTTCGGGCTTCTTCAAGGTCCATCTCCTCTTTGATCATCCAAGCTATCCAATGGACTTACAGGGCTAAGGGCTTGACTCCTCCAGTGGCGGTTATGGCTCACTCGACTCGGAGTGTCTCCACGTCCTGGGCAGTATCCAGACATGTCGCGCCTGAAGTGATTTGTATAGCAGCATCCTGGTCCTCTATAAATACATTTTGTCTCACTATTGTGTTGAGCCGGCGGCTCTTTCTTCTGTTAACTTTGGTTTACAAGTCCTGTCAGTTTGACAGAGTAAATTAAACTTTTGTTCAGCACCTGCCCACCCTGTTTGTGTACGGCGAGTTATTTCCCGATACGTATGCCGCCATGGAGTCTGTCAGGAAAATGGAAAATTGATATCAAATACTTACCGTAATTTTCCTTTCCCGATGGACTCCATGACAGCAGGAGTTCCCTCCCAGTTTCTATGGAGGATAGTTACAGAACACGTGTGCTGAACAGGTGCAAAGATTTATGGGAGTGGATGTCCTATAGGGTAGGTTTGGAGGCAGGATCAAACCCAATACGTATGCTGCCATGGAGTCCATCAGGAAAGGAAAATCACGGTACGTATTTTATATCAATTTTCCATTTTCTTTTTGGACACAGAGCCATACATCATAACATATGGGTTATATAGCCACCTTTAGGTGAAGGACACAGGCAACCAATCAGAAAGGTTTCCCCCTATATAACCCCTCACACACATGAAGTACCTCAGTTTTTTCACCAGTGTCTAAAGGTGATGGACACTGTGGAGAGTCTCTCCACATTTCTCATCAAACAAGAAAGAAGATATGCTACATTCCCCCGATCAAGGATCTCTGAATCTAAGAGGTTAGCTACCAGATCCATCTGAAACAGTCAATAGACCAAAAAGATGGTACCTGAGCCTCGGGAAGCAGATACAAGGTTTTGCCTGTAATTCTGTCAATTTTAGGCACTGGACCCTGGGATCCGGACCCTTGGAATACCAAACCCCAAAGGCGCTCCGTGCAGGGTGCTCTTCAGGTCCATGGCTGTGGCACCTCTAAAACAAGGGAAACCAGTCCTTGAAGGTCACTAAGACAAAACTCGTGATGGGTGAAGATTGGATTCCTGTTTCAAAACAGAATCATGCGGCAGGACTGTGAGTCCAATTTAAAATATTTACACATACAGCAAACTTTTTTTTTTTTTTTTTTAAATCTTTTTATTGATATAAAACAGCAAACAACAAACAGGTGCAACAGATTCGCCGTACAGCGGTTACATCAGCAGATCAAACAACAACTTGCTGCCCACACAGGGGCATCATCAAAAAAAAAGGCAGTGTAGCCTAGGTCCAAGGTATCAGAGCGAAAAATGACTAACAACAGTATAAGAAGCAAACGAGGACACCAGAGCAAGTGGTAAGCATGGACGGCAGATAGTGCCGCAAAACCATGAGCAGAAGGCACAACTAACAGTTAGGTTGACAGCGCAGCAGAAGAATCTGCCAGCAGTCTCGCCCACACCCTGTTCTGTTTCTTAGGGCAACCCCTATGTGTGTAGGTATCGCGGTACAGTGGTTTTACCGAGTCCACTAGACCCCTCCACTGCAAAATCGTGGGAGGAATTCGTAGCCACCAATGAAGTGCAATAGTCTTTCTAGCGTAGAAAAGTAATAGGCCCAGAAGAGTACGTTCCACCACTCGAGGTGACTACCAAGTCATCCAATAGGCCTAAGAGGCCAATTCTGGGAGAGGGAACTATCGAAATTTGTAGAATGGTGGAGGTCGCAGAAAAAATCTGGGACCAGTAAGCAGAGATCTCTGGACATGTCCAAAAAATATGGATAAAGTCGCCCGGGGCTCGTCAGCATCGCCAGCATTCCGGGGAGTGGGAAGCATGAATCTTATGTAAGCAGTAGGGGGTAAGGTAGGCCCTGTGAGCAATTTTATATTGAACCAAGCAGTCTCTCAAGGAAACCAAGATTTTGAAGGGAAAATCCCAAATGTGCAGCCAGTCCACCGAGTCCAAATCCGGGACATCCCAGGCCCAGCTAGAGTGGAGGCCAGAGAGCTCCGGAGAAGAGACTCGAAGGAGATGAGCATGGAACACCGAGACAGCATGCTTGGAGCAATCATAGCGCAGAACACGCTCCAGGTCTGGCTGGAGTTTGACCCTGATCTCCGAAACCACTGGGTCAAGATTAAGGACAATGAACTCAGATGGTTCTCGTGACACCCGCACCCCCAGGTAAGTAAAGCTGTCCACCCACTGCAGTGAAATATCCAGCGGAACCCCACCTCTAGCCTCCCCATCAATCGCCAGCAGCTGCGACTTGGACCAGTTGACACGCAATCCCGTCACCCTGGAGAAGGCATTTAGTATTTGCAGGGCGTCCTCGAGGGAAGGGCCCGCATCATTCAGGAACAACAGGAGGTCGTCCACATACAGGGCTACCCTCTCCTCCAGCCAGGCCACCCGTAGGCCCTTAACATGTGGAGAGACACAGAGCGCCTCTGCCAGCGGCTCCATGGCGATGGCAAATAGGCCCGGAGAGAGAGGGCAGCCCTGCCGCATACCCCGCGACAGTTCAAACAGGGACTACAACCTGCTGCCAAGGCGAATGACGGCCACCAGCGAGCTGTAAATAGTCTGTAGCCACCTGATAAACAAGAGGGGAAAACCCATCCGTCTTAGGACCTCCCACAGGAAGAGCCACTCAATCGAGTCAAACACCTTCTCAATATCGAGAGAGGCGACAACTCTAGATCCTGAGTTATCATGCCGCGTCTGTAAATTGGTATAAAGTCTGCAGAGGTTAATATCTGTGGACCTGCGGGCCTTGAAGCCGGTCTGGTCCTGATCTAAGACCGAGGGAAGCAATGGCTGTAGTCTGGAAGCAAGAAGCTTGGTAAGGATTTTGAGGTCGTTGTTTAGCAGTGCTATAGGCCTGTAGGAGGCACACAGTTTGGGGTCCTTAGGAAATTTGTGAATCAAAATGATGTGCACCTGCACCATTAAGGGGGGGGGGGAAAGCACCGACCTCTAGACAACTGTTAAATTGCGAGGCAAGCAGAGGGGCCAGAACCCCCAAATGGGCTTTGTAAAATTCAATAGGTAGCCCATCCGGGCCAGGGGCCTTGCCTCTGGGAATGGAATGGATCACAACCTTTACCTCTTCCGCAGTGATCGGCTGGACCAGACAGGACCTCTCCTTATCAGACAGCCAGCCCAGGGCAATGGGGTCTAAGAGAGGGTGCAGGTGCTCTGGGCGAAGATCCAAGGGGAGATTAGTGGTAAAACAGGTGAGAGTAAAAGGCATGAAATTCCAACAGGATCGCCTCCAGGGAGGTGATGGCTCCCCCTGTGGGAGACGTAAGCTCAGGAACTAAGGTCAAGGGGGCATCATGTTGAGACAGAATTGCCAGTAGCCTAGCATTGCGGTCACCCTGCTCAAAAAAAACGTTGCTTCGACTGATACATGGACAACCTTGTGATTTCAGATTGGTGAAGGTGTAGATCCCGCTTGGAGGCCTGGAGCCCCACAAATTAGAGGCCGTGGGGTCCTGGCCATAGCGGGCAGAGGCCTTTGCAACCGCTCCTTCCAGCACAGAAGTGGTGGCAGACTGCTGCAGTCTGACAGCCTTGGTAGCGGAAATATAGTGGCCTCTTGTGAAAGATTTGAACACGTCCCATAACATTGCAGGTCATACATAGGTCAAGCTGAGGTTTCCACTTCTGGGGAGTCAGGGTCAGAGGAGTCTGTCAGCCTCTTAAATCCAGAGATTGTTGGTTCAGTCTCTTACTGAAATGGTCCGGTCTGGACACAAATTTCCTCCCTTAGAGACAGCTGAAGTCTCCTTTTTCTCTCTAGGCTCATTGCGCCCTCATCATAGTTCTCGGACATTTCCCATACATCCGCTCGTGGAGCAAGAAATATATCATGATTGAGACCATCCTGATAGGATTTTTTGTTTCACCTAAAAAGTTTTCACTATTGTATCCCATGAAGGAAAAAGTTTACTAAGAAAAAGTATATACCCACTGTGGATGCTGCCATTTCTTTGGTTAACAAGAGTTCACACCCTCTGACGACGTCACCTAATGACAAAACGCATAGGGAGGAGCCAACGAGGAGTGACGTATACATGGGCAGAGGGCGCAGCGGGCATCTTGTTGGTTGTCAACCGGTGGATGTGAAACGCCAGCATACCACATCTGACATACTATTTTAAATGTAAGTTGCTGCTATTCCTTCGTATTAAACTATTTTAAGCATACTACACTATGAGAAGTGTCTCTTTCTGTACGGCTTGAGGACATCATCTGGCACTTAGAAAGGAACTACGGGGTGACTGTTGGGAGGACCTCACGACCATACCTGCTGCATATAGGAGTTCCTGCCCTATTTTGACCTTTGTAACGAGGGTCAATATGATCTGGTAAGAGGCTTTATGATCGAGTGCTGGTGACGGTTCCTCCACTACTTGCAGAAGACCTTTCAATTATTTGGACACTCTTTGTTTTCACCCTTTTTTGGATATGAACACTGACCTTCTGTTATGTGTTTAGCGCTACACCTATTTTACTTAATCTTTTTTGTGGTTGGATGGCGGTATTGTTTGGTGTCCCCCTCCCCTCAGATGCATTGTTTTGGGACATCCCATGTGTTATGATTTATGGCCCTGTGTCCCGTGATGTACGAAAAGAAAAATTGATTTTTTAATACAAACTTACCTGTAAAATCCATTTCTTAAAGTACATCACAGGACACAGTGGTCCCTCCCCTCTTCTACGGGGTCTTTATTGCTTGCTACAAAACTGAGGTACTTCCTGTGTGGGAGGGGTTATATAGGGGGAATCCTTTCTGATTGGTTGCCAGTGTCCTTCACCTAAAGGTGACCATATAACCCATATGTTATGATTTATGGCTCTGTGCCCTGTGATGTACTTCAAGAAATGGATTTTACAGGTACTGTATTTTCTGGCGTATAAGACTACTTTTGAACCTCAAAAAAATCCCCCAAAAATGGGGGGTCGTCTTATACGCCGAGTATAATATCTCCAAGGTAACCTAAGTATAAGTATTACTGGTAGATGAAAATTAGGGGGGGTCGTCTTATACGCCCAGTCGTCTTATACGCCGGAAAATACGGTAAGTCTGTATTAAAAAATCTATTTTTTAAAGCAGAAGCAGTCACTTTGTATCACCGTCACTCAGCACAGTGACCTATGCTGAGCCCCATTTCTATAAAGTCTTTTAGACAGCCACTCACTGATTGCTATTCAGATACAATATCACTTAAAGTGGATGTAAACCCCATTCATGAAATTTGACCTGGGCACATACAGTATATCTGTAGCGTTTACTTATCTCTCTCCAAAGCCCTAAGTCCCATGTCTTCCTGCTGCTCCATTCCTCTGTTATCAGCATGATAACTTCTGACACGTTCTCAGACACAGGAGATAAAAGCAGCTATAAATTTGTGTCGGGGTGGGTGCAAAGAAATAGTTTAGTAGGGAGCTTGTCTATTCACAGCACATCTCTGTATGTTTCTTCCTTCCTCTGCCTATGTAGAGGGGGGTGGGGGTTGTGCCTTTCCTTCAAGCTGTCACAGTCAGTGTATGCCAAGACTCCCCACCCAGTGCTGGAACAGGAAGAAAAAATTCTAAGATGATGTTTGTGACGGACTCCGGACACCCTGACTGGGAATCTCTGCCAAGAAGCTGCTTCCTAAGCTCTGGAACATGAGACCCGTGAATCTGGCTATAGTTTCCCCAAGAACTAGGCAATACCAGTTTTGGAGCAAACCAGAATAAGAACTGTTTATTCAAACACAGGCACAAAGCGATATACACTCTGGGACAACCCCCCCTTCCCCCTTAGCAGCTAATCCACATACACATATACATCCCATAATAGGTTGATCTTAAGGTAGACAGAAACAATAGAACAAAGGGATACAGGCACTTATCAAAAACAAACCCCATCCCACCTCACTATCTAGCAAGAGTCGATGAGACATTCCTACAATATTCTAGCAACCGGAAAAGTCAATATATCTTCATATATTTCTTGAGGGATATTGTTCAGAAATATTATTGTCCCAAATGAAAGAGGCCCTTCATTCTTTCAACACAAACCACACATATGGACACCAGGATAACCAGGGTAACACAAAATGCTGTCCGCGAGTCTAGTGTGGTTGTACAGCGAGTCTGATTAGTGCAGACCCAACTGGGGTTCTTGGTCACCCTGTGCCCCCAATAGACACAGGGTGACTTACACATAAGAGGGGCTGGGGAAGCTGGACAAGGAGTTTCCCAACCTCTCTAAGGTAATCTGGGTTCCACGAGTGGTACACAAACCACATTGTTAAGTGCCTTTAATACTCCTTTAATATGACAACATAGAAAATTATATTGAACTAACTGTTCTCCTATAAATCATGGGCATCTATATGTGATAAATGGTAATGGTGATATAAATTTCAATATAATCGGGTCCTTCTGTAACCCATGCCAATGTTGACTCAAAATTCTCTTCACCTCCGATGACCTCTCTGTATATCTGGTTGGGAAATGGATGGATGTTTTTTTAAATTATATACCATATGTTTTTGCTTAAGAACATTTGCATGATGATAAGCTTTCCTCAAAATGTAATATTTCTATTCTCTAGCTCTAAATTGGAGTCAAAGTTTCTTGGCATCCTTCAAAATCTCCTAAGAGCAGTTCCTTGAGATTTGTTGGCATTGACAAAAGGGTCAGTACCAAATTAGGAGGGTGAAAGCTCTCGACCATAGGTGTGTGCACAGGGTGTGCCAGGTGTGCCCAGGCACACCCTAATTACCCTGTGCAGCACAGATTCCCCCTACTGCCCTGGCTCCCCTCCCCCTTACCCCCACAGCTCTTCCGGCTTCTCTCCTCTCCTCTCCAGCCGGCTGTTGCTGTGGGGATGTTTTAGGATAAATGGGGAAAGGGGCCAGTAAATATATAATTTGCCGGCCCCC
This sequence comes from Pelophylax lessonae, assembly GCF_965119305.1. Lineage (NCBI taxonomy): Eukaryota > Metazoa > Chordata > Amphibia > Anura > Ranidae > Pelophylax > Pelophylax lessonae. The sequence goes on along the minus strand of NC_138771.1, from coordinate 356,455,640 downwards.
TCCTTTTCTGAATGAATATCGTAAGTGATCGGTAGTGTGTGTTTGAGCTTTGGTGTGCACAGCCTAATGCATTAGGCTGCGCACACCTATGCTCTCGACCCATATTTAAAAAGGGATCAAAGTCTTTACCAAGTAACTATAGACCTGTTAGTTTAACTTCTAAAGTCCAGAAGATACTGGAGAGTTTAAAGTGGGTGTAAACCCTCACATATACCCCGTGAAGTGAGCAGCCTCAGATGATACATAGAAATGAAACAAATTTCCCTACATCATTTTTTCATGCATATCTGCTGTCTTCAGCTTTATATATTTTTCAGAAAGTGCACGTCATGCAGATTTTCTCTTCCTGTTCAGCACTGGGTGTGGAGTCTTGGCATACAGCCAAGACAGCTGATTGGAGGAAAGGCACACACCCCCCACTCCCCATAGGCAGAGACTTTCAGAGCTGTGCTGTGACAAGACAAGCTCTCTGCTAATCTCTTTATAGCAACCTCCCATGACACAAATTTCAGCCTGGTTTTATCTCAGTTGTCAGAGAACTTGTCAGAAGTTATCATGCTGATAACAGAGCAACAAAACAGCAGAAGAACACTGGACTTAGGGTTTTGGAGAGAGTTAAGAAAACACTACAGATATATGTGCACAGGTCAAATTTAATGAATCTGGTTTACATCCACTTTAATAAAAAGACCACATAGATCCGTTCTTACTGGAAAAAAATATTTTAACCACTTGCCGACCGCCGTCAGTATATTTACTGCGGCGGTCAGCCCCTCCTGGGCAAAGTGACGTAGGGGTACGTCGCTCGCCCCCGCTCGTTCACTAACATCCCCGCATGAGTGACCGGCGGCTCCGATGTCCGCCGGCCACTTGAAATCTCCCACCCCCGCTGTCAGCAGTGGTAGTGACGGGGTGAGATTAGTGACAGCGGTGGTGTTGAGGAGGTGAGATTAGTGGAAGCAGTGGTGGTGAGGGGGGGGGGTGGGATTAGTGACAGCGGAGGTGGTGAGGGAGGTGGGATTAGTGACAGCGGTGGTGGTGAGGGGGTGGGATTAGTGACAGCGGTGGTGGTGAGGGGATGGGATTAGCGATAGCAGTGGTGGTAAGGGGCTAGGATTAGTGATATCGGTGGTGGTGGGAGGGGTGGGATTAGTGACAGTGGTGATGTCATCCTCCCCCCACCACCTCTGTCTCTTACTGATCCCCCCACCACAGATCTCATTCCTTTCTGTTGTAGAGGTGATGGGGGAATAGGGAGGAGATCTGTGGTGGTGGGGGGGGGTGGGAACATTAAGAGGCAGAGGTGGTGGGGGTTGGGATCAGTTGCACTAGCAATTTGTCCCTTACCTTGTTAGTCAGACGATTCCCCCTCAATATTCACTGCACGTGCCTTCAGGGATTCCCCTATATCATGGGGTCTCCTTTCAGAGGGGAGAGCTCTTCCCCCTTAACTCAATTGGTGTCAGCTAGTCAGCTGACATTTTTTTTCCTCCTTCCTACACGGCTTCTCCCTCTGCCTGGAGAGGATAGGCGGGCTTCTCTCCTGGGACTCCAGTGCTCAGCTCTGCCTCCCCTTAGCAGCCGGCCACACCCCAAAATGGCTGAATGAATGAACAAACAGACAAATGGACTGACGGACTGGCGGCCATGCATCCCCACAGTGGCGGAACTTGTGAGTGTGAATTCCACCTGCCATTAAACCACTTGATTTTTGACATGCCCACCAGGTGGAACTCAACTTCGGCAATGGTGCAGCAGCTGCACTTGCAGCAGAGGGATGTCAATGAGTACCTGTGTGAGTATGGCACAACAACAGGCTCAGGGCGGGCCTGCTTTTTTTCACACTAATGGATGCTGATAAAGGATGCATGCACTGTACTGTCACCATTTGAGGAGGCCACGAGGATGGTGAGCTGGGGCAATGCATGCATCAGTGACATGATCCCTGTTGTATTCCTGCTGGAGCAAACTCTGCGTGGCATTATGGACAGGGTACTCGAGGCAGAGCAGCGGGAGAAAGAGGAGGATTTGCTTTCCTCCCCAGGCCTGCTTTATGCAGACACCATTCTTGCGATGCCACAGAACACACAAGAGGAGAGGGAGAAGGATACTGGAAGTTTTGGAGGCATTGAAGCAGAGGAAGACATACGTTAAACCTTAAGAGGTGGCTTTCTGTCCCCAAAACCCTTGGGAGTAGTACATGACTGGGAGGAGGCAGTTCCAGATACTGTAATCCTCAGGGACCCAGAGGACTCTGCTTCTCACGCCTTCACAATCTTTTGCGGTGCATAGGCTCCCTTATTCTTCAAAGCCTGTGAAAAGACCCAGGAATTTGTGGCATCAAGGGGAAGAATCATCATTGGTTGGCAACCCTCCTTGACCACCGTTACAATGGGAATGCCTCGGAACTCATCCCATCCCCACAGAGGGAGCAGATGATTAAATATCTTGAGGACATCTTAAAGAGGAGTTTAGGCAATGCATTTCCAGACTCTGGTAGGTTATAATCTCATGGATAAGCTCATTTTGAGGCTTCTGTTGGTCAGAGGAGGGGGCTGCTTCAGTGATCAATTTCAAACATTTTTTAGTCCTCAGCGCCCAGAGCTGTCAGCTTTCACAACTCATCGGCAGCATCTACATCAAATGGTGGAAGATTATCTAGGGGCGAAAACAGGCATGGAGAGCTTTCCAGTGGACAATCTACTGGGTCATGAGAATAGACCACATGCCAGAACTTGCCTATTATGCAATTGAGCTGCTGGACTGCCCTGCGTCCAGCGTGCTTTGAGAATGGGCATTCAGTGCTGCTGGAGGTTTTTTTTTTTATTCAATAGCGGAATAGAACAACAACAGTATCCAACCTGTTAGGCGTGCAGTGTGTAGCGGCCATTTAATGCAAGCTCAGTGCATATGTGTCTGCTTAATCTGCATTTAAAAAAGAAAAAAAAATTTTTCCTTCATATTTTACTTTGACATACATTGTTTAGACAGACACTGCTTTTCTAACCAGCTCTTCAAAAAGCACCAATGTAAGGGGAAAATAATTATTTTTCAGTATTTAGGGAAAAATAATTATTTTTCAGTTTTTCATTCAAATGTTTTTTTTTTTATTCAATAGCGGAATAGAACAACAACAGTTTCCAACCTGTTAGGCGTGCAGTGTGTAGCGGCCATTTAATGCAAGCTCAGTGCATATGTGTCTGCTTAATCTGCATTTAAAAAAGAAAAAAACTTTTTTCCTTCATATTTTAATGTGACTTACAGCGTTTAGACACTGCAGTCCAAATCTGCTATTCAACAAGCACCAACAAAGGGGACAATTATTTTTCAGATTTTCATTCATACGTTACAGTGAGATAAACCCTTTGCATACTGTTGTTGTATTCCACTTTGCAATAAAAACCCATTTTAGTGGATAAAAAGTTAATTGCGGCCTAGTCTGCATATGTTACAGTGAGATAAACCCATTGCATACTGTTGTATTCCACTTTGCATTAAAAACCCATTTAGGGGAAAAAAATAAATTGCGGCCTAGTCTGCATATTTTACTGTGAGATACACCCTTTGTATACTGTTGTTCTATTCCACTATTCAATAAACACCCATTTAGGGAAAAAATATTAAATTGCGGCCTAGTCTGTATCTGTACGTGTGAGATACACCTTTTAGATACTGTTGTTCTATTCTGCTATTCAATAAACACCCATTTAGGGAAAAAAATATTAAATTGCGGCCTAGTCTGCATATGTTACAGTGAGATACACCTATTGGATACTGTTGTTCTATTCCGCTATTCAATAAACACCCATTTATGGAAAAAATATTAAATTGCGGCCTAGTCTGCATATGTTACAGCGCAACAAGGCACACAGGTCTCGCATGGAGGCCCAGTTATTGGTGGTGAAGTGGTGCTGTTCCGCAGAGCGACTCATGCATGCGTGCTGCAGCTGAAACTCCACTATGGCCTGCTGCTGCTCGCACAGTCTGGCCAGCATGTGTAAGGTGGAGTTCCACCTTGTGGGGACGTCACATATGAGGCGGTGAGCGGGAAGGCCGAAATTACGCTGCAGCGCTGACAGGCGAGCAGCAGCAGGGTAAGAACCCCATAAGTGCGCACAGACGGCCTGCACTTTCTGCAGCAGCTCTGACATATCGGGTCATTTCTAAGGAACCTCTGCACCACCAAATTCAGCACATGCGCCAGGCAAGGGATGTGTGTCAAACCGGCTAGGCCCAGAGTTGCTACGAGATTTTGCCCATTATCGCACACCACCATGCCGGGCTTGAGGCTCACTGGCACCAACCACTCATCGGTCTGCTGTTCATTGCCCCTCCACAACTCCTGCTGGGTGTGTGGTTTTTCCCCCCAAACAGGCAAGTTTTAAAACTGCCTGCTGTCGTTTACCCCTGGCTGCGCTGAAGTTGGTGGTGAAGGTGTTATGCTGACCGGATGAGGAGGCGGTAGAGGATGAGGAAGTGGAGTAGGAGGAGTTAGGAACAGGAGGCAAACTGAAGCGCACTGCAATCCTCGGTGGTGGAAGGACATGCACCAAACTGCTATCCGCCTCAGGCCCAGCGGCCACTGCATTTACCCAGTGTGCTGTTAGGGAGATATAACGTCCCTGACCGTGCTTACTGGTCCACGTATCCGTAGTTAGGTGGACCTTGCCACAGATGGTGTTCCGCAGTGCACACCTGATTTTGTCACCCACTTGGTTGTGCAGAGAAGGGATGGCTTGCCTGGAAAAGTAGTGGCGGCTGGGCACGACGTACTTTGGGACAGCCAACGCCATTAAGCTTTTAAAACTCTGCGTCTCCACCAGACGGAATGACAGCATTTTAAGGCCAGGAATTTTGAAATGCTGGCATTTAGGGCCAGGGATCGCGGGTGGGTAGGGGGGTACTTCCTCTTCCACTCCAGTGTTTGGGAGATAGAAATCTGAACGCTTCCACGGGACATTGTGGAGATGGTTGTTGGTGACCCAGGTGGTGGTGTTGCTGGCAGATCCTCTGTTTGCGGGGGGGCAGGTGCCGGTCTCACTACAGAGGTGGATGAAGAGGCCAAGACTGCAGCAGAAGAGGAAGCAGGAGGAGCCAGAGACCTTTCTTGGTTTTTGAGGTGTCTACTCCACTGCAGCTCATGCTTTGCACTTAGAAGCCTGTCCATGCAGGTTGTGCTCAGGTTGAGATGGTTTATGCCTTGCTTCAGGCTCTGATTACACAGCGTCCAAACCACTCGTGTCCTGTCATCATCACATTGTCTGAAGAACTGCCATGCTAAGGAACTCATTTGAGCTGACTTTAGTGTGCTCGGTCCCTTGCTGCGTTGGGCAGTAGCAGGCGTAGTGTCTATGGCACGGCCGCTCCGCTTTTGCACCCTGCTCCCTCTTCTGCTGTGCTGGTGGCTCTGTGCGACCACCACCTCTTCCTCCAAACTACTCAGGTCACCTGCATGACATTCATTCCATGTGGGGTTGAGGACCTCATCGTCCTCCACATCATCTTCTACGCACCCCTGCAACCCTTGTCTGTCTCCACAATTCGGAATTCCGCAGCAGTTGGCACCTGTGTTTCATCATCATCCAAGACGTGCTGCCATGGTCCTCCCATGTACTCATCTTGAGACATAAGTGGTTGGGCATCGGTGCACTCAATCTCTTCCACTTCTGGGGCAGAGCTAGGTGGATGGCCCTGGGAAACCATGCTAACAGAGTCATCAAAAAGAAGAAGACACTGCTGCATGACTTGGGGCTCATACTGCTTGGCTGATTTGCAAGGGGTGAGGTGAAAGATTGATGGACATTGGCTGCAGGTGCCAACTCTGACCTTTCAGCAGAAGACTGGGTGGGAGGCAATGTGAAGGAACTGGAGGCACTGTCAGCAACCCAATCTACTATCGCCTGTACTTGTTCTGGCCTCAACATTTGTAGAGGCGCATTAGGCCCTGCCTAATACTGCTGTAAGGTTCTGTCACCTACTCGCAGCTGAGAAAGGTGTTTCACTTGTGTGTAGCTGGCACAGATCGACCATGTCCTCTCCTTGCAAAAGGAGCTCCACCAGCAGCACCACGACCCAGCACTAACATGGTGGAGCAGTATGTGTGCACACGACTAGACGTACTGAATGACAGGTCTGCCCCCTTCAACTTCTGGCTCTCCAAATTGGGCACATGGCCTGAGCTTGCCCTTTACGCCTTGGAGGTGCTGGCCTGCCCTGCAGACAGTGTATTATCTGAACGTGTATTTAGCACGGCTGGGGGCGTTATCACATACAAGCACAGCCGCCTGTCCAGAGCCAATGTGGACAAGCTCACGTTCATTAAAATGAACCAGGCATGGATCCCACAGGACTTGTCCGTACCTTGTGCAGAATAGACATGTATACCGGCCTTACCCAGCCATTGTTGTATTTGATCTTTCCAACTCTTTTGGGGTGTACCCTAATTTAAAAAGAAATAAAATTAAAAACAAAAACCAGTGTTGGCTTCCTCGTCCTCCTCCACCGCCGCTTCCACCTACACCACCACATCCACCGCCACCTAAACCTCCTACTCCATGTGGGCCTCGTCCTCCTCCTCCACCGCCGCTTCCACCTACACCTCCATATCCACCGCCACCTCAACCTCCAACTCCATAGGGGCCTCGTCCTCCTCCTACATCATTCAAGATTATTATTTTTTATTTTTCATTTTTTTTATGTTATTTTAAGTTATTTCCCTATCCACATTTGTTTGCAAAGCACTTGCCATGCTCTTAAGATGATTTTGCTGCCATTTGCAGCCCTCTAGCCCTTTCCATGTTTGTTTTAGAGCCATTTTAGTGCTCAAAAGTTTGGGTCACCATTGACTTCAATGGGGTTCGGGATTGGGGTAAAGTTCGGGTTAAGTCCGGGTCACAAACCCAGACTTTTTTTCAAGTTCGGCCAGACCCGCCGAACCCGGACATTCAGGTGTTCGCTCAACTCTAATCCTGTTTTGTCTTTAAGTGTGTCTGTGTCGCAACAATTTTCCAATTTCCCTTTGGCATTAATATTAATTAAAAGTATTCTGTATTTACATGTTTTTACAGCAAGGCCCCTTCTTGAAAATCAAGAGTATCCCTATAAGGTTACTGTGTGATGGCACCACCAAAACCGAAAGCCCAATTTTTCCACCACTGTTTGACTGGGGCATATCATTTAAATTTTTTACAGCAAGGTCAATTTGTGCTTTCATAAAGAGTACCTCTATAGGGTTATGGCATGAAGGCCCCACCAACACCCAAAGCCCAATTTTTCCACACCTGTTACTTCTATCCAAAGTCTGCGAAACAGACACCAGAATTTATCCAAAAAATCTTTAATCTTGTTCCAAGTGCACTAAATTGTGGCCTCATCATACAGATTGGTTCCCCAAGCTGTTGTTTACAAAATAAAGAAAGATTGCAGAGAAAATGTCTTTTTTTTATTTTATTTTTTTATATATATAATTTTTGGCTGCAGCAGGTTCTATACATGGTACAGATGTGCCACTTTACAGGCAGACTAAGGGGATCCCCAAGCACAATATTTAACCACTTCATCTCCGGAAGGTTTTACCCCCTTAATGATCAGGCCATTTTTTGCGATTCGGCACTGCGATTCTTTAACGAGAAATTGTGCGGTTGTGAGACGCTGTACCCAAATACAATTGATGTCCTTTTTTCCACAAATAGAGCTTTCTTTTGGTGGTATTTGATCACCTCTGCGGTTTTTAGATTTTGCGCTATAAACAAAAAAAGAGCGACAATTTTGAAAAAAAACACAACATTTTTTACTCTCTGCTATAAAACATTCCCAATAAAAAACATTTAAAAAATCTAATTTTTTATCAGTTTAGGTCAATTTGTATTTTGTTACATATTTTTGTTAAAAAAAAAAATCCCAAATAGCGTATTTTAATTGGTTTGCGCAAAAGTTATAGCATTTATAAACTACGGGATAGATTTTTGGACTTTTTATTTATTTTTATTAGCAATGGCGACGATCAGCGATTTTTAGCGGGACTGCGACATTGCAGCGGAAAGCTCGGACCCCCTAACTGACATTTTTGGCACTTTTTGGGACCAGTGACATTAATACAGTAATCAGTGCTAAATAATATGCAGTTACTGTATAAATGACACTGGCAGGGAAGGGGTTAACACTGGGGATGATTAAGTGGTTAATGTATGCCTACTGTGCTTACTCACTGTGGGGGGGTCTCTCTCTGCCTGTGTGACAGAAGACTCAGATGACTTATGTAAACAAAGCAGGCGGGTCTTCTGTCAGTTTCTCTGACGATCGCAGGAGGCCGGCGGTAATCGCCGCCGCTCCTCCTGCAGCCCGCCTCCCGCTGTGTCTAAACACAGTGGAAGCGCGTGCACAAAATCACGTAGACATAATTGATTTTGCACAGTTGAGCCGCTCTGCCGCAGTATACAGTATCTGAGGTGAGTGGTCGGCAACTGGTTAAAGGATTTATTTATTTTTATTGTTTCACTTTAAGCATCATTAAATCACTGCTCATTTTAAAAAAGATCTTTAAAAACTTTTTTGCATTGATACATGTCCCCCAGGGCAGTACCCAGACCTCCATACCCTATGTATTTTCAATAACTTGCATAAAAGCCTTTAAATGGGCACTTTTGATTTTTCCAGTTCGAGTCCCATAGACTTTAATGGGGTTCGTTGTTCGGCTCTGAACTTTTGCGATGTTCTAAAATTCTGGCTTGAACTGAGCCGTGGGGTGGGGGTGTTATGGCTTTTCTCTAATACAGGGAATATTCAATTGCCTCTTGGTGGATCAGGAAGGAATTGTACCCCCTGTGCTGGAGCACATTGGATCATGCTCTGTTGTTTTTTTTTTTTTTTTGCCTTCCTCTGGATTAACTCTGGGTACAAGAGTGTGGGTATAGGAAACATTTTTTTACTGGTTTATTGGTTGAACTAGATGGACTTTTCAACCAGACTAACTATGCAACTATATGTAATAATACCTTATCCGCTGTGGGCTTCCAAAACAATGAGATTGATCCATCCAGTTCTTTCAGCAGATTTATATATAGAAAATATATTGGTCAAATAACAACGTGAACTTAAAATTTTCCTAATGAGGATTTAAAATGTCTGTAAATTCTTTCAACATATCCAGAGGGCTGGTCCAACAGAACAAAACGTCCTCTATGTACCTGGCCTGAGATATTATATAGCACAGGTACTGTGACAGATCATAATTTGCAAACAAATCCCTTTCCCACCCCAGGTACAGGTTTGTATAGCATGGAGCAAATGTATTGCCTATTGCTGTACCATGCACCTGGAGGTAGTAAAACCTAGAAAAAAATACCTAACTTATAGGTAGAGATGGCCTTGCGGTTCGCCCGACGGTCGGTTCGCGGCGAACTTTGCTTGTTCGCAAAAAGTCGGACTTTTGTCGATGTTCGCGAATATGTCTGCGCCGATGTTCGCGAATATGTCTGTGCCGCCATTCTCTTTTTCATTCAGAAGAACTTTGACCCATGACACAGCTGTCAGGTGGAACGGGACAGCCAATCGAAACATTTCAGCACATGGACATGCCCCCTACCCTATAAATAGACCTGAGCTGTCGGCCATTTCACATTTCGCTTTCTGCCAGTGTAGGGAGAGTTCTGCTGTGCTCATGAGGGAGAGATTGCCAGACACAAATCGCTCTGTGAAGATCCAAAAAAAATTCCTTTTCAGGGCTGGTATTTCGGCATAGGTCTACTAGTATCTTTTCAGGTTAGGGAGAGGTATCCAGTCGGTGCTTTAGGGGCAGTTAGAGATTGGCAGCAGTCACACAAATCGCTCTGTTAATGTCCACAAAAGTCCTTTTCAGGGCTGGTATTTCGGTATAGGTCCAGTCTCTCTTCAGTATAGGGACAGGTATCCAGTCTGTGCTTTAGGGGCAGTTAGAAATCGGCATCTGCATTGACACAAATTGCTCTGTTAACCACTTGCCGACCAGTCACTGGGACTGTACTGCGGCAAAGTGGCACGATTCCGTCCAAAAGGCGCGCTCCCGCTGTTTTCAGTCACAGCGGGAGTCGGGCCAGGGGAGGAGCGGCGGCGATCGCTGCTGCTCTTCCCCGATCGTCGGGGAATCTAGTTTGGAGATCCGCCCGCTTGTGTAAACAGAGCGGGCGGATCTCCTCAGTGACAAGGAGTGACAGATTGCAGTGTTCAGCATAGCTGAACAAGCGATCTGTCCTTGTGTCACTCAGTCACCTCCCCCCCCCCACACGTTAGTAAGCACCAGGCATACATTAACCCCTCCCTCTCCAATAAAATTAACCCCTTCCCTGTCAGTGTCATTTTTACAGTAACAGTGCATATTTATAGCAGTGATTACTGTAGAAATGTCACTGGTACCCCCAAAAGTGTCAAAAATGTCAGTCAAGGGTCCGATCTGTCCGCCGCAATGTCGCAGTCCCGCAAAAAAAATTGCAGATCGCCGCCATTACGCGTTAAAAAAAAACACCAAAAATGACAGAAATCTTTCCCTTAGTTAGTAAACACAATAACTTTTGCGCAAACCAATCAAAATACGCTTATTGTGATTTTTTTTTACCAAACATAGGTAGTAGAAAACAAATTGGCCAAAAATTTTTAAAAATTTTGATTTTTACATTTTTTTGGGGGGGGGGGGGATTTCATATAAAAAAATGTTAAAAATATTGTTATTTTTTCAAAATAAACGCTCTTTTTTTGTTTATAGCGCACAAAGTAAAAATCGCACAGGTGATCAAATACCACCAAAAGAAAGCTCTGTTTGTGGGGGGAAAAAAAGGCGTAAATTTCGTTTGGATACGGCATTGCACAACTGCGCAATTGTCAGTTAAAGTCGCACAGCGCCGAATCGCAAAAAGTGGCCTGGACATAAGACAGCAAAATCCTCCGGTGGTAAAGTGGTTAATGTTCACAAAAGTCATTTAAAGCGCTGCAATTTTTTTGATATTGCTGTGCAGTGCACTATATAGGGGGGAGGGGGGTAATCCACTGTATAATATACTTTGTAGAAAGCATATTAAAGTGGATTAGTAGTATTATTGTGCACTGTGCAGCATTGTGACAGGTGTGGTGACTGAGCGTTGCTGCAGCTCTGACGGGAATATTAAAGGGGAACTCTGAACGCAATATTAAAGAGGCACTCTACAGGAATAATAAAGGGGAACTCTGACCGCAATATTAAAGGGGCACTCTGACCACAATATTAAAGGGGCACTCTGACCACAATATTAAAGGGGAACTCTGACGCAATATTAAAGGGCACTCTGATGGGAATAATAAAGGGGCACTCTGACTGGAATAATAAAGGGGAACTCTGAGCGGGACACATAAAGGGGCACTCTGACGGGGACACACTGGATGTAAAGGAGCACTCTGATGGGGACATGGATGTAAAGGAGGGACTCTGACAGGGACACACTGGATGTAAAGGAGGACTCTGATGGGGACATGGATACAGGCTGAATGACATCGGGGGACACGGGCTGCATGACAGCAGTGACATCGGCTGAATGACGGGGAATACAGACTGGATGAGGGGGGACACAGGCTGACAGTGTGTCCCTGTCAGAGTGCCCCTTTATATCCAGTGTGTCCCCGTCAGAGTGCCCCTTTATGTGGGCTAGTTTTTGGGGCCTATACTGGCCAACACTTACTTCTTTATCCTGTGAATGCCTAATGTACCTTCAGCCACAGAATACTACATTCTTAGCTGTCAGGTAAACCCATGTGGGCTAATTTTTGGGGCCAATACTGGCTGACACTTACTTCTGTATCCTGTGAATGCCTAATGAACCTTAAGCCACAGAATACTACGTTCTTAGCTGTCAGGTAAACGCATGTGGGCTAATTTTTGGGGCCTGGAATGGCCGACACTTACTTCTGTATCCTGTGAATGCCTAATTTTTCAGACTGGAAATGAAAATCAATCGGTCTGTTAAGGTTCTGCCAAATTGTGGAATGGATGCGGACCCATTTTACAGATGTGTGAATGGACCCTATATTTATTAGACATGTATTTACCGGCTCCTGTCAGTTCTGGCTGATTTATGAAAAAAAAATGAATTTTTTTGCTGTAAAAAAAAAAGAAATTTTTAGGGCAACTTTTCCAATTGCGATACTTCTGTTATGACATTGTCCATGTGCTGGGTCTATTTGTGCACAGCTAGTATGTGGTTTGTGGCTGTAAATATGACCTAAAGGTTTTTAAAGTTCACCTCCCATTAAAGTCAATGCGGTTCACAGACTTTTGAGAAAATTCGCGGCTGACGTTCGCGAACCGCCCCGGCCGATGTTCGTCCATCACTACTTATAGGTAAGCAAATAAGAGATTATTTATTAAAAGAGACCAAAATGGTCCCATGAGGAAAAATCACATCACATAAAATCTGAAGTATATTTGAAGTGTCACAAACATTTGAAGGCAATGAGATCACACGTTGTTTCAAAAATAAATCAATATATTAACGACTGCTTTTTTTATCCATAACATGATGTAACTCCATTACACCATCACCAACTCTGGACCTGTGCTCCCAGTTCACAACAATCACTTGTAAACAGAGAAGCTAAGGTTCTGTGCTTACAAGTGACAGAGAGACTCTTTGTGACGATAGTTTTCATCAACGAACGAACAAAAACAGAATGCAAATATAAAGGGAGGGATGTATACCAACCTGAACTTCCGCTTTCCTCAGAGCTCCATCTGTCTGGTAAAGCCACAGCCCCCTGACCCTTTTGACAAGCTGTGTTGGCTGACAGACACAGGCTCCCTCTTTCTGGCCATCCCTCGCCCTCATTTACTTCCCCATCCCCATAAACTAGTCTGTGAAAAACACTTCCCTACATTATACCAAATAATTTTCACTCCATTACCACTCTTTATTATCTCATATTTTCAGATAGCACATCCTCTTAAATCCCGTGTGATTAGTTTTGGGAGAGCGGAAAATACAAAGGTTCGGGATCTGACTACCCAGTCACATGTATGAGCATACATATCTTATTATATTAATTACAAATTATGTTGTATTACCCTAATAATGCAATTCTGTGACATATATAAACCATATCTTTCAGACATGGTGACTCCTCCTCTTCCTTGATAAAGGCAATATACCACAAATAATGCCGAAACGCGTCGGAAGTACCTGAGATACTCTCTCTACATAAGCTCACACACTTGAGCAAATAGATAGAGTTCCAAGTCACCATTCACCTTGTCATTTTACCTCACTCTCTCACATGGGTCTATAACCCATTGGCACAAATGATGAATTTTTACTTTGTGTACATAATATCTTGCTCAATTTTCTTCTAATAAATTGTTATATACTTTTATTACGTGTCTACTACCTGACTGGCCCTTAAAGTCCTGCCCCCCTTGGCACCAAAATTGTTTCAAAACTATTTTCTGGGATGTTGGCCACACCTACTATTTGAGGCACAGGGATCAAACATTTAACTTCCCTCGCCCTCATTTACTTCCCCATCCCCATAAACTATACTGCACACTCCCATCTATTTTTTATAAATCTAATCTCTCCCCCCTCATCACACATTCCTGATCCATTGAGTCAGTGGACTCAGTGCACTCTCTAATAAACTGAATTATCAATACTTTCCCTTTCCTATGCAGTTCCACACATTACACTCATTCACACTATGAATTTGGTGCCCTCTGCTGGCCTTTTCTAAATTGGCAACACAATTCAATCCCCAGCCTATAATAATAGCACAGGGATATGCAAACTGTGGCCCTCCAGCTTCTGCAAAACTACAAGTCCCATAATGCCTCTGCCTCTGGGTGTCATGCTTGTGGTTGTCAGAGTCTTGCTATGCATCATAGGACTTGTAGTTCTGCAACATCTGGAGGGCCACATTTTGCATATCCCTTAAATAGCACATTTAAGTCTAAACATGTATTGCACTATTGCACTACTACAAACGAATAAGTAGGGGGCATCTACTAAGCCGCTGAAAGGAAAAAAAATTAAGAATAAGGCTTAAAAACAGTTCTTACTATTTAATGGTGGTATTCTATTCAGGCAATATGTGAAAAGGCATTACATTACATTGTAAATGTAAAAATGTAAATGCATTACATTTTTTTTATATATTTTAAAGTGGCACTTCTGTTTGTCAAAAAGCAATATATATGTTTGTTTATGAAACTTGGTTTTATTTATGAAGAAGGTATACACCACAACTGCAAAATCTGTGCCTGTAGTGCATGTTCAGCAAAGGGAAAAAACACATGTGATGGAGAGGCTGCACACCCCAAATAGGAACTAGAAGAAGGAAGTACAAAAGTACAAACCCCCAGGGTTTTTTTTTAGCAGCAATAACTCTATAGGTAGAATGTATGAGACTGTAATTTTATCTAAAAAATTCCTTTATTGGTAAATAGAAAATTTACATTTTCTATTTACCAATAAAGGAATTTTCTAGATAAAATTATATATATATATATATATATATATATATATATATATATATACCTCCTGGGGTGTATACATATATATATCTTTTAGACCAATTTTCAGCTTTCAGCACTCTCACACTTTGAATGACAATTGCTCAGTCATGCTACACTGTAACCAAACAAATTTTTTATCATTTTTTTCACACAAATAGAGCTTTCTTTTGGTGGTATTTGATCACAACTGGGTTTTTTTTTTTTTTTCGTGATATAAGCAAAAAAAGAGCAAAAATTTTGAAAAAAAACACTTTTTTTTAGTTTCTATTATAAAATTTTGCAAAAAATTAATTTTTCTTCATACATTTGGGCCAAAAATTATACTGCTACATATCTCTGGTAAAATTAACCCAAATTAGTGTATATTTTTTAGTCTGTGTGAAAGTTATTGAGTCTAGAAGAAATGGTACCAATTGCTGAAAATTAGGGATGCACCGAAATTAAATTCTTGGCCGAAGCCGAAGCCGAATAATAATGAAATGCTTGGCCGAAGGCCGAATACCGAACGCGGTGTTTCACATTTTTTCCATTTATTTTGCCATGTCCCTTAGCATAAAATAAGGGGCACGCTGATGGGCACATTTTATGTTAGGGGGCACTCTGATGGGCACATTTTATGTTAGGGGGCACGCTGATGGGCACATTTTATGTTAGGGGGCACTCTGATGGGCAAAACAAAACATTTAAATCAGCGTTGCTCTTAATATAAAATATGCCCATTAGCGTGCCCCTTAAAATAAAATATGCCCATCAGAGTGCCCCTTAACATAAAATATGCTCATCAGAGTGCCCCTTAACATAAAATATGCTCATCAGCATGTCCCTTAGCATAAAATAAGGGGCACGCTGATGGCCACATTTTATGTCAAGGGAGCACTCTGTTGGGCACATTTTTTTTCTTTTTTTTTTTAAGGGGCACTTTATAGGGCACTCTAATGTAATGAGCATGGCAAGTGGCAACAACATATGGCAGTCTGCACACTAATGCTTGTGCAGCTACCGTATTCTCCCCCAAATGTGCTCAGCTCCACATACCTGAACTGCAGCCAGAGCCAAAAGCCGCGAACAGGGGGGCGGGCGTGCACATAGTGTCACGCTCGCTGGACCTAGTGTGAAGGAGCCGCAGTCAGGAGCAGGGGGCGGGACGCGCGCGTGACGTCACACCCCCTACTCGCGGCCGGACAGGACACCGGCGGCGTGTGAGAAGGGAGCCGGGAGCCGCAATGAGAAAGGGGAGCGGTCCGGGCGGAAGCTGACATTGTTGGGCACAAAATTATTCGGCCTTTTGACTTATTCAGCCGAACACCGAAAGTGCTATTTTCTCTATTTTCGGCCGAATAATGTTCGGCCGCCGAATATTCGGTGCATCCCTACTGAAAATTGATCACACCAGATGCACTGACGGCCTATCTCCGTTCTTGAGGCCCTGAAATGTCAGGACAGTACAAATACATCCCAAATGACCCCTTTTTATAAAGTAGACAGTCCAAGGTATTTAGTAAGAGGCATGGTGAGTTTTTGAAGTTATAATTTTTTCCCACAATTCTTGGGAAAATTAACTCGGGTACTCCGATGATGGGTACTCCGTTGACAGGTACTCAAAGTACCAGAGTACCTGTCATCAGAGTACCCGAGTACCTGTCATCAGAGTACCCGAGTACCCATCATCAGAGTACCCGAGTACCTGTCATCAGAGTACCCGAGTACCCGTCATCAGAGTACCCGAGTACCCATCATCAGAGTACCCGAGTACCCATCATCAGAGTACCCAAATACCCATCATCAGAGTACCTGCGTACCCGTCATCAGAGTACCTGCGTACCCGTCATCAGAGTACCTGCGTACCTGTCATCAGAGTACCCGAGTACCTGTCATCAGAGTACCCGAGTATCTGTCATCAGAGTACCCGCGTACCTGTCATCAGAGTACCCGAGTACCTGTCATCAGAGTACCTGAGTACCTGTCATCAGAGTACCCGCGTACCTGTCATCAGAGTACCCGAGTACCTGTCATCAGAGTACCCGAGTACCTGTCACCAGCCCATCAGAGTACCCGAGTACCTGTCATCAGAGTACCTGATGGGCTGGTGACAGGTACTCGGGTACTTTGATGGGCTACTGACAGGTGCTCTTTATTGGGGGGGGGGCAATCGGTGTGTTTAGGGTGCACTGTAATTGGTAACTAGCTGTTACCACACTCTCTTCCTCACACAGGATCAGTGTGTGAGGAGGAGAACACGGTGACAGCTAGTTACCCTGTTCTCTGTTGACATTTGTGACCGGCTGTGATTGGACACAGCCGGTCACATGGTAAAAAGCCAATTTCATTGGCTCTTTAGCTAGATCAGGGATCGGCTCTGTCCGAGGGATGAGCCTCGTCCCCGATCGCTGCTCTGCGCGCCCCCGGGGGCGCGCATTGCAGAGAGAACGAGCGGCTCGTGCTGGAGCCGCTCATGTGATCGGCTGTGATTGACAGATGTTATAAAGAAGAACGTACAGTAAAAAAAAATCATATGTAAATAGTTGGTTTGGGCTGCTCGTCCTTAACCGCTTGCCGACCGCCGCGCGACTATTTACTGCGGCGCGCTCCCGCACGGTCACGGTCACGGACCCCCCGCGCGTGTGACCTTGTGGTCACTTGCGATCGTCCGTTAGAGCAGGAGAAAGGCAGGCGGCTAATGTAAACAAGCCGCCTGTCATTCTCCCCTGTGTATGAATAGTGATCATACGGTTCTACTATGTAGGACCGTTGATCACTGTTCCTACACCTCAAGCCACAGCCAATCACAGTTAGAATCACACCCCTAGGGACACACATAACCCCTCCCTCTCAAAAAAGTTAACCCCTTCACTGCCAGTGTCATTTTACAGTAACAGTGCATATGTATAGCACTGATTACTGTAGTAATGTCACTGGTAACCCCAAAAGTGTCAAAAATGTCAGTCAAGGGTCCGATCTGTCCGCCACAATGTCGCAGCACCGCAAAAAAAATCGCAGATCGCCACCATTACGTGTTAAAAAAAAACAACAAAAATGACAAAAATCTTTCCCTTTGTTAGTAAACGCGATAACTTTTGCGCAAACCAATCAAAATACGCTTTTTGTGATTTTTTTACCAAACATATGTAGCATAAAACAAATTGGCCAAAAATGTTAAAAAATTTTGATTTTTACATTTTTTTGGGGGGGAATTTCATATAAAAAAAATGTGAAAAATATTGTTATTTTTGCAAAATTGATTTTGCACATGATCAAAAAATTGCACAGGTGATCAAATACCACCAAAAGAAAGCTTTTTTTGAGGGTAACTTATTTACCTAGTTAATGGTGGTAAAATAATGCAATTTAGCCTTAGATAATAAGGAAACATCTGAATAACCTTAATTTGAATTAATGACTACGGCTTTCCGAGGCCAAGAGGCATTATTTGTCACCCAGAGAATCAAAGGTGCTAGTTAAGATGGAGCAATCAGATTGCTCCACATTTTAGCAAATGGGGAAAATGTGTATATTAGGGAAGGTTATTTTGGCTGAGCTATGACATGGAAAATTGGGTTCTCTGAAGGCTTTTTATTATTGCATGAATATTATAAGAACCCAGTCTGTATATCTGTTCTGTTCTGGGATACAATAAATGCTAATCTCTCCAGAGAATCAAGTTGCTGTGGAAGTTTATTTAAACTGGAGAGGAGTTTGCATTGCATACACCCCTGTTTCCATAGTAGCACTAAAATGTTCAATATCAATTCTTAGTCTTCACTCATATATTTACAACAATAGCTAGGCCAGAAATTAGGCCAGCCAGGCCTGCAACTAGCTGAGCAAGTCAGCCTGCACTGCCAGTTGTTCTGCCTTCATGATATACTTCTGCTTTAGACTTAAGAGTGAACAATTACTCTCTAGACATGAAAAAAAATTGTGAATGAAAGTGAATGTCAAGTGAATTTTTACTGTAGGGTAAGCTCATATTTTTACAATGACATTTACATTTGTTTTGTTACATTTTTTTACGTTTTCTGCAATTCTCTTTTTTTATTGAAGGTTTTCCAGGTAATCTTTCTCAACCGCACCATACATTTACTGTGGCAAGGGGGCCACTATGTGCCAGATCACCTACCTAGTACATGATCTGACACACAGCGGGAGCCCAGCGGCGTGTACCATAGACTCGATGTTTGCCGCCACCCGCAGGTTAGACAGTACAGAGGCAGAACGACAATCTGCCTATGTAAACAAGGCAGATTGCCATTCTGTCAGAGTGGAAGGTAGTGATCTTGTGTTTCTGCTAAGCAGGAACATGGATCTTTGCCTTCCCCTATTTAAAGCACCTCCCCAAAGTTAGTAAGCACAACTTAGGCATACGGTTAACCCTTCGATCACCCCTGATGTTAACCCCTTCCATGCCAGTGTCACTAGTACAGTGACAGTGCATATTTTTTTAGTACTGATCACTTTATTAGTGTCACTGGTAGTGTTGAGCGAACACGGACTGTATTATTCGGGTACGTAACGGATAATTGGATTTTTGCTACCCGGACACGGACCCGAATACTTTACTGTATGTTCGGGTTTAAAATCCGCGTTCGGTAATTTTATTTCCTGTTTTGTATGTAATGGCGCGCTTTTAATGGCGGGATTTCAACAGCCAATCAACAAGCGTTTAACTCGTGTGCCTTAAGCCATCTCAGCCATGCCTACAAATGTATTAGTAGCTGTGATTGGCCATCTGAAGCATGTGACCCATGTCTTTATAAGTTCGAGAGGCACTGCTCGGTGCGTCATTCTGCTGTAGTGTAGGGACAGAGCACACATCATACGTGCTGGCTGCTGATTAGGGACAGACAGTGAAAAATTGTGCCCAAAAAGAATGCAGGGACAGGTCGGAGTGTAGGCAGGGAAAGTTATTTGAGCATTTTAGGGACAGGCGGGAGGGATTAGGCAGGGACAGAACAATCGTCCGTTAGCGATCTACATCGATTTTGCAGTGTGGGGGGTGGTGCAGTGAATGATCTTTTTGCCCTCACTTGAGCCCACTGAGGAGGAGGAGGAGGAGGGAGAAAAAAATATATTTTTATCAGTCTGTTGTGTGCAGCGTTCAGCTATATTTTACTACAGATTGCTGTTCTAATCTGCTATTTACAAATTACAAAGTTAAAGGGGAATTTTTTTTTTTTTCCCTTCATAGCCTGCTTGCTGCTGAGCTGACCGTGACATAAGACACTGCTGTGTTCACATGTGCTATTGAGTGATTTTCAATTTTATATACTTTTTTCTATTCCACTATTCAATATACACCCTTTTGGGTTAAAGAAAACTTAAATTGTGGCATAGTCTGTACTAATCTGCTATTTAAAAATTACAAAGTTAAAGGGGAATTTTTTTTCTTTTCCCTTCATAGCCTGCTGCTGAGCTGACCGAGACATAAAACATAAGACACTGCTGTGTTCACATGTGCTATTGAAAAATCACCAATTTTATATCATATTTTCTATTCCGCTATTCAATCTACAACCTTTTGGGGTAATAAAAATTAAATTGCGGCATAGTCTGTATCGGTACGTGTGAGAAACACCTTCCAAATTTTTGGGGCGCATCTTCCACCGCCGAGGATTGCAGGGTGCTTCAGTTTGCCTCCTGTTCCGAACTCCTCCTACTCCCCATCCTGCCTTTAGGGTACAAAAAATCGTAATCGGGGCCTAGTCTGGGTCTGTACTTGTAAGATACACCTTTTTATATCATATTTTCTATTCCGCTATTCAATCTACACCCTTTGGGGTAAAAAGAATTAAATTGCGGCATAGTCTGTATCGGTACGTGTGAGATACACCTTCCAAATTTTTGGGGCGCATCTTCCACCGCCGAGGATTGCAGGGTGCTTCAGTTTGCCTCCTGTTCCGAACTCCTCCTATTCCTCATCCTGCCTGTAAGGTACAAAAAATTGTAATCGGGGCCTAGTCTGTGTTTGTACGTGTGAGATACACCGTTTTATAAATTTTTTTCTATTCCGCTATTCAATATACACCCTTTTGGGGTAAAAAAAAAAAAAATTGCGGCATAGTCTGTGTTTGTACGTCTGAGATACACCTTTTTATATCATATTTTCTATTCCGCTATTCAATCTACACCCTTTTGGGGTAAAAAAAATTAAATTGCGGCATGGTCTGTATCGGTACGTGTGACATACACCTTTTAAATTTGTTTGGCGCATCTCCTTCCTCATCCGGTCAGCGTAACACCTTCACCACCAAATTCAGCAAAGCCAGGGGTAAACGACAGCAGGCAGTTTTAAAACTTGCATGTTTGGGGGAAAAATCCCACACCGCGCATGAGTTGTGGAGGAGCATTGAACAGCAGACCGATGAGTTGTTGGTGGCAGCGAGCCTCAAGCCCGGCATGGTGGTGTGCGATAATAGGCGAAATCTCATAGCAGCTCTGGGCCTAGCCGGTTTGACGCACATCCCTTGCCTGGCGCATGTGCTGAATTTGGTGGTGCAGAGGTTCCTTCAAAATTACCCCGATATGTCAGAGCTGCTGCAGAAAGTGCAGGCCGTCTGTGCGCACTTTCGGCATTCTCACCCTGCTGCTGCTCGCCTGTCAGCGCTGCAGCGTAACTTCGGCCTTCCCGCTCACCGCCTCATATGTTATGTGCCCACAAGGTGGAACTCCACCTTGCACATGCTGGAAAGACTGTGCGAGCAGCAGCAGGCCATAGTGGAGTTCCAGCTGCAGCACGCACGCGTGAGTCGCTCTGTGGAACAGCACCACTTCACCACCAATAACTGGGCCTCCATGCGAGACCTGTGTGCTTTGTTGCGCTGTTTTGAGTACTCCACCAACATGGCCAGTGCCGATGACGCAGTTGTCAGCTTAACTATCCCACTTCTATGCCTCCTTGAAAAAACGCATCGGACGATGATGGAAGAGGATGTGGCACAGGAGGAGGAGGAGGAGGAAGAGGGATCATTTTCATGGCTTTTAGGGCAGTCATTCCCAAGTGGCTCCGAGGGTGGGTTCCTGCACCCACAAACGCCAGGTACACAATTGTCCAGCAGGGGCACAGTTCTGGAGGATGAGGAGGAGGAGGAGATGGAGGAGGAGATGGAACCATGTTCACAGCAGTGTGGCACCCAGGCCAGCTCATGGCCATCACTGGTGCATGGCTGGGGGGGATACAGAAGACACAGACGATACACCTCCCACAGAGGACAGCCTTTCGTTGCCTCTGGGCAGCCTGGCACACATGAGCAATTACATGCTGCAGTGTCTCCACAACGACCGCCGAGTTGCCCACATTCTAACTTGTGCTGGTTACTGGGTGGCCACGCTGCTGGATCCCTGTTACAAGGACAACGTACCGTCCCTAATTCACTCACTGCAGCGTGATCGCAAGATGCGCGAGTACAAGCGCACACTGGTAGACGCGATGCTGCTGGCATTCCCACCTGACAGCGGGGCCACAGTGGAAGCACAAGGCCAAGGCAGAGGAGGAGGAGGAGGAGGAAGAGGTCGCCAACGCAGCCAGGGCACCGCCAGCACCTCAGAAGAACCCTTCAACTTCTAGGTCTCCAAATTGGGCACATGGCCTGAGCTTGCCCTTTACGCCTTGGAGGTGCTGGCGTGCCCTGCAGCCAGTGTATTATCTGAACGTGTATTTAGCACGGCTGGGGGCGTTATCACAGACAAGCGCAGCCGCCTGTCCAGAGACAATGTGGACAAGCTCACTTTCATTAAAATGAACCAGGCATGGATCCCACAGGACTTTTCTGTACCTTGTGCAGAATAGAGATGGATACCGACCTTACCCAGCCATTATTATATTTTTGATCTTTCTCACTCTTTTGGGGTGTACCCTAATTTAAAATGACAAAAAAAAAGCAATGTTGGCTACCTCGTCCCCCCTCCACCGCCACCTCAACCTCCCTCCTACTCCATATGGGCCTCGTCCTTCACAGATGAAGAAAATTGTTTTATTTTTCAGTTTTTTTTTTTTTGTTGTTTTAAGTTATTTCCCTATCCACATTTGTTTGCAGAGCACTTGCCATGCTCTTAACTACATTTTGCTGCCATTTGCAGCACTCTAGCCCTTTCCATTGGTGTTTTAGAGCCATTTTAGCGCCTGAAAGTTCGGGTCCCCATTGACTTCAATGGGGTTCGGTGTCCGGGTAAAGTTCGGAAAAAGTCCGGGACACGGACCCGGGCTTTTTTTTCAAGTTCGGCCGAACCCACCGAACACGGACATCCAGGTGTCCGCTCAACTCTAGTCACTGGTCCCCAAAAAGTGTCAAAAGTGTCAGGTGTCCAATTTGTCCGCTGCAATATTGCTGTCCTGCTAAAATTCACTGATCGCCCCCATTTCTAGTAAAAAAAAAATTCCATAGTTTTTAGACGTTGTAACTTTTACTCAAACCAATCGATATACGCTTACTGAGATTTTTTTTACCAAAAATATGTAGCAGAATACATATTCACCTAGATTGATGAAGAAATTTATTTTTTACATTTTTGTATTGGGTATGTTTTATAGCAGAAAGTAACAAAGATTCATTTTTTTTTTTCCAAAACTGTCGCTCTTTTTTTGTTTATAGCGCAAAAAATAAAAACCGCAGAAGTGATCAAATACCACCAAAAGAAAGCTCTATTTGTGGGGGAAAAACATTGATTTTACTTGGGTACATGCAGTTCCATATCGCAAAAAATGCCCTGATAAGGAAGGGGGGGGGGGGGGGTAAACCTTCAAGAGGTGAAGTGGTTAAAAAAAGGAAGCCACACCCTGGTGATCTTTGATTCCTTCCTTGTTGCTCAGGTAGATCTCAACCTCCCAAAGGTTGCCTAATTCTACTTAAAACATTATAATGATTGCAACATACACCTTTTTTGTGTGATTTTTATTTTTTTATATCCAGGGGATTAAAAAGATCTTTTCACATACACATGGTGAATATACACATTCCTGAAACGCTGCAGGAGAGGTTTAATGGATCTTCGGATTAGGGACATGGCATGACAATGAATTCAATTCTGAATCAGATTTGATTTTAATAACTAGATTTTACTCCCCTCTCTTGCAGGGTTGCATGATTCATTAAAACAGTTCAGCAAATGTAGTGATTAGTTACTACCACTAGATGTCCCTAAGAGCAATAGTTTTATGTTCACATTCAAGTTACAGTATAAAGGTGTCCTTTTATGAAACGGAGATGAGCAGTGATCCTGCTGATCACAGCTCATTTCCGATCATTCTCAGTTTATGAAACAGAAATGATCAGCGGAGAACATGTTCTTCGCTGATCATCTCTTCACATGGGAATCTGTCATTGCCTGACACAGAAACAGCCAGGTTATGAAGCTGCGATCCCTGCACTTCACTGGCGATCTGTGCCAGAATTCACACTCCCGGATTTACCAGCCTGGAGCTTGTGAAGCGGGGAGTGAAGACAGAATCGGGGGAGAACTGAGGGGGAAAAAGGAAGATTATGGACTTCCTTCTTCCTCGTTCAGACCCCCCAACACAGTAATCATGTCCCCCATGCATATTTATGTATACAGGCGTTCCCCGGGTTACGAACACAATAGGGACTGTAGGTTTGTTCTTAAGTCGAATTTGTTTGTAAGTCGGAACATGTACTTTTTTAAGTGTAACTCCAGCCCAAAAAATTAATAAGGATACAGACAGCAGTACAAACCTCATTGTGGCTCTAACCCCACACCATACAGTAGTGTACTAGCCAAAACTAAAAGGCTAAAAGAGACCCAGAAGGATAGTTACATTCAACATAGCTAGAAGTACAATACAGTGGTCCTGCTCCCAATACAGAGTAATGTAATCTCACCAGTTTCCAGACAGTTCCACCAGCTTCTGCTTGTGCAGTGGGATGCTTCTGGGCAGTGTGGGGCAATCAGTACATGTAGTACATGCAGAATGCGTTGTGGCCGGCACTAAGATGGATGCTATCCAGCACAGGAAGCCGGAAGAAGCCAGCAGTGACATCACGCGGGCACCGCCATCGTTCGTAAGTAGGAGTCGTTCGTCATGCCCCCGTTCATAAGTAAGAGTCGTTCGTCACCCGGCCCCGTTCGTAAGTAGGAGTCGTTCGCAACTCGGATGTTTGTAAGTCGGGGACTGCCTGTATACAGTATATACATGTATATATATACACACATACATGTAGATATATATTTAATGTGTATATATATATATAATGTATGCATGTGTGTATTCAGTGTATATATATATATATATATATATATATATATATTTATGTAAGGGGACTATTATTTATTAACCTTAGTGGGGATCGTGTACTCAGCAGTGATAATTTATCACTACTTGTTAAAGCGCGCCAGGGATTTTCATACTACTGTAATCTCGCTTTGTCTCACGAGATTACAGGCACTCCATTGACTTCTACACAGATCTCCGAGAAAACAGTTCACCTCTGATCACCCTGGGAGAACTGAAGTTCTCTGCTTCATAAAAAGGGTGCCAGAGGTGATCATTTTCCCCGGAGAACTGCAGAGAAGCCAACGGAGAAAAAAAATTCACCCGTTCATAAAAGTACACCATTGATTGTATTTATGAATGAGTTCAAAAACAAAAAAAGTACCCTCTGTCGCTCTCAGCCTCCTCCAGTTCTTCAAATCCATCTTTTTTGTTTTTTTGCTGCTGTAAATAGTCCACAAAATATACATAAATTGCAATAGTGCTCCAAAAATGTCCATAAATGTACAAAGGTGCTTGAAGATATAGAAAGTGCTGGAGTGCTTCAGACCAATCGGGCAGTGGGGGGTGTATCACTCCCCTCTTGTATCCCCACTACCCAGAAACAATGGACCCTCAGCTTTTCAGTCCGGAGGTCAGAGAGGCTTATATTTGATGAGATGAGTCCATATTCCACCTGTTTGATGTTGCCACTCTGTCACTGGGTAGCGCCTTGTAATGGGTCTTTAGAGAATAGATTCTTGTATAGGCAGTTTATAGGAAGAAAAACAATTCTTCCGGGAATGCCGTCTGGCGTGCGTTCCATGGAGGACAGGAATTGACGTCAATGGTACAGTACGACCGGAAATATGTCAACGCATTTTGCCGCACCTACCAGGGACGTCATCAAAGCTGCCTATACAAGAATCTATTCTCTAAAGACCCGTTGCAAGGCGCTAGCCAGTGACAGAGTGGCAACATCCAACAGGTGGAATAAGGACCCCAGACTGAAAAGCTGAGGGTCCATTGAGTGGGCATACAGGAGGGGAGTGATACACCCTGCACTGCCCGATTGGTCTGAAGCACTCCAGCACTGTCTATATCTTCAAGCATCTTTGTACATTTTATAGTACAATTTTGGAGCACCATTGCACTTTATGTATATTTTGTGGACTATTTAGAGCACTATTGCACTTATATATTATATTTCTTAGCACTTTATTGTGTTTACAGATTTTTTGCACATGAACACTCTATTATATCATTTATTATCATTATAGGTTATTGTTAATATGTTCATTTCAATCGGCTGCCAAACGTGCATGAATGTGCAAAAAGTACTGCAGGCGTGATTTTTAAACTTTCAATGCATCAAACTGCATGGTGCTGCAGTACCATGCAGTTGGGTGGTCACAACTGCATCCTCGTTTGCTAGATACATTGGCTTGCCATTGGCACCCATGCACGTCTGCAGAGATGATGGGTGAAAACGTGGGTTCTGGTGCTGCAAGTAGTCTAAACCAGTAAAGCCCCATCCATTTTCTCTTCTCTAAAATTCATATAACAATGTGTGGGAGTGACATAATCCTGTGCTGGCCAACCAAGATGGCTGAAGACCAGCACCTGGAAGAAGCCAGGGAGAAGATGCCAGTGCTGACAATAGCCTGCACAAACATTAGACCTTTGAAACAAAGGTAAGTATTTCTGCCCTTTATTCCTCTTAAAGCACTGGTTCACATACAGTAAATGCGAATTGGATGCGTTTTGAACCACATCTGATTCGCATGATATGGGAAATAACCTTGGTTTCTATTGTAGCTGTTCACATTTACGTTTCTGTGCACTGCGGAGCGGTTCAGGTGGGAATTACAAGTTCATTGACCTGTATAGGAATTTTCTGAATTGCACATCATCAGTTTTGAACACGATTTTGGCAAGCCGGCCGCCTAGACCTTAACAACCAATGACTCATCAGTTGTCAGCAGGGTTCCCTGCTGACAGCTGAATGTAAACAAAAGAGTTGCCGGCAATTAAAATTGAGAAGAAAATAAAACAGCGTGGGGGTAACCCCCCAATCCATACCAGCCCCTTTGGGTCTGGTAAGGATTTTAAGGGGAACCTCATGCCCAATTTTTTTTAAAAGGGGTGCCCCCAAATCCATACCAGACCTAAGGGTCTGGTATGGCTTTGGGTGGGACCCTCACTGCATTTTTTTTACATTTTTTGGAGTTGGGTTCCCCTCAAAATCCATACCAGATCCTTAGGTCTGGGTTTGGGGGGCACCGCTTGTTTTTTTTTTAATTTAGGCATAAGGTTCCCCTTAAAATCCTTACCAGGGGCTGGTATACATTGCCGAAAATTCTTTTGATTACATTCAGCTATCAGTGGGGAACCCTGCTGATAGCTGATGAGTCATCGGTTGTTAACCACTTAAGGATTTGGCTGCTCAAAGACCAGGGCCTATTTTGCGATTCGGCACTGCGTGACTTTAACGGACAATTGCGCGGTCGTGCGACGCTGTACCCAAATTAAATTGATGTCTTTTTATTCCCAGAAACAGAGCTTTCTTTTGGTGGTATTTGATCACCTGTGCAATTTTTACTTTTTGCGCTATAAACAAAAAAAGAGCGACAATTTTGAAAAAAATAATATTTTTCACATTTTTGTATATGAAATTCCACCCAAAAAAATGTAAAAATCAAAATGTTTTAACATTTTAGGCCAATTTGTTTTCTGCTACATATTTTTGGTAAAAAAAATCGCAATAAGCGTATTTTGATTGGTTTGCGCAAAAGTTATTGCGTTTACTAACTATGGGAAAGATTTATGTCATTTTTATTTATTTTTTTTTAACTAGTAATGGCGGCGATTTGCGACTTTTTTTGCGGGACTGTGACATTGCGGCGGACAGATCGGACCCTTGACTGACATTGACACTTTTGGGAGTACCAGTGACATTACTACAGTAATTAGTGCTATACATATGCACTGTTACTGTAAAAATTACACTGGCAGGGAAGGGGTTAACTTTATTAGTGATCAGTGGGTTAAATGTATCCCTAGGGGCGTGATTCTAACTGTGGGGGGGCATGGTTAGTGATGTAACCACAGAGACATACGATCCTACATAGCAGGATCGTGTAGTCTCTGCAGTTAGATCAGGGAGAATGACA
Source organism: Pelophylax lessonae (assembly GCF_965119305.1). Classification (NCBI taxonomy): domain Eukaryota; kingdom Metazoa; phylum Chordata; class Amphibia; order Anura; family Ranidae; genus Pelophylax; species Pelophylax lessonae. Next base: position 356,427,766 of record NC_138771.1, on the reverse strand, counting down.
GGTGGCTTTGTTTACCTTAGCCGCCTGCCTTTCTCCCTCTCCAGCGGCAGATCGCGAGTGACCGACGGACATCGGAGCTGCCGGTCACTCACGCGGGGATGTCAGGGAACGAGGGGGAGTGCGCCTCCGGCGGCGCACACTGGCCCCCTAGAGGCTCCTGGGCGAGCGACGTAGCCCTACGTCGGTTTGCCCAGGAGAGCCAGACTGCCGCAGTAAATAGTCTTGCGACGGTCGGCAAGTGGTTAAGGTCTAGGCTGCCGGCTTGCCAAAATAATGTTCAAAACTGATGACGTGTGATTTAGAAACATTCCCATACATGTCAATGGTGGCTTCACCCCTTAGTTTATTTTAGCGGTGGGAGGCAGGGGAGCTGTAAAATGGCGGGAGCCAGTGTTGGGTGCAGAGCTCTTTTTTTTTCAGCAGCAGCAGCGTTTATTATGATTGACGCTGGATTTATTTTCGGGGACATTGTTTTTGTTTGTTTTTTAAATTAAGGACTTGTCAAAAAACTATCTCTTTGTTTTTATTTATTTATGACACTTTTTTTGGTGAATGAATGTAAAGACCTCCACAACCACTGGCCAGGTTCACACGACTTTGAAGTGACTTTGATAAGACTTTTACACTCTCTGGCACTGAAGTCAGATCAAAGTAGTGCAGGAACCTTTTCTGAAGTCCCTAGCGACTTCAGTAGTGTCAATTGGAATGGCATTCATAGAGATACATGGCATTTCACATGTCCTGCAACTTTGGGTCTCACAAGTCAGATCTTAACCACTTGCCTACAGTGCACTTTCACCCCCTTTCTGCCCAGGCCAATTTTCAGCTTTCAACGCTGTCACACTTTGAATGACAATTGCGCGGTCATGCTACACTGTACCCATATGAAATTTTAATCATTTTTTCCACACAAATAGAGCTTTCTTTTGGTGATATTTATTCACCTCTGGGTTTTTATTATTTACAAAGAAAAGAGACAGAAAATTTTGAAAAAAAAAAAAGTGTTTCTTATTTTCTGAGTACATTTTGAAAATAAAGAATTTTTCTCCTTCACTGATGTGCGCTGATGAGGTGCACATCAGTGAAGGATGAGCCCTGATGAGGTGGCACTTATGGGCACTGATGAGGTGGCACTGATGAGGCGTACTAATGTGCCGCACTGATGGGCACTGATAGGTGGCACTGGTGAGCACTGATAGGCGGCACTGATGAGCCCTGAGAGGTGGCACTGATGAGCACTGATGGGCGGCACTGATGGGCAGCACCATCACTGCCCACAATTAGTGCCCATAGTGGTGCCAGTCAGTGGACACAGCCTATCACATGGGTAAAGAGTCATGTCATCGACTCTTTACCAAGATCGGGGTCGCACCATGTCCTAGCAGCACGGCGCGGTCACGATCGCCGCTCCGCGCGCCCCCCCCCCGGGGACGCACGAGAGAGGCTGTTCTGGTGCACCTTCATATGATGGCGTCCCAGAACAATAGCTACACCGCTCCCCCGTCATTTGACTTTGGGCGGGTAGCAAGTGGTTAAATTGCAGGAGTGTGAACGGAGCCTTACCTAGTAACCAAAAAATAAAACATTTTAAACACAATGTTTTTTTTTACTATGTATATGTAATATTTTACAGAGAAGTGTTTTTGCTATCTGTGAGCACCTGGTGCCTGATGAATAGCCTTTTAATTTGCTAATTCATGTGTTGGCATTTGCTAATCAGGCTTCAGGTGTAGAAATGTTGACTCGCAGCCCAAATTGCTGCTGCCCACACGGTACTTTGTGCTGCAGAACAGTGCGGCAGGGGTGGTAAGGCTCACATTTTATCGTATTACACAGATCCATTTTTTTCTCAACTTTAAGACTAAGATCACATATGTGCGAATTGGATTTGCGGGTTTCCCTGCATCAAATTCGCATGACATGCGAGTGTGACCGGCTCTCAATGGAGCCGGTTCACACAGGTCTGGGGCAGCGGCAGTCCGGATTGCAAAAGGGTCCTGTGTGTGTTTTGGTCTGGTTCAGTTGCAAATTCAGGCATAAATTTGGACCTGAATCGCACCTGAACCGGTGAACAGGGACGCACCGGACCCCAGGCACGAACCCTCGGCCGCACATATCTGAACCCGGCCTAACTGAAGTGTACAAAGTGACAGTTAATTCTTGTCACTGCACAGTAGCGCAGTATGCTATGCTTGCTGTTCGGTGACATGCAGGGCCATTCAGAGCGGTGTGATATTATACAAACATGATGAATGATATGGCACAGCTCTGAAAAACAGTGAAACACTGCATTCTGGTACGAACATGACACACAGAAAATTATTGTTATCTTTGTGTCATTGCACATGATGAAAAACGCAATGAATTAGATATAGAGTGAAAGGGGGGGGGGGGGGGGACCCTAACCACTGACCTGGTTCGTTGTTGCAGATCAGCATTAATGCAGTCATTGCCATGCACACTAGAGGGCAGTCAGAGACTGCAAAAATCAAACTAATCATGGTAACTTTGTTTTTGGATATTAGTTTCAAGATGATTAGAAATGTTTCCATTATCTACAAGAAACATTTGATACTTGCACTGGAGGAAGGAGACTCCTTAATACAACTTTGCAAGGGAAATTGCCCCAGGGCTTAGTAAATGTGGTGAAGTTACGATTTTCCAAGAATACCCAATCAGGTGCAAGAAAATTACAAAAAAATCACCTATTTTGCTTGCACACGATTGGATGACGAAAGTCAGCTTATTCACTAAGCTCTGGGGCTAATTCCCTTGCAAAATGCAACTTACCTTTGCAAAACGAACACCCTATATTTTTGTAAATCAACCCCAGTGCCTAGAAAAATGTTTTTGTTATGCCTCCAGGTGGACATGTTTGGCCTTCATTGTACCCATGATACAGTACATGAATTTAGTGGGTTACCCCACCCACAGAAGCAGCCAATCAGGAGGGTGAGGTGTTTTATTCATCCTATAAAAACCACAGGCTGTAATACCAAGTATTTCCGGAATGTTGTGAGAAAAGATGACACACAGGCCTTTAATATAGAGCAAGAAAACTGTAACCCTTTTGCTGCAGGAGCTGGTTTTGCATTTTTGCACACAAGTTTAACCACTTCTGGACCGGAAGGATTTACCCCCTTAATGACCAGGTCATTTTTTGCAATTCGGTACTGCGTGACATTAACTGACAATTGTGCGGTCATGCAGTGCTGTACCCAAACTAAATGTATGTCCCTTTTCCAAACAAATAGAGCTTTCTTTTGGTGGTATTTAATCACTTCTACAGTTTTTATTTTTTGTGATATAGACGAAAAACCGAAACTTTTGAGAAAAAATGAAATTTTCTACTGTTTCTTATAAAAAATATCCAATTAACTCAATTATTGTCATACATTTAGGCCAAAATGTATTTAGCTACACGTCTTTGATAAAAAAAATCTCAATAAGCGTACATTTATTGGTTTGCGCAAAAGTTATAGCGCTACAAACTATGGTGAATATATTGGAATTTACACAGATTTATCTTTCTGACTGCCTATCTCATTTCTTAAACTATAATGTCAGGGCAGTACAACCCCCCCCCCCCCCCAATTACCCCTTTTTGAAAGGTAGACACCGCAAGGAATTTCCTGAGAGGCATGTTGAGCCCATTGAATATTTAATTTTTTTGTCACAAAAATGACAAAAAAATAAAAATAAATCATTTTTACACAAAGTTGTCATTGAAATGATATATTGCTCATGCATGCCATGGGTATATGTGGAATTACACCCCAAAATACATTGTGCTGCTGAGTACGGGTATACCCCATGTGTGAGACTTTTTGGCAGTATAGCCGCGTACAGGAGCCCGAAAACCAATCACCGCCTTCAGGCTTTCTAAGGGCATAAAATGTTGATGTCACTCCTCACTACCTATCACAGTTTCGGAGGCCATGAGATGCCAAGACAGCACAAAACCTCCCCCCCCCCCCCCCCCCCAAATTACCCCTTTTCATAAAATTTGACACCCTGAGCTATTTGCTGAGAGGCATGTTAAGTCCATGGAATATTAAATATTTTGCCACAAGTATTGGGAAAATTACAATTTTTTTTTTATTTTTCTACACAAAACTGTCATTAAATGATATATTGCTTTTTTATTTTGAATATTTATTTTATTTTTTTTATTTTTTGTTTAGTAACTTTTTTTTACACTTTTTTTGTAACTAAAAAACAGTTCCAGGCTAAGGTCTCTCAAAATGTGATAGCCAACATTTTTTTAGGACCCTGTGTGAAAAAGTGTGCTCTAGACTATGCTGTGCTGTACCCTATACTAATACTCTATTAGTGTATGGTAGCGACGGAAACAGTCCCCGACGCAGAGACCAGGTTGGCCAGGATAAAAGGGACAAAAAAGCGAGTGTTACGCCTATATCTGCGTTTCCTACAGACACGACATCTTCTTTGGGGTGTTCTTTGTTTAGGGGTCCTAGGGAGGACGTCCGGAAAATGCCTCTCATGCAGCCGGCTCACTGCATGTGGATTGTGAATTTTGGCCACAGCACCTTCTGTATACAGAAGGGCTGTGATGATCTCTTCCTGGAATTTTAGGAAGGATTTATTTCTTCCTGATGCTTTGTATAGCACATGAGCGTTCAGCAGAGCCAATTGGAATAAGTATTCAGACACTTGTTTTTACTGGCGCCTGGCTTTACGGGCAATTAAGTATGACGCCATCATCTGGTCGTTGAAGTCCACCCCTCCCATGTCAAGGTTGTATTCGTAGACATAGAGGGGCTTCTCAACAACACCAGTCGCCGTTGCAATTTGAAATGTCGTATCTGCGTGAATGGAGGACAGAACGAAAACATTTGTTTGCGTGTCCCTCCACTTCACTGCAATCAATTTATTATACTTCAAGCAGGCTCTCTCCCCCATCTAAGTTGGGAATCTACAAGCTGTTGGGGGAGCCCCCAGCGATTAGGTCACACGGTGCCACATGTGCTAATTCGAAAATCAAAAAGGTGAATTAAAAGTGGCACGCTTGTATACAAATTGTTCACGTATAAATAGTACCCCTTTCCGCATAGGAGTGACACCAAGTCCCAAACAATCTTGCCACTGCTACTTATGTAGTCCGGGCAGACTATCTGAGCTATCTGCGGCACCCTGACAGAGCTATCTGTCAGGGTGCCGCTGCTCTCTACTGGTTCGAATACTGAGACTGATTCTGAGAGTGAGGCTTCCCCATTGCTCTCATCTGTCATGCTCAGCATTGTGTAGGCCTCTTCACTAGTGTACCCCTGTTTGGACATTTTGGCCATTTAATTTATAGTTACCTAGTGTGACTCACAGGTAAGAAAGCACCTGGTTGTCAAGGACTGTTTGAACCACTACCAAAAAAATTTAACTGCTAGTGCTAGCAGAGATTGGGCCTGACTCTGCTAATGCTGTGGTTTAGTGTGCAGTGTATTGGAGTGACAGTAATCTGCTGATTCTACACTTCTTGGGGGGGGGGGGGTAAACGCAGGTGCTGGCAGGTGTCGGGGCTGATCCTGCTAACGCTGTGTTTTGGTAACACTATGTTAAACTATTGGGGACACTAGTATAGTTCTGATCAGATCAAAGATATTGATCTGTTCAGACACTATACTAGTAATGGAAGTGTCTACTGTGTGTCACGTACCTGACTGGAGGCTGAGGTGACAAGAGGGCTCCCCTTGCGGCTGAGTACCCCTGAAGGTGGTGACAGAGGGTGCTATGCCCAAAGATGCATGGGTTGCCTGCAGGTGAAGCTGCCTGATGAAACCAGATGCGAGGACACCCACAGGTAGAGTAGGTGGTCACAGCCAATGGTTCTCTGGAGGTGCTGGCGTATCTTGACAGAGGAATAAGCAGGAGCAAGGTTAGAAGCCAAGCTGGGGGTCAAAAACAGCAAGTTGGTCAGGAGCAGAGGCAAGCAGTGTAGTCGAGATCAAGCCAGGGTCAAGAACAGGATATCAATCTGGAATAGACAGGAGCAGGTCCAAGAAGCAAGCCGGGTTCAGAGCCAGGAGAGAAGCCAGAGCAGGTCAGGGGTAAGCCGGGTCGGTAACTGGTAATCAAACAGCAGAACATAGGATACAAGCTGAAGATAATCTAGCAATTTATGATAGCCACTGGTGTCCTTATATAGATCAGTGAACACTGGCAATTAGAACACTTTGCATACGCTAATGCGCTGTCGCATGCGCAAATTAGCGCAACCATATTGGGCAATGGCATATTTGCCAGTACTTCTTGGACTTCTTCCCTGACAGTGTGTGTGTGTGTGTCATTGGCAATCAAAGGGTCAAAATGTATTACTAAATATGTGGCGGGCAATCTGACGCTGTCCTGAATTTATGTTAACTAACATTAATGCTAACTGATGTCACCTGTGACACTAATACAGTGATCAGAAAAAAGATCCGTATACTATAATGGTGACACTGTGACAGGGAAATGAAGGAGTTAAATGGGGTGATCAGGGGGTTAAATCTTTATTTGGGGATATATGGCGGGTACCCTAAACCTATCTGGGACTCTCTCTAACTACCACTGTCTCTCACACTAATTGTAGTCACAAGTGACACAAATACAGTGATCAGTAAACTTATCTGTATGCTGTATATAGTGTGCACTGTGACAGGGAGTGAAAGAGTTAACTGGGAGGTGATCAGGGGGTTAAATGTGTGCCTATGTGTACTAGTGTCAGTGTAGTGCTTCTGTACTCACAGTAGATGTTCTCTTCTCACGCTGGAACTGAAAAGGGCTCTAGGAGAGAAGATTGCATAATTTCCTGTGCCTGTGTTTACATTACACATGCACAGGACTTTTTGCAATTGTCCAGATTATTGGCCTGGACCTGATGACTGATCAGTTCTGAACCGAATTAGAACATCGCGGGGACGGCGGGGGCACGCACGCTTCCCCTAGCCCCGCGCGCGACCAATGTATGGGTACAGCCGCAGGCGGTTGGCAACTGTTTAAACAATAATTTCAGGCCTAAAGATTTCAAAACAAATATACTGCATATTAGGGATAGACCGATATGTTTTTTTTTCAGCGCCGATACCAATATATTGGTGACACCCGGGTAATCAGGTGACCACGTGACCTCCGAGATCGTATGCCGGACGAAGCGGTATCACCCGGGTGTCACTTATGGCAAGTGGGTGAGAGACGGAGCGGTATCGGGTGGGTGGGAGATGGAGCGGGTGAGGGACGGAGCAGTATTGAGTGGATGCCGAACGGAGCAGTATCACCCGGGTATCACTTACAGCAAGTGGGTGAGAGATGCAGATCTGCTAATGTGGAATTGCTTATATCTTATGTACATATGTGAGTGGCATATTCAATTACATTTCTAAACGGAATTATGCTATGTGACATCATTTTACCCTTACATGAGCAATATTTGGAATATCGGTAATATCGGCCAGGTCCGGGGCGAGACAGATATATCGGCCCTCCGATAATCGGTCGATCCCTACTGTATATATATTCTGAAAGGAGACACCCTGGAAAATAAAAGTTGCAGTTCTCATTTTTTTTATGTCACACAATTTTAGCGCAATGGTTTGATAAATGCAATTTTTTAACCGCTTCAGTACAAGGCACTTTTACCCCCTTCCTGCCCAGGCCTATTTTTAGCCTTTAGCGCTGTCACACTTTAAATGACGGTCCTGCAACACTATACCCAAATTAAATTTGTGTCATTTTTTTCACGCAAATAGAGCTTTCTTTTGGTGGTATTTCACCACCAAAGAATCACCGCTGGGTTTTTTATTTTTTGAAAAGTAATTTTTCTCCTTCACTGATGTGCGCTGATGAGGTTGTACTGATGGGCACTGGTAGGCTGTACTGATGTGCACTGATGAGGCAGCACTGATGGGCACTGATGAGACGACACTGAAGGGCACTTATGAGTTGGCACTGGGGAGGAGGCAGTAATGTGCAGCACTGATGGGCTCTGATAGGTGGCACTGATAGGTAGCACTAATGGGCACTGATAGGAGACACTTATATGCAATGATGGACGGCACTGATGGGCAGCACTGATGAGCAGGCAATGATGGGCACTGAAATGCAGCACTGACTGGCATTACTGATAAGCACTGATTGACATCACTGATGGGCACAAATTGGCATCACTGATGGGCACAGATTGGCATCACTGGTGGGCACTAACTGGCATCACTGCTAAACAATGTTGGGGTTGCACTGATAATTAGACATTAATATAAATGATGAATAGACATTATCTGTAAAGGTCTCCCCTGTGAGGAGATGCCGCTCTCAGTGTGACGGCGAGGAGAGCCAATAAATGGCATTTCCATGTTTACATGTGATCAGCTGTGATTGGACACAACTGATAACATGGGTCATCGGCTCTTTAGCGACATTGGGGTTGTGCTGTGCCCCTGGGACATGGTGACCCACAATTGCCGTACAGTGCGCCCCTGCAGGCGTGCAAGAACGGTGAGACTGGGGCAACGTAATAGGTTGTGAATGAAAGAGGAAGTAGTTAAAATACACTAATAAATTACTACTGCTCTATATTTAAAAATATATTCAAAAATATAAAAGATGAGGTTAAACTGAGTAAACAAATACTTAACGTTCCAAGCTTTAAAAATGCAGGGGCCCCACCCTCACCTGAATTATTATTTTTTTTATTAAGGCCCCTTTCACACTAGAGGACCGTTCAGATCCGCCTGTCAGTTTTTCAGGTGGATCTGAACGGATGCCCCATGCATCTCTATGGGGCATCGGATGTCTGCGGAGACATGTCCGCTGACATCCGATTCGATCCGGTCCGTCAAATCTGGACGGATGGAAACCCTATTTTCCATCCGTCCAGCAGATCGGATGGGATGAGAACGGACAGGCGTTCCGTTCTCATCCGATTCCCCCATAGAGAACAGCGGGGACCTGACAGCTCTGTCTACGCACACAGCGCAGAGACAGAGCTGCCATCCGCCTGCTCAGCGGGGGATTGGCGGATCGATCGGACTTTCATGTGTGAAAGGGGTTTTAAACATCTATTGTGGAGCAAAGCAGCACTTTCACATTTCTTGCCTAGGCGAGAATCATGTCTGGGAACCCCCTGCACATGATTGGGTATTCAAACGTAACACTTTTCTCACTAAACTAAAGGCAGTCATACATGGATCAAAATTCACCCAGTTCAGCAGGGACCGGAGGAATTTTGATTCATGTATGGGCAGGGAGGTTGTACAGAAGCCGATCTACTGATCGACTTCTGTACAACCATCCTGTCAGATTTACCTTGCTCGATCACCGCTGCAAGCAATGCTGATCAGTGTATTCTAACAGCGAGGAACTCTCCCCACTGTCAGAATACAATAGGTCAGCAGGGAGGATTCCCCCTTTCACCTCAAGTGTGTGAATGGGGGAATCAAGTCAGTTTTTTTTTTGGTCAACCCACTGGTTGATTAAAAAAAAAAAAAAACTTATGTATGGGCTTCTAAAATCAACTATTATTTTGCTAAGAGAACATTCTCCACTCCTAGTAAACCAATCTCACTGAAGTTTAGATGGGTGGTTATCTGTATTGTCACAATATCTTATCTATTGGGTTGATTTATCAAAAGCGGAACTCTTTCCTAAAGAAGCCTTTCATTGTTTGTATTTTAAACACTGTGAAATCGAAACCACTAGTACTCTGAAGTGGAAACTGAAAGATTATTTGGTTGCGTGCAGAGGGGTGGATAGTATTGATGACTCGTGGAAAAGTAACTTAAAGCATAGGCAGGAAGATGAGCAGTATGACCATAACCTTTCCCAATGTCCTTTGTGATGTAATGGAGTTTTAAATAGCCTGACTATACATCTACTGTATATAATGCATTCTACAACTATTTCACATAGATTTAAATAAGATCTCCCCAAATAGTGCTAGTGAATAATAACACACTCATACACAATTACAAAAGAATGAAAAGTAATATTTACTAACCTTAGTTACAGACAATTGGATACAAAAATAGCAGTTTCAGTATCATTGCAGTCTCTTTAGTAGGGATAAGTGGAGTGTTCAGACCAAACATTAAAAAAAAAAAAAAAAAACCCCTGAAAATGTAGGCTGTGTGGCATGAACAAACATGGCACATTGCTGTGAATGGCTGCTAAGGAATCAGTGGAGTCATTCGTAGGATAAGTACCTGGTATGGATGGAATCCCTGACCACTCTGTTTACAGAGTGAAGCAGCTGGGAGCTGTCATTTTGCTGTCAATTTAGGCCCTTTCACACGATTGGACTGATCAGGCCACCCATTCTAATCTATGGGGAGGTGGATGTCAGTGGACATGTGTTCGCTGATAATCCGCCTAGCACTCGATCCGTCAAGATCCGTGGAAAAAGATGGCGTATCGTATGGGATCGGATAAAAAGGGACTGCCTGTCTGTTTTCATCCAATCTCTCCATAGAGGAAAGCGAGACTCCGACAGGTCCATCTCTGCACAGTAAGTGGAGACAGACCTGTCCTCTGCCTGTTCAGCGGTGATCAACGGAGCAAATGCCGCTGAGCAAGCGGAGTCCATCAAAATGGATCCTCCCCGTGTGAAAGGGGCCATAAACACATAGTTTATTTTATAAAAGTCAGTTTTGCTGTAATAGTAGGTTGTATATATCACACAGATGCGCCACATCAAAGGCAGGGTTGTCCCCAGAAAAGTAATAGAGGGGGGAAATCCTTCAATGGGGACACTAGTCCAGGCCCTTCCATGGTCATTACTAGCAGGACACACTTCCTTCCATATTGAATAAATGCTAGAATGACTCATTTACTGTATGTAAACCTTGATAATAAACTCCTTTTTTTTTGCTCCCTTTTGGTCTCTTAAAAATACAATTAAAAGCATTTTTTTTATATATCTGTTCGAATTACTGCAAAATAATACTAACTTTCTGTGATTACTGCTTCTGCTGACTGTTAGCATTGTAATTAGCTATCTTCTTTGGGTGATAATAGGGATAATAGTGCTCCTCCATAATAATAGGGATAATAGGGATAATAGTGCTCCTCCATAAAGTATATTGAGTCAGCATTGCTACACTAGGTAGGGAAGTAGTATATTACCTACAAGATCAAAATAGGGAGAAAGAAATGCCTGGAAAAAGAAAACTAATGCAACCACCATAGCTGAGAACTAATAGCTGGCACTATACACATTTTCTTTTGGCTAGATATGCTTTCAAATTAGGGTTATGTATATTGATTCAATATACATTCAATACATTCATATGAAACTCGATTGCATTTTTTTTTTTTTTTTTGGGGGGGGGGGGGGTGTTCTAATTACAGTTTTTTAAGCTTTGGATGTATTTAAACTGAAGAACTACAATTTAATATATTGAATTATTCTTTTTTTTTTTTTTTTTTTTAAGTTTTACAAGAAGTTACAGGAAAAAGAACGCAAGAAACATTAAGAAACAACTGTACCCCACCCCAGATAAACAACAAAATAACGGGATAATAGCGACATGGAGGTAGGACCAAAGGAACAATGTAGGGTACATAGAATATCCATATGAAGGTAATATGTACTATGTCACCGTTGTTTTTGTCATCGCTATTTGTACTATTTACTATGTACTCTGTATTTGGATGTTACTGTTCTATGGTTCTTGCAAATCTTCAATAAAAATGTAATGGAAAAAAAAAAAAAGAATATCCATATAGGCAAATAAGGACTGTCACTGAAGTAAGTAGATGAGTGGAGACCACTAAGTGCTAAGTAACCGTCATAGAAAGTGGCAGGTACAGTGAGATATCCGGAATAGAGGAACTCCCTACAAATAACGGGACATCAGAAGTCCGAGTCTAGAGGAGGAGAGCATGAAACTGTTTTTTATATGCATTGACTGCTTTAGTTTTGTTTGTTCAGGCTTTTTTATCTTTGTTTTTGCCTGCTGATTTTGCTAGTAACACGCTTCCTATCCTGGGGTGACATTCACTTATTAAAGAAAGCCATAGATGATGCAATTTTCTTTCCTGCAACCTCAGGAATCCCTCCTGCAGCAGTATTGTGTTCTGCCAGAGGGGAGCCTTCTCTGCCAGCAGAGCACAATAATCACTACTGGCGGCTATAGCCCCCAGAAATCATAACTTGCAAAAATTTTTGATTGGATCGAATCTTGGCCGGTCCCTGCTAAACTGGCCGAGATTCAGTCCATCTATGGCCAGCTGTGCTCTACTTATGGAAGAGCAGCATTGTCACAATAAGAAAGAAATATGTTAAGAATACAGAACCCCCTCTCATCTTTTCCATAACTTAGAGGGAGTTGTTTTGTAGGCGATAGAGAGAAAGCCAATAACGTTGTTTTTGAGATCAGTGCAACATTGCTATCTCACTACATTAGTGCCGGTTCACACTGAAGCGGAGCGACTTTCGGGGCGACCTGTGAAGTCGCGTGCACCGCGACTTCGGCACGACTTGCATGGACTTCATAAAATGGATTTCTATGCAAGTCGCTCCAGGTCGCCCCGAAGTAGTACAGGACCCTTTTTCTAAGTCGGAGGGACTTGTGTCGCTCCTATTAGAACCGTTCCTGTACTACACTATGGGACGCGACGGTGCGTGACTTGTCAGGCTGACCAAGTCGCCTGACAAGTCGTACTAGTGTGAATGGACACTTAAAGTGATAATAAAGTCTTGTTTTTTATGTTTAAAAATAACAAACATGTTATACCTACCTGCTCTGTGAAGTGGTTTTGCACAGAGCAGCCTGGATCGTCCACTTCTCGGGTCCCCCGTCGGCACTCTTGGCCCCTCTTTCCTGCCAAGTTCCCCCACATCAAGCAGAGTATTATATAGTGTGAGTAGTGCGGGTCTACACAACCACCTAAATTATCCTATGTACAGCTATACAAATGCGCATGAATAAATAAAACACAATTACAGTGCATAAATCATGAAGTGTTATTGAATCACGTCTACCTTCTATGAACCATATCACATTGTTTGGGTATATATAAGTGTGCAAACATTAAAAAAGTGCAAGTGCGAAAAATCTGTGCAAAACACACAAAATAAATGTTCAAAATTCAAAATGACATCACTAAAGTGCTACAAGTGACAGTCCATACGCTCCAAAAATTGTGTTTGAGATGGAACAAATAAAAGTAAAAATAATGTCCATGTCAATGTAAAGTCCCCGCCACTCTTTAAAGTATTGGGAATCCACCAAAGTGTCCATCCACTATAACATGCAACACAAAAAGTGGGTCCTTCGCCAGTCTTACTAAATCAAACTTACCAGAACGATAGGCTGGTCAGATTATTAACCAGCACACACGCCAAAATATCTCCCAACGATCACTGAATATGCTCCTCTCCCAAAGTCGAAATCGATCTGTATCCGCTTTAATATATCATAGCATCCAATGTGGGAAATAAAAACAAGGAAGGAGGCTCCCATCGTGAAAATCTTGACAACAGAAAAAATAATAAACATTAAAAAATAGTAAACATTCCACTCACATGTTAAGTGTCTACCCAACATTAGGGAAACACGCTCAGCTTTGTTAATTGTTTGCCACCGGTCAGCAGCTTGCTATGCCTTGGCTCAGCCCTGCCCCCTTTCTCTCCTTGTTGGCTCACTGTTGGTGATATTTGATTACCTCTGTGTCTTTTATTTTTTGCATTATAAGCAAAAAAAACTGACAATTTTGAAAAAAAAAAAAGAAAAGCTATATTTTTTACTTTCTGCTATAAAACATACCCAATAAAAAATCAAATTTCTTCATCAACTTAGGCCAATATTTTACTAGTAATGGTGGCAAATAGGGACTTATAGTGGGACTGCGATATTGTGGTGGACAAATCTGACACCTAACTGACACTTTTTTGCGGACCAGTGACACTAATACAGGGATCAGTGCTAAAACAATATGCACTGCCACTGTACTAATGACACTGGCTGGGAAAGGGTTAACATCAGAAGAGATCTAAAAGAGTTAACTGTGTGCCTAGCCTGTGCTTACTCACTGTGTGGGAGGTGATTTGACTAGGGGAAGGCAAAGATTCATGTTCCTGCTTTGCAGAAACCCAGGTTCAATGCCTTCCCTTCTGACAGACCGGTGATCTGCCTAAACAAAGTTCAGTTTGCTAAGGGTTAGGCAAATCTTGCTTGAGGTTTGGTGAATGAAGACGTAGAGACAAATCTCATTGAAGTCTATGCAGGACCAGTCCTAAATTCCTGCCATTTTTAGAGCTAATGGGCAAATTGCTGGCAAAAAGCATGAGAAGCTGGGCACTGCTATGGGGGACATCTACAAAAAAAAGAAAAAAATACTCTATAGCTGGCAGAGATTCTTTTCATGTTGATTTAAGTGCAACAATGAAAATGGATGCAGCATTGGTCCCCTGCTGGCTCTGACACTGAGAACCGAGCTATCTATTACGACAGATCCCTGGGTTCTCACAGCTTCCCGAGCAGAAAGCTGCTGACTGTCAGTCAGCAGCTCTCTGCTCTGCCCCCTCCTCGTTGAGCCGTGTGCCGGCTCCGTGGTTGGCTGAGCTGGGTGCAGGTCCAGGCATGTGGGCAGATACCTACTCAATGGTTGCAATCTTGCTCGAACCTGGACCAGTTTTGTGACGTAAGCAGACAGCAGACTGCAGCCTGCTGTGTGCTGAAAATGGGTCACAGGAGTGCAAAACAAACTGCACTCCTGTAATCCATAGGAGAAGTACAGCCAAACAAGCTTTTACCCGTATTTCTCCTTTAACCACTTGCCGACCGCCGCACGACTATCTACGGCGGCGGTCAGCCCCTCACAGGCAAAGCGACGTAGGTCTACGTCGCTAGCCTGTGAGGGTCTAGGGAGCGAGCGCGCGCCGCCCGAGGCGCGCTCCTGCTCCCGTGCAGTCACGGACCCCCCCCGCGCGTGTGACCGGCGGACCCGATGTCCGCCGGTCACTCTGCGATCGTCGGGGGAGAGGGAGAAAGTCAGGCAGCTTGTGTAAACAAGCTGCCTGTCATTCTCCCCTGTGTATGAAGGATGATCATACGGTTCTACTATGTAGAACTGTTGATCACTGTTCATACATCTGAAGCCACAGCCAATCACAGTAGAAAGCACACCCCTAGGGACACACATAGCCCCTCCCTTTCAAAAAAAGTTAACCCCTTCACTGCCAGTGTATTTTTACAGTAACAGTGCATATGTATAGCACTGATTACTGTAGAAATGTCACTGGTAACCCCAAAAGTGTCAAAAATGTCAGTCAAGGGTCCGATCTGTACGCCGCAATGTCGCAGTACCGCAAAAAAAATCGCAGATCGCCGCCATTACGCGTTAAAAAAAAACAACAAAAATGACAAAAATCTTTCCCTTTGTTAGTAAACGCGATAACTTTTGCGCAAACCAATCAAAATACGCTTTTTGCGATTTTTTTTTACCAAACATAGGTAGCATAAAACAAATTGGCCGAAAATGTTAAAAAATTTAGATTTTTACATTTTTTGGGGGGGAATTTCATATAAAAATATGTGAAAAATATTGTTATTTTTGCAAAATTGACGCTCTTTTTTTGTTTATAGCGCATGATCAAAATATCGCACAGGTGATCAAATACCACCAAAAGAAAGCTCTGTTTGTGGGAAAAAAAGGACGCCAAATTTGTTTAGATACAGTGTCGCACGACCGCGCAATTGTCCGTTAAAGTCACGCAGTGCCGAATCGCAAAATACCCCCTGGTCAGGAAGGGGGTAAAATCTTCCGGGGCTTAAGTGGTTAATGGGAAAAAATTTATAAACCTATTACAAGACAATTTTATGGTACAACAAAACCAAAGAAAAATTCCCAGCTCAACTGCAGATAATAATAGGGTGCCTTGCCCCGGCCTCCACAGCTTATGGATGTATTTACAAATGGGTGCTAAATAAACCCCTGTTTTTAATGCAAACTGTTATACAGGTTAATTCAGTTGGTAGCAGACTGGCTGGCGAGTTGAGCTGGGAATTTTTTTTGGTCTAGTTTTATATGCATTGCCCTTCCATGTGCTTCTTGTGACGAAGGCCTGTTATAGGTGGAGGCAGTGGCCATTTGTTTGTACAATTTTATGGTACAGTTTATAGAGGCCCTGACTAGGAATGATGCTCTGCTGGACCTGGTAATCTCAAACCATGCAGTGCTTATTACTAATGTTCATATAATAAATGTTCAAAGAACATCTGGGAGACAGTGATGATAACATGATTTCATTTAACATTAGCTGTAAACAACAAGCACATGCTCAGGAGAGGAAGAAAGACAGATGGCTGATGTAAACACAGCCCTCTGTCATTCTCCCTTAGAAAATCACTGAGGCTATACGATCCTGCTATGTAGGATCGTATGTCTCTGTGATGATCTAACAAGCCACGCCCCCTAACAGTTAGAATTACGCCCCTAGGGACACACTTAGCCCCTTGATCACCAATAAAGTTAACCCCTTCCCTGCCAGTGTCATTTTTACAGTAACAGTGCATATTTATAGCACTGATTACTGTAGTAATGTCACTGGTACCCCCAAAAGTATCAAAAATGTCAGTCAAGGGTCCGATCTGTACACCGCAATGTCGCAGTCCCGCAAAAAAAAATTGCAGATCGCTGCCATTACTAGTTAAAAACAAAAACAATAAAAATGACATAAATCTTTCCCGTAGTTAGTAAACTCAATAACTTTTGCGCAAACCAATCAAAATACGCTTATAGCGATTTTTTTACCAAAAATATGTAGCAGAAAACAAATTAGCCTAAAACGTTAAAAAATTTTGATTTTTTAAGTTTTTTTTGAGAATTGAATGTAAAAAAATGTGAAAAATATTGTTATTTTTTCAAAATTGTCGCTATTTTTTTGTTTATAGCGCAAAAAGTAAAAATCGCTGAGGTGATCAAATACCACCAAAAGAAAGCTCTGTTTGTGGAAAAAAAAAAAAGGACATCAATTTGATTTGGGCACAGCGTCACGTGACCGCGCAATTGTCCGCTACAGTCACGCAGTGCCGAATCGCAAAATAGGGCCTGGTCTTTGAGAAGCCATATCCTCCGGGGCTTAAGTTGTTAATAGTAAAAAGGCCCGGTCTGATCATGTAGGCCCTTTAAAAACTTATCTAGAGTGGGTTACTGGATACAAAGAGAAGGCAAATGTAATACCTTCTTCAGCTCTGTGTATACAAAGGAGCATGGGCAAGCTCATGACCATAATGGGGATGGTATTGACACAGCCCCAAATAGTCCACAATGGCTCAAAATTAATTTGGTCTTGAAATATTTAGACATAATAAAGGTGAATAAAGCACCTGGACTAGATGGCATACACTCACGGATCCTAAAAGAATTGAGCTCTGTCATTTCAAAGTCATTCTTTGTAACTTTAAGGGACTTTAATTAGGCATAGCACCACTGGATTGGTGTAAGGCCAATGTGGTGACTATATTTAAAAAGGGATCAAAGTCTTTACCAAGTAGCTTTAGATCTATAGTTGGGAAGATACTGGAGAGTTTAATAAAAGACCACACAGATGAGTTCTTTCTGGAGAAAAATGTTTTAAGCAACGGACAGCATGGGTTCATGAAAGACAGAAGTTGTCAGACAAATCTTATTTCTTTTTGTTGAGGAGGTAAGTAAAATCTTAGACAAAGGAGTGGCTGGGGACGTAGAATACTTGGATTTTCAAAAAGTGTTTGGCACAGTTCTCCACAAATGGCTAATGTGTAAGGTTAAGGCTACAGCTGGGGCTGGCAACCCATCCACAGGTGGATCGAGGGCAGGTGACAGTGGATGGCGAACAGATTCCCAGGTTGCCGTCACTGTTTTTCCCTGACAGCTTCAGAGCCTGCAGATGCATGCTCAACCAATCCCAGCCTGCAGAGATATCCCCGCCTCATGCATACATGCAGCTGCGGGCAGGGAAAGCCTCGGAAGTAGCTCGGAGGGTTTTTGGCTCTTGATCGAACATGCCCAAGCTCTTCCACTGACTTCAGTGCTTGCCTCCAAACCGTCCCTCTCCCTCTGATCCATCTAAGGCACTTGCAGCTGTGGGTGACATGTGAGAGGAGGGCCAGTGGGGATCAGAATATTCAGCTCTGCCATGACAGCTTTCCTGTGCCACTCTACAATAGTAAAGAACGTTTGTACTAGGTACAGAAACTAATACAGGTTCCCACACCCGCACAAAGTGAATAATCAGTATAATCAAGTGAATACAGATATTATACTGTACTAAATTTTGTAAAAATTGTAATTTAGTTTTAGGTAAAAATAAAATGTCCTTTTGACCCAACAATAGCATGCCCTCCTGACCCCCCCCCCCCCTCTGCACCATGCCCTCCTTACCCCCCAGTACCATATCCTCCTGACCTCTCTGCTCTGTATCCTCCTTACCCCTCAGTACCATAGCCTCCTGACCCCCCTGTCCTCTGCTCTACTGATCCCTATACACTGCTCTTTATACTGCTCACCTTTGTACATTTCTCTTCATCCAATTGACCTTTGTTCACTGCCCTACCTACTACTTACCTCTCTACACTGCCCTACATACCACTGACCCCTGTACACTGCCTTACATACTACTTACCCCTAGACACTACCCTACATACTACTGACCTCTGTACACTGCCCTACCTACTACTGACCTCTGTACACTGCCCTACATACTACTGACTTCTGGACACTGCCCTACATACTACTGACTTCTGGACACTGCCCTACATATTACTGACTTTTCTGTACCATGCCCTCCTGACCCTTCAGTACCATACCTTCCAGACCTCCCGGCACCAAGCATTCCTGACCACCCAGTATCATACCCTCCTGACCCCCTGTCCTCTGCCCTAATGATCCCTATACACTGTCCTACATACTACTGACTTCTGTACATGGCCCTACATAATAATGACCTCTGTACATTGCCCTATATACTACTGACCTCTGTACACTACTAGTGTTGAGCGAACACGGACTGTATTATTCGTGTTCGTACCGAATAATTGGATTTTTGTTACCCGAACACGAACACGGACACTTTACTGTATATTCGGGTAAAAATCCGTGTTCGGTCGTTTTATTTCCGGGTTTTGCATGCTTTGGCGCTCTTTTCATGGCGGGCTTTCAACAGCCAATCAACAATCGTTTAACTGGTGTGCCTTAAGCCATCCCAGCCATGCCTGCAAATGTCTCAGTAGCTGTGATTGGCCGTCTGAAGCATGTGACCAAGTCTTTATAAGTTTGAGGCAGCCGCAGCGGCGTCATTATGCTGCTTAGATCAGGGACAGAGCACACATCAACGTGCTGGCTGCTGATTAGGAAAAGATAGGCAGGAAAAAAACATTTGTGTCCGGATAGAATTGAGGGACAGGTCGGAGTGTTTAGGCAGGGCGAGTTGTAGGCATTTTAGGGATAGAGTCTGCTGAATTATAGGGTCAGTGTGTTCTACAAACTACAATCGATATTGCTGTGTGGGGTGGGGTCTGCACTTAGTTCTCCTGACCTACGATCTCTTCTCAATCCTGTTAGGGACAGAGTCTGCTGAATTTTAGGGAAAGTGTGTTCTACAAACTACAATCGATATTGCTGTGTGGTGTGGGATAGGAGATAGGCAGGTGTCAGTGATCCACATCCATTTTTCTGTGTGTGGGCTGCAGTGAACACAATCTTTTTGGGGTGCAGTGAACACAATCTTTTTGGGGTGCAGTGAACAAAATCTTTGGGGGGTACAGTGAACACAATCTTTGTGGGGTGCAGTGAACAAAACCTTTGTGGGGGTACAGTGAACACAATCTTTGTGGGGTGCAGTGAAGACAATCCTTGTGGGGTGCAGTGAAGACAATCCTTGTGGGGTGCAGTGAACAAAATCTTTGGGGGGTACAGTGAACACAATCTTTGTGGGGTGCAGAGAAGACAATCCTTGTGGGGTGCAGTGAACAAAATCTTTGGGGGGGTACAGTGAACACAATCTTTGTGGGGTGCAGTGAACAAAACCTTTGTGGGGTGCAGTGAACACAATCTTTGTGGGGTGCAGTGAAGACAATCCTTGTGGGGTGCAGTGAAGACAATCCTTGTGGGGTGCAGTGAACAAAATCTTTGGGGGGTACAGTGAACACAATCTTTGTGGGGTGCAGTGAACAAAACCTTTGTGGGGTACAGTGAACACAATCTTTGTGGGGTGCAGTGAAGACAATCCTTTTGGAGTGCAGTGAACACAATCTTTGTGGGGTACAGTGAACACAATCTTTGTGGGGTGCAGTGAACACAATCTTTGTGGGGTGCAGTGAACAAAACCTTTGTGGGGTGCAGTGAACACAACCTTTGTGGGGTACAGTGAACACAATCTTTGTGGGGTGCAGTGAACAAAACCTTTGTGGGGTACAGTGAACACAATCTTTGTGGGGTACAGTGAACACAATCTTTGTGGGGTGCAGTGAACAAAACCTTTGTGGGGTACAGTGAACACAATCTTTGTGGGGTGCAGTGAACAAAACCTTTGTGGGGTACAGTGAACACAATCTTTGTGGGGTGCAGTGAAGACAATCCTTTTGGAGTGCAGTGAACAAAATCTTTGTGGGGTACAGTGAACACAATCTTTGTGGGGTGCAGTGAACAAAATCTTTGTGGGGTACAGTGAACACAATCTTTGTGGGGTGCAGTGAACACAATCTTTGTGGGGTGCAGTGAACAAAACCTTTGTGGGGTGCAGTGAACACAATCTTTGTGGGGTGCAGTGAAGACAATCCTTGTGGGGTGCAGTGAAGACAATCCTTGTGGGGTGCAGTGAACAAAATCTTTGGGGGGTACAGTGAACACAATCTTTGTGGGGTGCAGTGAACAAAACCTTTGTGGGGTACAGTGAACCCAATCTTTGTGGGGTGCAGTGAACAAAACCTTTGTGGGGTACAATGAACACAATCTTTGTGGGGTGCAGTGAAGACAATCCTTTTGGAGTGCAGTGAACACAATCTTTGTGGGGTACAGTGAACACAATCTTTGTGGGGTGTAGTGAACAAAACCTTTGTGGGGTACAGTGAACACAATCTTTGTGGGGTGCAGTGAACACAATCTTTGTGGGGTGCAGTGAACAAAACCTTTGTGGGGTGCAGTGAACACAACCTTTGTGGGGTACAGTTAACACAATCTTTGTGGGGTGCAGTGAACAAAACCTTTGTGGGGTACAGTGAACACAATCTTTGTGGGGTACAGTGAACACAATCTTTGTGGGGTGCAGTGAACAAAACCTTTGTGGGGTACAGTGAACACAATCTTTGTGGGGTGCAGTGAACAAAACCTTTGTGGGGTACAGTGAACACAATCTTTGTGGGGTGCAGTGAAGACAATCCTTTTGGAGTGCAGTGAACAAAATCTTTGTGGGGTACAGTGAACACAATCTTTGTGGGGTGCAGTGAACAAAATCTTTGTGGGGTACAGTGAACACAATCTTTGTGGGGTGCAGTGAAGACAATCCTTGTGGGGTGCAGTGAAGACAATCCTTGTGGGGTGCAGTGAACAAAATCTTTGGGGGGTACAGTGAACACAATCTTTTTGGGGTGCAGTGAACAAAACCTTTGTGGGGTACAGTGAACACAATCTTTGTGGGGTGCAGTGAACAAAACCTTTGTGGGGTACAGTGAACACAATCTTTGTGGGGTGCAGTGAAGACAATCCTTTTGGAGTGCAGTGAACACAATCTTTGTGGGGTACAGTGAACACAATCTTTGTGGGGTGCAGTGAACAAAACCTTTGTGGGGTACAGTGAACACAACCTTTGTGGGGTGCAGTGAACACAATCTTTGTGGGGTGCAGTGAACAAAACCTTTGTGGGGTACAGTGAACACAATCTTTGTGGGGTGCAGAGAAGACAATCCTTTTGGGGTGCAGTGAACACAATCTTTGTGGGGTACAGTGAACACAATCTTTGTGGGGTGCAGTGAACAAAACCTTTGTGGGGTACAGTGAACACAATCTTTGTGGGGTGCAGTGAACAAAACCTTTGTGGGGTACAGTGAACACAATCTTTGTGGGGTACAGTGAACACAATCTTTGTGGGGTACAGTGAACACAATCTCATACTTCTGAAGCTTTGAGGGTGCTGCCTGTTACATAGTTACATAGTTAGTGAGGTTGAAAAAAGACATGAGTCCATCCAGTTCAACCTATGATGTGTGTGTGTGTTTGCTTTTAGCCGTACATTGTATACCCCTGTATGTTGTGGTCTTTAAGGTGTCCATCTAATAGTTTTTTGAAACTATCAATGCTCCCTGCTGATACGACTGCTTGTGGAAGAGAATTCCACATCCTTACCGCTCTTACAGTGAAGAACCCCTTACGCACTTTAAGGTTAAACCGCCTTTCCTCTAGTTTTAGTGAGTGGCCACGTGTCTTATTGTATCTCCTTTCTCTGAATAGTTTGTTCCTTATGCTCGGGTCGCCAGTACAGTATTTGTACATTGATATCATATCCCCCCTCAATCGTCTCTTCTCCAGAGAGAATAAGTTCAGGGCTTGTAGTCTTTCCTCATAGCTGATGTCCTCCATCCCCCTAATTATTTTTGTTGCCCTTCTCTGGACTTTCTCCAGTTCCAGCACATCCTTTCTGAGGATCGGTGCCCAGAACTGGACAGCATACTCCAGATGTGGCCGGACCAGAGTCTTGTAGAGCGAGAGAATAATCTCTTTATTTCTGGAGTGAATCCCCTTTTTTATACATCCCAGTATTCTGTTGGCTTTGCTTGCTGCGGCCTGGCATTGCATGCCACTGCCAAGCCTGTTGTCTACCAGTACCCCTAAGTCCTTTTCCATCCTAGACTCACCCAGAGGTTCCCCCCCCTAGCGAGTAGCTTGCTTTCTGGTTTCTGGCCCCCAAGTGCATTACTTTACATTTTTCAACATTAAATCTCATCTGCCATGTAGTTGCCCACTCCGTTATTTTGTTCAGGTCCGCTTGCAAGGTTTCCACATCCTGCATAGAAGATATTGGCATGCCTAATTTAGTATCATCCGCAAATACTGAGATTGTACTAGATATCCCCTCCTCTAGATCATTTATGAATAAATTAAACAGGATTGGTCCCAGGACAGAACCCTGGGGGACCCCACTTTCCACACCCGCCCAATCCGAGTACTCCCCATTAATCACCACCCTCTGTACTCTCCCCTGGAGCCAGTTCTCTATCCAGGTACTCACCTTATGGTCCATACCTATCTTCCTTAGTTTGTACAGTAATCGTTTGTGGGGAACGGTGTCGAAGGCCTTTGCAAAGTCCAGATACACCACATCCACAGGCTTACCTTTATCTAGGTGGCAGCTCACTTCATCATAGAAGGTTAATAGATTGGTTTGGCACGAACGATTTTTCATGAATCCGTGCTGATTAATACTTATAATACCGTTTTCATTACTAAAGTCTTGTATGTGGTCCCTTAACATCCCCTCCAATATTTTGCAGACTACAGATGTTAGGCTGATCGGCCTATAGTTACCCGGGATATATCTCGGCCCCTTTTTAAATATTGGTACCACGTTGGCTTTTTTCCAATCAGCTGGCACCATACCCGTCTGTAAACTATCCTTAAAGATCAAGAATAATGGTCTGGCAATCACCTGGCTGAGCTCTTTAAGAACCCTCGGGTGCAAGCCATCCGGTCCCGGGGATTTATTTATGTTAAGCTTCTCTAGTTTAGCTCTAAGTCTATCTTCTGTTAGCCATGGCGGCACTTCCTGAGGTGTATTATTTAGTTCGGCCTTACAAGCTGGGTTCGTGTAGACCCCCGATTCCTTTGTGAAGACTGAAGAAAAGAAATTATTTAACACTTCCGCCTTTTCTCTGTCCTCAGTGGCCATTTTTCCTTTATCATCTTTTATGGGGCCAATGTGTTCTGGCCTCGCTTTCTTACTGTTTATATACTTAAAGAACTTCTTGGGGTTCTTTTTACTCTCCTCTGCTATATGTCTCTCGTGTTCTATTTTAGCCGCCCTGATTTCATCTTTACATTTCTTATTACACTCTTTATAATGCTTAAATGCTGCCACTGACCCCTCAGTCTTGTATTTTTTGAAGGCCTTTTCTTTAGCTCTAATATACATTTTTATGTTGGAGTTTAGCCACCCAGGGTTTAGTTTTGTTCTTTTAAATTTATTTCCCAGTGGAATGCACTGGCCCACCCCCTTGTTAAGTATGCTCTTGAAGCACTCCCATTTTTCCTCCGTGTTCTTTGTTCCCAGGGTTCTATCCCATTTGATATTTTCTAGCAGCGAGCGCAGTTTAGGGAAATTGGCTCTTTTGAAATTCAGCGTCTTAATATTAACCTTGTGTTTCCTATTATTGTAATTAATACTGAAACCAATTGACCTATGGTCACTGCTCCCTAAGTTTTCCCGTATTTCTATATCCGTGAGCAGGTCTGCATTGTTGGTAATCAGTAGGTCAAGTACCGCATTGTTTCTTGTCGGTGCATTCACCATCTGACCCATGAAATTGTCCTGCAAAATATTTAGGAACTGCCTAGCCTTGGCTGAGTGCGCGGTTCCTTCTGCCCAGTCTATATCCGGATAATTAAAGTCCCCCATTATAATGACATTTCCCATCCTTGCTGCCAATCCTATCTGTAACATGAGGTCCGCCTCCCCCTCCTCACTCTGGTTGGGGGGCCTATAGCATACGCCCAATATTACCTTCCCCACCGTGCCTTCCCTTTGAAGCTCTACCCATAGGGATTCTGCCTCGTCCATAGCTCCATTATTAATATCATCCCTCATATTTACCTGTATACTGTTCTTAATATACAGACATACCCCTCCCCCTTTTTTACCCTCTCTATCCCTGCGATAAAGGGAATACCCCTGAATGGTCGCCATCCAATCATGAGAGCTGTCGAACCAAGTCTCAGTTATCCCCACAAAATCTAAGTCCTCCTCAAACATCAGCAGCTCCAGCTCTCCCATCTTGTTGGCCAGGCTTCTGGCATTGGTATACAAGCCTCGTAATTTAGATCGGTTACATTTATCCTCATTTGATGTTTTTAGGCTGCTCTCTTGATTTTTCCCCGTACCCACCCTGGGTTTAGGAGCTCCGAACACCCTACCGCTAATGCCCCCATTTCTGCCCTCTGAATCTTGCTTTCCACTGGCTAATTCTACATCTGTACCCTCCCCCCCATTCCCTAGTTTAAAAGCCCCTCTAACTTTTCGGCCATCCTCGCACCCAGTACGGCTGCACCCACCCCATTTAGGTGCAATCCGTCCCTACCAAAGAGCCGGTGACCGACTGAGAAGTCGGCCCAGTTCTCCAGGAACCCGAAACCCTCCTTACTACACCAGCTCCTCAGCCACTCGTTAACTTCCCTAATCTCCCGCTGCCTCTCTGGTGTGGCTCGAGGTACAGGTAGTATTTCGGAAAATACTACCTTGGAGGTCCTAGTCCTCAACTTAGCGCCTAAGTCCCTGAAATCGTTTAGGACTCTCCGTCTTCCTCTGCCTATGTCATTGGTACCCACGTGTACCATGACAGCTGGGTCTTCCCCAGCCCCACCCAGTAATCTGTCCACCCGATCCGCGATGTGCCGAACCCGAGCACATCGAGCACATCTGTTCTATACTCCTCCTCCTCCTCTTCCTCATCCATCCTTTTAGGTGTACAAACAATAGTAATTGGGGCCTAGTGTGCTTCTGTACGTGTGAAAAACATACACTTTTTTTGATCATATTTCCTATTCCGTTATTCAATAAAAACCTTTGGGGCTCAATTAAATTGCGGAATAGTCTGTGTCTGTACGTGTGAGATCCACCTTTCCAAGTTTTTGGGGTTCATCTCATACTTCTGAAGCTTTGAGGGTGCTGCCTGTTCTATACTCCTCCTCCTCCTCTTCCTCATCCATCCTTTTAGGTGTACAAACAATAGTAATTGGGGCCTAGTGTGCTTCTGTACGTGTGAAAAACATACACTTTTTTTTGATCATATTTCCTATTCCGCTATTCAATAAAAACCTTTGGGGCTCAATTAAATTGCGGAATAGTCTGTGTCGGTACGTGTGAGATCCACCTTTCCAAGTTTTTGGGGTTCATCTCATACTTCTGAAGCTTTGAGGGTGCTGCCTGTTCTATACTCCTCCTCCTCCTCATCCATCCTTTTAGGTGTACAAACAATAGTAATTGGGGCCTAGTGTGCTTCTGTACGTGTGAAAAACATACACTTTTTTTTGATCATATTTCCTATTCCGCTATTCAATAAAAACCTTTGTGGCTCAATTAAATTGCGGAATAGTCTGTGTCGGTACGTGTGAGATCCACCTTTCCAAGTTTTTGGGGTTCATCTCATACTTCTGAAGATTTGAGGGTGCTGCCTGTTCCATACTCCTCTTCCTCATCCTCCCTTTAGGGTAGGAAAAAATTTAATCGGGCCTAGTCTGTGTTTGTACGTGTGAGATACACAGTTTTTTATCCTATTCCGCTATTCAATACACACCCTTTTGGTGTAAAAAACATTAAATTGCGGCATAGTTTGCATATTTGACATTTGCATATATTGTGCCTTGTTGCGCTGTTTTGAGTACTCCACCAACATGGCCAGTGGCAATGACGCCGTTCTCAGCTTAACTATCCCACTTCTATGCCTCCTTGAAAAAACAATTCGGGCGATGATGGAAGAGGATGTGGCACAGGATGAGGAGGAGGAGGAGGAGGATGAAGAGGTAACATTTCAAAGGCTTTCAGGGCAGTCATTCGCAAGGGGCTCCGAGGGTGGGTTCCTGCACACACAAACGCCAGGGACACAATTGTCCAGCAGGGGCACAGTTCTGGAGGATGAGGAGGAGGAGGAGCTGGAGGAGGAGATGGAACCATGTTCACAGCAGGGTGGCACCCAGGCCAGCTCATGGCCATAACTGGTGCGTGGCTGGGGGGATACAGAGGACACGGACGATACACCTCCCACAGAGGACAGCCTTTCGTCGCCTCTGGGCAGCCTGGCACACATGAGCGATTACATGCTGCAGTGTCTCCACAACGACCGCCGAGTTGCCCACATTCTAACTTGTGCTGATTACTGGGTGGCCACGCTGCTGGATCCCCGTTACAAGGACAATGTACCGTTCTTAATTCACTCACTGGAGCGCGATCGCAAGATGCGCGAGTACAAGCGCACGCTGGTAGACGCGATGCTGCTGGCATTCCCATCTGACAGCGGGGCCACAGTGGAAGCACAAGGCAGAGGAGGAGGAGGAGGAGGTCGCCAACTCAACCAGGGCACCGCCAGCACCTCAGAAGGCAGGGTTAGCATGGCCGAAATGTGGAAAAGCTTTGTCAGCACGCCACAACAAACAGCAGCACCAGCAGCTCAGATGGAACGTCTTAGCAGGAGGCAGCATTTTACCAACATGGTGGAGCAGTATGTGTGCACACGCCTACATGTAGTGAATGAGGGGTCTGCCCCCTTCAACTTCTGGGTCTCCAAATTGGGCACATGGCCTGAGCTTGCCCTTTACGCCTTGGAGGTGCTGGCGTGCCCTGCAGCCAGTGTATTATCTGAACGGGTATTTAGCACGGCTGGGGGTGTTATAACAGACAAGCGCAGCCGCCTGTCCAGAGACAATGTGGACAAGCTCACGTTCATTAAAATGAACCAGGCATGGATCCCACGGGACTTCCGTACCTTGTGCAGAATAGCAATGGATACCGACCTTACCCAGCCATTGTTCAATTTTTGCTCTTTCTCACTCTTTTGGGGTGTACCCTCATTTAAAATTTGTGAAAAGAAGCAGTGTTGGCTACCTCGTCCTCCTCCTCAGGGCCAGATTAACGTAGGGGCTATTGGAGCTGCAGCTCCATGCAGGCCCCTACCTTTTATATAGGCCCCGGGTTGGCCATATTCACTGTGACCGCTCTTCTGTCACTTGTAAACACAGAAGTCTGGCTTCTATGCTCGCTTCCCCAGGCAGCACCCTCAGAACCTCCCCACACAGCGCGAAGGCCGGACAAGGAGGGACAGTTGCCGATGCATGGATGTGTTTATGGGCTTCAGAGACAGCATCCCATGTTGAATTAGGCATGCATGGCTGCACCCTTCCTCCTCTGGGTGCATGCCAAGGCACGGCCCTTAAGGCCCTTCAAAATCCTCAGCACCAAGACCATGATGCTCTTAATCCGGCCCTGGTCCTCCTCCACCGCCGCTTCCACCTACACCGCCCATAGGTGTGCGCAGCCTATTGCATTAGGGTGTGCACCCCAAAGTTGAAATACACATGCATGTGTTTGCCTACATGTACATGGCCCCGATACATTACTCTCCCTGCTGGCAAAGAGAAATAGAGCAGAGCAGGTGCGAGGGAGATCTTTCCCATCTCCTCACTGGCAAACAGAGCGATAATGCTATGTGCCCTAGGTGATTAGGGTGTGCCCAGGTACACCAGGCACACCCTGTGCGCACGCCTATGACACCGCCACATCCACCACCACCTCAACCTCCCTCCTACTCCATATGGGCCTCGTCCTTCAGAGATGAAGAACATTGTTTTATTTTTCTGTTTTTTTTTTGTTGTTTTAAGTTATTTCCCTATCCACATTTGTTTGCAGAGCACTTGCCATGCTCTTAACTACGTTTTGCTGCCATTTGCAGCACTCTAGCCCTTTCCATTGGTGTTTTAGAGCCATTTTAGTGCCTTAAAGTTCGGGTCCCCATTGACTTCAATGGGGTTCGGTGTCCGGGAAAAGTTCGGTAAAAGTCCGGGACACGGACCCGGACTTTTTTTTAAAGTTCGGCCGAACCCGTCGAACACAGACATCTAGGTGTCCGCTCAACCCTATACACTACCCTACATTCTACCATCCTCTGTACACTGCCCTACATATTACTGACCTCTGAACACTGCCTTACATACTACTGACCTCTGTACACTGCCCTACAAATTACTGATCTCTGTACACTGTCATATGTATTACTGACTTCTGTACCCTGCCCTACGTAATACTGACTTCTGTATACTGCCCTACTTATCAATTACTCCCCAGACATGAAAGCAACAACTGCCTTGCTGTCAAAAATTGAAATGATATGCACCTGTAAAACAAGTGCGGAAAAATTGGTCTTTGGGTGTCAGGGGTGCCTTCACACCATAACCCTATAAAGGTACTCTTGATAAAAGCAAGAATTGGTCTTGCTGTCAAAAAGTACAAATTATATGCACCTGTCAAATAGCTGTGGAAAAATTGGTTTTTGGGTGTTAATTGGGCCCATGAAACCTACACTAAAAACATTCTTCCAGATAAAATTAACACCCACAACGCTAGGCAGCCTATAGGTCTTGCAGAGATTCCACATCCCAAAAACACTTAATCAGCATCATCGGAATCAGGTGCTTAATAGCTGCTGGTAATCCACCAGGACTGATTCATTTTAATAAATGTCGGAATCTTTGGACAGTCGCGTTCTATTATGAGTAACAAAACTTTCAGCAGCACTGAATGCCTGTTGGAAAAGCATGCTGGATGCAGGGCAGCCCAGCAGCTCATTTGCATACTGGGCAAGTTGTGGCCAGTGCTCTATTCTCATGACCCAGTAACCCAGTGGTTCATCAACTGGAAAGCTCTTCATTTTTGTTTTTGCCCCTAGATAATCGTCCACCATATGATGCATCACTTGGGCAGACCCCTTCTCCACCGCTCTTCTCTTGACCAACAGAAGCCTCAAAATTATGTTTTCCACGACACAGAGCCGGTACAAGGGGGGGCGGAAGGGAGGGATGCCCTGGGCGGAACAATTCATTGAAGGGGGGGGGGGGCGCAGTGAAGAGTACTTGTAAAAAATGGCTTGGCTGGACTGGACAACTGCTGAGTGATCGCCCCAGCCGCTAATACCTGCACTTGCAACGATGTGCCGAGTGTGCTCCTGCACACCCGGCACAAGCCTACTGCAGATCAGCCTTTTGCCTTGCCTGTCAGGGGAGATTCTCCCCTCTGACAAGCGCTCCATAGTTTCCGGCCCAACGTCACGTGATGTCACTCACTTAGAGTCAGCAGGCGGGCGGCGTGATGGGAGGAGAAGAGAGCGCAGCTTGAGCAGCAACCTAGAGGAGCCGAGTAGGAGGGACTAAGATCTGCAGCGTGAAATGTTCCAACTTACAAGTAAGCCCATAGTAACGAAGATGTAATAATCTAACTACTTAGATGCAGAGTTTGTTGGGGGGGGGGGTTTAGGGGAGTGGCGGTCATCAGCGGTGGGGGGGGGGTTGTGTTGTCGGGCTGAGAGGAGGAGGTTAGGTTATGTATTTAATGTCTGAAATATGCAGCAGGGGACGTTGTGTTTATCACTGGAGTTTGGCTCAATTTGTAGTATACAGCATGAAGAGGTTAATGTATTCAATTGTATTGCCACTGATCAGTGGCAATACATTAACCCCTTCATGCTGCATATTACAAATTGAGCCAAACTCCAGTGATAAACACAACGTAACAATGAGCTAAAAAATGTTCTTATGTAACATCCACATCTGCTACCTTCCATTGAGTGATCCTGTGACAGTCACCTCCACCATAGATTGCTTATCAGATTGCACAGACTTTGAGAAGCGCAGCACCGCGCTTCTCAAATCCTGGATGGACAGGTAGCTGTCATTAGCCAGCCAGCTTGTTTTGATCCTTATGTGATTACATGTTCTTCTTGCTGTTAGTGCAATATTGTATACCTTAACCACTTAAGGACTGCCCACCGTACATATACTGCGGCAGGGCAGCCCTTAAGCGCAGAATCATATACATATATACGAGATTTTGTTTTAAGGCTCTAGGGGGCACGCGCACCGGCTGTGTCTAATCACAGCGGGAGCAAGGCAGACGGCTCTTCTGTCACAGAGGCAGAGAGAGATCTAAAGATCTTTCTTTGCCTCCCTCCCCCACACAGTTAGAAATTACTCCTTAGGAACACACTTAACCCCTTGATCACCCCTAGTCTTAACCTCTTCACTGCCAGTGTCATTTATACAGTAATAGTGCATATTTTTTTAGCACTGATCACTGTATTGGTGTCACTGGTCCCCAAAAAGTGTCACTTAGTGTCAGATTTGTCCGCCATAATGTCGCAGTCCATCTAAAAAACGCTGATCACCGTCATTACTAATAAAAATAATTAAAAAAAAATGTCAGCTAAAGCAACACAGTGCCATATATCAAAAAAAGGGCATGGCCATTAAAGGGGGCTGAAGTGGTTAAATAAAGTTTTTAAAGATTTTTACACTATGGCGAGCAAGCTTTTTGTATTTTGGGGACCACCAGTGATATAGTTTCCTGGATGGGTCCACTTGCCATAAGAGGTTCCTGGGACAGTTAACTGGGCCTATTTTGGCACTCCTTTCCTTAATGCAAAAATCATAATTTTTTTGCTAGAAAATTACCCCCAAACATTATATATGTTTTTTTTAGCAGAGACCCAAGGGAATAAAATGGCAGTCATTGCAACTTTTTTATGTCATACGGTATTTGCGCAGCAATTTTTCAAAGGTGTTTAAAATTACACACACTCATGGAACTTCGGTACCTAATAATCTCAATAGGCGACGCTTTAAAATTTTTTACAGGTTCCCAGTTTAGAGTTACAGAGGAGGTCTGGAGCAATAATTATCGCTCTCGCTCTAACCTTCACAACAATACCTCACATGTGTGGTTTAAACGACGTTTAAATATGTGGGTGCGACAAATGTATGTGTTCACTTCTGTGTGCAAGCTCGTGGGGATTGGAGCGCTTTGAAACGTTTTTTTTTTTTTATATTTTTACACTTTCCTTTTAAATGTTTTTTTTTTTTATCACTTTTATTCTTATTACAAGGAATATAAACATCCCTTGTAATAAGAATAGGGCATGACAGGTCCTCTTTACAGAGAGATCTTGGGACCCACCATCTCTCCTCTAGGCAGGAAAGATTGAGATAAAAAAAACAAAACGATCTCAGCCTTTCTAGCCCAGATCACGGCAGTATTTACAACTGCCAGGCCGGACGTGACGACATAATGTTGCGCCTGGGCCTCCGAAAGTTATAGACACTGCCATGTGGTCCTCAGTATTCTCTATGGTTAACTTGCGCCAGCTCCGGGTGAGCCGGTAGAAGCCTGAAAGAACAATCAAGCGGCTGAACGGTTGCTATGATTGTTCTTATGGTAAAGGGAATGGGTAGTGTAAATATCTCCTAAACATACACCGTTTAGGAGATATTTACTGAGCTAGCAGCCAGTTACGTCACTGATGCATGCGCTCTGAAGGAACGGCCACCCGTGCTGTTTCTTCAGAGCAGTGTGCCATATCTGGCGGCTACCACGGCATGCGTGGGAGTGACATCATCATGGCTCTAGTCAGTCACAGAGCCAAAGCCGCAAACCCAGAAGGAAGACCAGGTAGAGATAGACCCTGCCTCCAGCGATGGCTGAAACGCTTCATTTTCAGGTAAATTTAATGCATTAAACCTAATTGTGTTTGTATTGTTTTAAGTATATTCCTGTTTTAAAACGACATTGATTCTTTCATAAAACGGGGGGGGGGGGCGCACTTTGCCATCTTCGCCCTGGGCACCAAATGACCTTGTCCCAGCACTGCCACGACAGTGTAACCTACCAGGGAAAAGCATGACATTGACTGAACTTTAAGGTGTCCTCAAGAGATTTCATCTTCTGCACCCTCTGTGGGGACATGATGAGTTCTGAGACTTTCCCCTTGTAAAGGTGGTCAAGGAGGGTTGCCAACCAATAGTGATCCTTCTTCTTGATGCCACATATTCTTGTGCTCTTTCGCAGGATTTGAAGCATGAGGGAGTTCATGCAATGCAAGTTTGCAGAGGCATGAGAAGCAGACTCCTCTGGGTCACTGAGGATTACAGTATCTGGAACTGCCTCCTTCTAGCCACTTACTATGCCCAAAGGTTCTGGGGACGGAAAATTACCTCTTAAGCTTTGACGTATGGCTTCCTCTGCTTCAATGTCTCCAAAACTGCCAGAATTTTCCTACTCCCCCTCCTCTTGTATGTTCTGTTGCATAGGAAGAATGGTGTCTGCAGTAAGCAGGCCTTGAGAGGAAAGGAAGTCCTCCTCTTCCTCCTGCTGCTCTGCCTTGATGACACTGTCCATAATGCCACGCAAAGTCTGCTCCAGCAGGAACACAACAGGGATTGTATCACTGGTGCATGCATTATCACTGGTTTACCATCCTTGTGGGCTCCTCAAATGGTGAGAGTACAGTGCATGCATCCTTTATCAGCAGCCATTGGCGTGGGGGAAAAAAGCCGAGCCGGCCTAAGCCTGTCGTTGTGCCTTAGTCACACAGGTACTCGTTGCCCTCTGCTGCATGTGCAGCTGCTGCAGCATTGCCAAAGTTGAGTTCCACCTGGTGGGAATGTCACAAATCAGATGGTTTACGGACAGGTGGAATTTCCGCTGAATTTAAGCCAACCGAGAACTGGCTGTGTATGACCACCTGAAATAGCTACCGACTCTTCTGGGATGCTTTAGCAGATCTTCCAACCATGGGTACCTATTTAAGAAACGCTGCACCGCCAAATTGAGGGCATGTGCCAGGCATGGCAAATGTGTCTAAGGGAAAGTTGACACTTTTGTACCATTATTGCACACCACCATTCTTGGCTCCAGCTGGCATGGCATGAACCACCTCTGGGCCTACCCCTGCAGAGCTGCAAGAATCTCTGCTCTGGTGTAGTTCCTGTCCCCTAGACACACCAACTGAAGCACTTCATTGCACCTTTTAGTCTGACTCATTGAATAGCCCCTTGGACGCTTAGGGGGTACTTTGTGTAGGACACTTAGAGGGTGGTTTGTAGGACAATGCAGCAGAGGAGGGCATGGAGGAGAAGGAGGAGGATATAGAGCTGACAAATTTTGCATCATCACCACTAGCTGGATGGAGACATTATGGCACTACAAGCTGCAGGACTGAGCCTTGTCCCGCATCTTTCCGAATTGCAAGCAGAGTTACACAGTGTGCTGTGAACGAAATATAGCATCCCTGACCATGCTTGCTGGACCACATGTCATCATTAATGTGGACTTTGCAGCTGACTGCCTTGCCCAACGATGCCACAACAGTGCCTTACATGTGATGGTACAGAGCTGGAATGGCCTTATGTGAAAAGAAATAGCAACTGGGAACCTGATATTGTGGTACAGCACATTCTGCAAATTCATGGGAGGAGGCAGAATCTGCCAGACAGAAAGGCAGAAGTTGTAAAGCCAGCAGCTTTGACAAGCTTTCATTAGACACTGGGCTTGCTACAGCAGATGGGGCAGAGAAATTTGGTTATAGTCTACAGCTGTCAGCGTGCTACTGGCAGAAGTGCTGCAAGGACCTAGGACACCCTGCGCCATACTATCATTCCTGTCAGTGGAGGCTGCTGAGAGGTCATGAGGTATAGTGAGGTTAGACTGAGGTGAGTAAGGAGGAGTAACAGAATTGCATCCATTTTGTGTGGCTTTCAGGTGCTCTTGCCAACAGGCTGAGTGGTGGGAGGTTAAATGCCTTGTTAAGCGTGTGGTACCCAAATGGCTGGTGTTTTTGCCATGCTTGATGGGCTTGAGACAACGTTTGTTAATTGCAACAGTGCGATCAGCTGCACATGTGATAAAAAAAAGACCCAGACAGCTTAGCTGTGGGAAGTGGGCTGGGAGATAACAGCTCGTTAATGTGATGGAATAGGGTGGCTGCTCTCTACTCTTTTATAATGGCTGCCTCATTGGGGTTGTGCCTCACCCTCACTTTCCTCCTCTGCACTATCTGGCACCCAAGTCGCATCAGTGACCTCATAATCATTATCTCCTCCATCCTCATTAGCAGTGGAGACAACTTGGCTCTCCGGCTGGGGGAACATGACTGCCAATTTGTGTACCAGTGTTCTTCTCTCTCTGTAGGCTCATGTTCCTACCTTCCTCAAACTCAGAACCAACATCTGAATCGAGTAATGTTCAAATAACTCCGCTGACTCCTCCATGCTTGACGCTGGGGCTATGGCAGGAAAAGCAAGGACTAGGAGGCAGATTTAGCCACTCTGGCAGCTGCAGTGGACTTTGCACTAGTCTCTGCTTGGGTACCTGAGGATGAGGATGGTTTAGTAAGCCAGTCCACCACCTCCTCTGCATGCTGTGGCTGGATAGCATGGGAAACATCATTAAACAGAGGAAATGATGCCTTGCCTTAAGACTCACCACGTTCATCTTTGCCTGTGGACACATACGCTGCTGGCCCCTTCACAATGCCATGGGAACTCCTGCCTCTCCTTGTTGGCCTTGTTGTGCTTATTAACAAAATGTATTAACGATGTGGAAATGTGTATGTGGATGCACTTTAATCAACAGAAAGTGGCGTTTGGTCCACTTTAACCTGAGTACCCACTACACAGACACATTCCACTGACACACTACAATATACTGCAGTAAAGCTGCACTGACACACTGCAATATACTATGTTAAAGGTGCAGTAATGAACAGAAATATACTGCATTAAATGTGCACTAATGCACAGAAATATACTGCCTTAAACGTGCACTAACGCACAGAATTATACTGCGTTAAACGTGCATAAATGCAAAGAAATATACTGCGTTAAACTTGCAGTAATACACTAAAATATACTGCGTTAAATGTGCACTAACGCACAGAAATATACTGCGTTAAGCGGCACGTAACGCACTGAAATATACAATGTTATCAGTGCAGTAGTGCACAGAAATATACTTTGTTAAATGTGCACTAAAGCACTCAACTATACTGCGTTAAATGGTATGTATCACACTGAAATTTACTGTGTTAAACGTGCAGAAACGTGCTTAAATATACTGTGCTAACTTCTTGCCGACCGCCTGCTGTAGTATTACTGCGGCAGGGCCACTCGGCTGTGCAAAATCATGTAGTACTACATGATTTTGTGAATAAGGTTTTGGCAGCGCACAGGCGCCGCCGGAGCTGCGCTCCCACTGTGTTTGGACACAGCAGGAGGTGGGCCGCAGGAGAAGCGGCGGCGATTGCCGCTGCCCTCCCGCGATCGTCAGGGAAACTGACAGAAGACCTATCTATCCTAGATTTTATTGACGGCACTTGGGGTCTTGCTGCCCTCTCAGGATCATGGGTATCCACATGTACTAGAAGCAACAAAAACAAGAGCAGGGAACACCAACCTAGTGCAATTTCATTAAAACATTTTGAAGAATAAAAAGTATCATACTTAATTCTCACAAACAGATGGAGATCTTTGCACTGCAATTGGACCCTTGATAATGCACACCAACAATGATGTGGAAGGGGTGGGACAGACTAATTAAGGCGGTCCAGTTTTCAGGTATATATGTTTAGTGGGTCATTTGCTACTTTAGCTCTGAGGAAGAGGGTTCTCCCTTGAAACGCGTCAGCTTAGCCATTACGAATGCCATCTGGTCTTCTTGCAGCATTGGAATAGTCTTGTTTTTGTTGTTTCAAATCATTAGTAAGACCTCATCTGGACTATGCAGTTCTGTTTTTGGGCACCAGTTCACAAAAAGGATATTGGGGATCTGGAGAAAGTGCAGAGAAGGTCAATCAAACTGAGGCATTAATGAGCTCAGCTATGAGGAAAGATTAGAGAAACTGAATTTCTTCTCTCTTGAGAGCAGGAAATTAAGGGGAGATATCACCAACATGTATAAATACATAAGTGGTCCATATAGTGAACTTTGTGTTAAATTATTCACTTTAAGGTTATCACAGAGGACAAGGGGGCACTCTTTATGTCTGGAGGAAAAGAGATTTCACCTCCAAATATGGAAAGGCTTCTTCACAGTAAGAGCTGTGAAAATGTGTAAAACTCCCTCAAGAGGTGGTTCTGGCCAGCTCAGTAGATTGCTTTAAGAAAGGCCTGGATTCTTTCCTAAGTGTCCATAATATAACGAAATACTATTATTTATAGGTCAAGTTGACCCAGGGAACATCGATTGCCTCTTGGGGGATCAGGAATGATTTTTTCTGCATACTGGAGAGCATTGGATCAGGCTTAATTAGGGTTTTTAGCCTTCCTCTGTGACTATAGGGTTGTATATATATATATATATATATATACTGTACGATTGTATAATTATTTCCCCCTTCTATTGGTTGAACTGGATGGACTTGTGTCTTTTTTCAACCAGACTATTTACAGTATCTCAAAAAAGTGAGTACACCCCTCACATTTTTGTAAATTTTTTATTATATCTTTTCATGTGAGAACACTGAAGAAATTACACTTTGCTACAATGTAAAGTAGTGAGTGTACAGCTTGTATAACAGTGTAAATTTGCTGTCCCCTCAAAATAACTTAACACACAGCCATTAATGTCTAAGCCTCTGGCAACAAAAGTGAGTACGCCCCTAAGTAAAATTGTCCAAATTGGGCCCAAAGTGTCAAAATTTTGTGTGGCCACCTTTATTTTCCAGCACTGCCTTGAACCGCTTGGGCATGGAGTTCACCAGAGCTTCACAGGTTGCCACTGGAGTCCTCTGCCCCTCCTCCATGATGACATCACAGAGCTGGTGGATGTTAGAGACCTTGCGCTCCTCTACCTTTGGTTTAAAGATGCCTCACAGATGCTCAGTAGGGTTTAGGTCTGGAGACATGCTCGGCCAGTCCATCACCTTTATCATCGGCTCCTTCTGACGCGTTGCGTCACTACACATGACTTTTTCAAGGCACGTGTGACGCAACGCATCGGGAGGAGACGGGTGACGTCACTTCCGGTCTACGCCCGTGACCAGAAGCATCGGATTCACTGCGATTTGCGGTGTTTTTGCCTGCTTGTTCTTACTTAACTGTAAGTCTACACATTTTTTATTAAACAAAGTCTGTTACATACTGCACCGTGAGGTTGTCCCCATTTTTATTCTGACTATGAGGGGAATATGAAGGAAGATTCTCTACGAGTCCCTGGAAGTGTTGTGACACCAGTTGCTGAACCAGTCCATACATAGAAATGGGTGATTGAGGATTAGGCCCTATCAGTCCCTACAGAGAGGAGTATCCAGAATAGCCTGCTGTATAAACAGCGTTCGTTTGAGTGTTGTTGGAGGTGAGCGGCCACTTCACTCATTTTAGGATTACGGTTCTTGGGATATATTTGTATGGTGACACACCCTGTGAAAATTGAAGATTCACGTGGTTTATGCATCTGGAGCACCTTCTTGACTCATCGATTATTTTTTGCACTGTGCACATGGACACTTTGTCGCTATGAAGTTTATTCACTATTAGTGCTATTTATTATATTATTTTCATCTTGCACTTTGCATATGGATCCAGTACTATATAGCTGGCTATATATTTATATCTATTTTTGGATCGCACATTATTAATTGATTTATGAAGTTCATATATTATTGAGTGTTGCACTACCACTTTTTTCACCTTTGAGGGGTTGATTTGCACCTACTTTGCACTTAGTCACTTTATTTGTGATATAGTTATTTTGTGCTCAGTCCTTATGGTCATTTGATTTTACAAAATATTTAAGGA
This sequence comes from Pelophylax lessonae, assembly GCF_965119305.1. Taxonomy (NCBI): domain Eukaryota; kingdom Metazoa; phylum Chordata; class Amphibia; order Anura; family Ranidae; genus Pelophylax; species Pelophylax lessonae. Next base: position 356,389,258 of record NC_138771.1, on the reverse strand, counting down.
GCATATCATATTTTGAACACATAGGAATTTTATTAATTACAGTGGGCTCTTGCCCACTAAGGAAATAGCGCTGATTCATATTTCTTCTTAATATATTCAGTGCGTGGTGACACTACACAATTGGACGCTTTTTTCTACTGATTATTTATTTGTTTATATATTTGGATCTATATATTTATATTTCACATACACACCTCACACGTCTCATACACCATTGGTAGCGCATTTGGCCTTCCTTTTATCTTTATATATATTGTTCTCTATGGCTGTGTCTCTTGGCCGAGAGACTTATTTCTATATTTATTATTTTCCCTTTTTTTTTTTTTATTATGTTTTTTATCAGTGTTGCCTTAGGTGAAAAGTGATGTCACCATTTTCTTTGGGGTTTTTTTTTCTCTTTTCTTTTTTATGGTTTATGAATTTGTACCAAATTCAATAAAGCTTTGTTTCTGATTACAAAAAAAAAAATTAAACTTTGTTATATTGTTTTAGTTTGACCCTTTAGCTTGTGAGTCCAGGGGTCAAGGTTGCCCACCCTTACATATTATTTCTGAGCCTCTATTGTGAAAAATAACATCAAATAATATAAACCTGTACTTTTTCCAAAAGTTCCTCCTCTGGCCCCTAGCCTTGGAGATACCAGCCCCTTGTTCCAAATTAGTGTGAGGTCAAGGGGTACCAATTTTATTATTTTTTATTCTGCAAAAAAACATTTAAAACATACCTGTCACAGTACTGCTAACCCTGATGTGTTTCAGAGGAAAGCTTGCTGAAGAATGTTCAGCATACAACATACTGAGAGTATCAGGGTATCAGAAGAGAAGCACAGCATAGGAAACTAAGTATCTGACACAGGCAGGGCCAGGACAAATTGGAGACAGAAAGGGTATGTTCCCCGGGCACAATCTTGAGGAGGAGCATGTTAGGAGATTCAGCTGCTTCTCCAGAACCTCACTGACAGGTGTTTGTCTGAAGTGTCATCCCTGTCAGAAGTAGCAGAGACCCAGCAGCTGCTGGATTGAGGATTTTGCTCTTTACTCCCTCTAATAGGAACCTACTGTGAGGTGGCATGTCTGCGAACTTCAGTCGAGTTCAGCTCGGATCAACCGGGGTGTCAGGAGTGTGTAACGTTCTTGCTCCGTGGTAGCTGCTGGTCTTATTCCAGCCTCTTGGTTTTGGCTGCTTTGTCCCTGTCTGCTTGTCCACCTGCAAGGTAGTTGATGTAGCCAGTCTTTGGGTGTAGACCAAACCTGTTTTACACCAGCCAAACCCTCAGAATCTTGCTTGTGATAGTGTGTGTGACATGCGTTTCAAGCTCCCTGTTTGTCTGCTCTGTTCCTGTGTCTGCTAGTTTGGATTCCCTTGTTGATGACCTTGGATTGGATATCGACTACACTCAGAACTCAGCTAGACCTGAACCAGACTGTCACTGACAACTCTGTTTGCCAGCCGCAAGTATCTGTTCGCTGTGCTCAGTTCAAGTGCCTGTATACTGTGCTCAGTTGGCTGGCATAGGGGAAGAACACAAAAGCCAGCTACTTTGCCTGACCACCTACACTAGGGCTAGGCATGCCATGGGGCACTATGGTGTCCTTGAAGCTGACTCTCAAGGATTGAATAAGGGGGTGGAGTTGATCCCAGAAGCAGTGCTGACCAGGGTTTGCAATGAACTCATGGGAAGATTCTCATCAGTGTTTTCGCAACATTAATGACTCTTCAGTGAAGTTATGCTGATAGGACAAGTTAATCCAGTTAACCTGGTCTCATCATCTGTTTTGGTGAGGGGGAGTCAAAGATGAGATACCAATAGAGAGGTGCTACCTATAGAATGTATTGATCGCACCTGAATGGAGAGAGAGACAAAACCCAACTCCCAAAGATGATGAGAAATGTTCTCTAAGAGTGATTTTGATGTGGGTTGAGCAAAGAGTGGTCAACACCGAATTTGCCTTCAGGAATGCAAGCCATACAGGAAAAGAGCCAAATGGGTGATCTGAAGGACTGGAGAGGCAGAAGACAAGGTGTCATAGCTGGAGAGTTAGAGGACAGGGATCACGGCTGAAGAGTCACAGGACAGGGATCACGGCTGGAGAGTCAGAGGAAAGGGATCACGGTTGGAGAGTCAGAGGACAAGGATCACAGCTGGAGAGTCAGAAAGCAAGGATAACTGCTGGCAAGGCACACAGCAGAGCTCCTTTCCCATCCCAGCACTATACACAGTCCCTCCTCCCCACACTACACAGAGCTAAAATCATATTCTCTTACACACAGCTACGATCTTCACAGGGTGTATCTGGCTACTGCAGCTATACTGCCATTCCAACCAGGGAATTTCACAGGGCAGAATGGCAACATAGCAGCCAGCTACCCACTGTGCAGATTGTGGCTGACTGACTGTATGTTAAGGAATGTGATTTCAGCTCTGTGTAGTGTGGGGATGAGGAGCTGTGTATAGTGCTGGGATAGGAAAGCAGCTCTGCAGCTGGGCAGAGCATCCAGGATGGGGGGGTCAGAGGAGCTTTAGGGGGCACAAGTGAGATCTGGGGGGGCACAGCCCTCCCCAGGACCCCTGTAGATCTGGCCAGGATGAGTTACCAGCAGAGTTGCAGAGATTGGGCACCATTTGAGAGTCAAAGACTTTCCATGCCTCCCCCATAGTGGCACTGCAGAAGAAGAATTACTGAGGATGTGCTTTGTCTACAGAATGCTCAACGAAGAACCATTTCCAGCCAGTACACTACTCTGTGGATAGAAAATTCCATGTAGAGCTGGTCAGGGGTGAAGTGGTTTAGTGTACTGGACTTAAAAAGTGGGTACTATCAGATGCCCGTGCACGCTGAAGATAGAAAGAAGATGCCTTTATCTGTCCATTGGCTTTTCAAATTCAACAGAATGCCACAAGGTCTCCTTAGGAGCTCCAGCAATCTTCATGTGGCTGATGAATAAGACAGTGGAGACCATGAACCTGAATGAAGTGTTGGTGTACCTAGACAATATCATCATCTTTGGCAGAACCCTTGAAGAGCATGAAAAGCATCTGGAGAAGGTCTTGAAGAGATTTAATGACGAGGGGTTGAAGCTGTCCCTGGATAAGTGCTAGTTTTACCAGACTTCTGTCACTTAACTGGGGAATGTGGTTTCCGCTGAAGGAGTGACCACTGACCCTAAGAAACTAGAAGTTGTCACCTCTTGGCCATGACCTACCAATATCATTGATCTGAGGCTGTTCCTGGGGTTCAGCTCATAATACCCAAGATTCATTGACATATTTGGTAAGATATTATAAAAATCAATAGTGCAGTGCTCTAGTGCGTAAATAGCGATCACAGATAAACATCAATACTTTAAATGTGTGTACAAAATAAATATGTGATAAAAAATACTGTAAAAGTCCAGAGAAAGAAAAAAAAAGGGGAAAAATTAAATTCAATAGTCCCAGAAACCATTAAGGAAACAAGAAACTCCAAGATAGCCAAGGTGACACCATCCACTCTCATGGTACTGCTTACCGTAATAAGTGTGACCCCCTGATAAGAGTGGTTCACAAACACTTTCATTAACATAGCAAATTCAGCATCACACAGACAGGAATGTTCCTTCCAGAGAGGCAATCAAACCAGCCACATCAACCAGGGCAGTAATGACAGATAAATTTACATCAGTGATAAACTCCCATATGTATGTAAACTTATCTACAAGCGAAAGCCAGAACCAAACATAAAATGGAAAAATACTCCAAATAGCATAATATTGTCGAACAGTAAAGCTTTAAAAGACTTTAAAAATACACTCACATGTCAAACATATATAACAGGCATATAACCGGAGTGAGAGACGCCGATAGACTTAACTTCTTCCAACATCATAGTTGGCCGACGTGCGGCTGCGCATACATGGTAGTGTGTGTATATGGCAGAGTCTGATTTTACACGTTTGACATGTGAGTGTATTTTAAAGTTGAATTAAAGAGCTACTGTCACTCCTGCCTATGCTGCACACAAAGGAAGACTCAGCTGTCCAGAGCTGCCCCATGGGTCAACTCCAAAACTAAAAGCTTATGGGTATCTGTACATTGACTTCTTATGCCCTGAACCAGACTTGAGTGGACAGGAAAATGTCCTAGTGGTGACAAACTATTTCACCTGTTATACCCAGATATTTCCAACACAAGAACAACAAGCATCCACAGTAGCCAAGATCTTAGTAGAGACATTATTTGTTCATTATAGACTGCTTCAAAGAATCCAAGAATCTAATCAAGAAAGAGACTTTGAAAGAAAACACATTGGGGAAAATGTAGAAACACATTTGGGGAAAAAGAGGCTGCACGCCCCAAATACTTGACAAAAAGTAGTAGAAGTTCCCCCAGGAGTTTTTTTTAGCAGCAAGTAATCATGAAAACAAGTATATTGTAAAAAAAAAAACTGTTATTTTTTTAAACAATTAATTAAAGGGTAACTCCACTTTTGTGGGGGAAAAAAAATCAGCAAATAAAGAAAAAACAACATAGCGTATACGATTCTGACACAAATCATATTGTAATTGAATGTTATTAAAAATGACCTTTCCATTTCAATCTGCAGCTGTTGTAATTTTCTGAAAATGTAATGCAATATGGCTACCTAGAGCTGTTATGTACACAGAATGTGTACTGACCACACCCCAGAAACATAATTTATTGCTTGTATAATTGGCTCACCAATTTTCCCAGAAGTCTGCTTAAGATACAAGTCAGATTTCTGGCATCCCCTGCAACAAAAATGTCATTTTTGGTGAGATACTCCCAATAAGAACACATCTGAAGGGATGCAGGCCCAGCAGCGTTCCTCATTAGAGACCTGCAGCTGCCACAGCTGCAGGTACAGCCACAGACAGATAATTATGAAACGACTCCCATTTGACCCACTCAGCACAGAGGAACAAACAATGATATCTTCAGAAAAACAAAAGGTAGGAATCTGCAACAAAGTTTGTTAAAATACGTGCAACGTACAGAGATTACCCAGAGGGGAATGTTTTTTTCTCTCTTTAAAGTTACGCTTTAAAAGATTGTTTCACACAGATTTAAAAAATATATGAGCTCTGGTTGCAAAATTTAAAGCATGATCCATCCAACAAAACAACAATAAAGGGTAGAACAAATATGTTCAATTGGTACAGTGGTACTACCCAGAACTAATTTTCTGATGCATTTCAACCCAATACAGTCGTGGTTCTCTTCAGAGGGGTTATAGTATCTATGAAATACAATAAAGTGGGAGAATTACAACATATCACCATATATAGTTGACCATATAGACTCAGCAGGTATATTTACCACTAGTGGCTAACGGACAGTTCTGCGACCAGAGACTTTAAATACAGATTGTTCCCCGGGTCGCCCCTAGAGCCCCCAGGGCAAATCCCAAGGGAGGGCTGGCTTACGGAAAATCATGCTTTAGGCATCCTAAAGGGTGGGAGGGAGACACACCTGAAACAAATTCACAGTAGTAAGAAATATATACATCAATGTAAAACAATGTAAAAAAGTGAATGTTTTAGCAGAAAGGCATATGGTGTGCACCCTAGGGGGTCAAAGTCTATCCGAATAAACAGAAGAGGGAAAAGGAAAGATGGGAAGTGATTGTGCGTAGTAGAAATGACTGCTGTAGTAGGTGATAAGAAATGTTATGGTGAAATGATTAAGTAATAATATTACCTGAAGGACAAATCACTGTAGCTTAGTTGGTTGGATATACAATGTGATTGCAAGAAAACAAATTGTCTAATAACAAAGTAATGGAAGTGTATACGATGGTATGAAACCCATTTTAGTGCACACTATGATAAAAACAAAAAAATAAAAAATTATAATGGAAGGATGTGGGCATTAAATTATAAATGCAAAAATCATTTTTAGATATTGGTATACTCAAAATTGTGGCCTGGCCGCGTAAGGACAAGCAAGCCTGACCAACCCCAATTCGATTATTGAAAAAGGGGGGACCAAAGTAGTAGTTTAATGAAATGAAAGAAAACGTTCACAAGGAGTTGAACTTTCATTGACAGCCAACATGTGCACTCAAAGCCACACCTGTTGTCATTGACCCCAAGAAAGTATCACATGTATTTTTTGAGGAGGGGTTTATATAGTTCCTCCTAGGTTTTAAATTGGAGTCATGTTTGGGGAAAAGGATACAGGTGCCCCCCAGCCCACCCGTGATGATACCTGAGGCTGTCAAAGGTGGCCTCCCCATGGTTTACCCGGCGTCCCGGAAGGCCACGGCCCCGGCCACTGCCATAGCTTCCGCCTCAATGTGCGCGCCTTGATGACGAGGTGCACATGCCAGTGGCCAGGATTTAACATTGTGCGTGCACACCCGCTTACCAGGCCCAGGAGGGATCTTGGGGCGCCGCCGGCGTGGAAGTGCTCCCCCCACCGCCCGAGAAGGGAATCGCGGCCGAGAGGTTCGCATGTGAGGGGAGGAACAGGAAGAAATCCCGCACTTCCCCCCACTGTGCTGGGAAGGCAGCCCATACCAATTTGCCGCTAGGGGGACATGGATGAGCAAATCTAAGGCAACCTGGAACACAATGTTAAAACAACAACAATACTGTGAAAATAATAAGATTAATTCTAAGTGTATTAGACAATACATATAATACGAAGTGCATTTAAACATAGTGGTTTTTGGTATGATATGCTTCAATTGTATATTATGGGGTACATATGGCTGGGTGCAATATTTCGTCAATTGTTGATTCTTATTGGTGATCCTGTTCGTGTTGGGAGACATAATGTTATGTCTCAAAGGGACATGTCAGTCACTGGGTTTTGCCTGATGTAAATCCTTTTAAAAAGCATAGGATATGGACTCATTTAGACCTGGGAGAATTGTGGCCTCATTTAGACACATTAGGGAAATAACTAATTTCAGTTTTGTTTGGTTTTCTGTTATATGATCTTATTGTCCTTTGTTCTTTCATAATATGGAACATTTTTCACTGATTGCTGAATATTTTGTTCTGTGCCCTATTTGTACATGTTCCTGCTAAAACTGTGTTGTTGAAAAATGACAATAAAAAACTGTTTAAAAAAAAAATTACCAGGTTCATTGAGCATTTATAAGTCCAGAACAACCCTATATAACCCACAAAGGGACCCAGAGCCAGAAAGGTTCAACTGCGCCCTCTTAGATATGCTTGAGACTGTCATTGCCGAAAAGAAGCAACAATGGAGCAGGCATATCTTAGCCGTCATGCATGCCTACAACAGCACAGAGAATGATGCCACAAGATACTTCACCTATATACTTATGCTTGGGAGAGAGGCCCGGTTAGCAGTTGATCTACCCTTCAGCACGTCTGTAGACCAAACATCTGTAACATACCATGGGGGTATGTTGATTGTCTGAGGAAGAATCTAAAGATAGAATACAAGAAGGCCTGGGCTGCCTCAGATGCTAGGAGGGCAGCAAAATAAAAGGAACTTGAGAGTTGAGTTGAGAGTTATGGTCCAGGACTTGCAACCAGATGATCAAGTGCTGCCGATAAATCTGGGGGGGGGGGGAGCCAGTGGGAAGGAGAGAATAGATGTTGCGGCCACATGGAACCTTGGGAGTTGTAGTGGAGACCAATGGGTTGCAAACTACAAGGGAAACAACACCATGCAAACAGGAAGGAGAGCACAGAGCTTTTCCTGGGCTTTCATAGATGAAAATGGGTCTTTTGCAGGAGGAAGCCAAGCTGCACAGACGAGTGCCACAACTGAGTGCAGTACAGAGAACCAGAGAGTGGAACCTATTGCCTGTGAACCTATGCAGAGATTGGTGTGCCATTGCTGCATCCTGTTCAGGGACCAGAGTACCAGGACTGAGCCACAGAAAGATTGTTACACGAGCGCTGGGTCTGAGCCTTGTGAGGATCTGATTGTGGTTCTGGACCAGACTCATTGTGTACCAGGAGTGGTGAGCGGACTCATGTGTGCCCACCCCATCATTGTCAGCAGTTTATTGCCAGGAGGAGACTTCCTCATTTGACTAGCAGCCCTTGCCTAGCCTCACCAAAGTTTGCTCACTGCATGCAGTTCAAAGAGACGGTAACACCTGCACCACTGTACAGACGGGCCCGACATTATCCAACGTAAATTTGCTAATCACGCACCTTACATCCTAAGGGATACCCCTCTCAGGAAAGCGTACACCCACTCACTATTAAGGGTGTATGTGCAGAGTGCACTAGAAGAAACTTTTTTGACTGATCATAGCCAAGAGATACACTGGGACTTTTCTTTGTGATGTTTATCATTTTTAAGGTATGTTATTCTTTATTACCACTGTGTGTACCATTGTAAATTGGATTAGCCTTATTGTGGCCTAGTCTAATTGCCATATTATAGACTAATATTTGACTAATAATACTATACTATAATACTATAGACTACTATAGAGTAATATTTACCCTATTTAGTTCAATATAGACAGTTGCCTTCCAATAAGCTTGGTGCATTGCATTTATCTCGCCCTGTGATAATGCACTTACTTTTGTTACTAGTAGGTAGTCTGTGGCCTATTTGCTGTACTCTAATATAATATGGCAGTAAACAAACACTTAGCCCCGGTTCACATTAGTGCGATCGAGGAGATCGCATGTAATTCGGAGCGCACTGCTCCGAAATTACATGCGATCTCATGTGCGGTGCAAATTTCAGCCATACACTTTGTATGGCTGAATTCGCACCGCATCCGCACTAAACTCACACATGATGCTTTTTTTTATCCGCAGCAGAATCGGATCGCATAGTGGTTCACACGAGTGCGATCCGATTCTGTGCGAACTTGCAGATCGTACTGCGATATGTGATCGCAACTGGGGGTGTCGTTAACTTTTAATTGACACCCCCTGCATATCGCATATCTCAGTGTCAACTGCCAGAGGTGTGGATGCGATGAGGGATCATGCTGCATATTCGCAGCGCTCCTGCATGACACAAATGTGGACCGGTACTTAAGCTGTACAGGTGTGTGCAGGCTTCAAATATTATACAGTGGTGTGATAGAGGAGGACAGGGCAGTTTACAGAGTTGTGCCAAAACAGAGAACCCATCATACCAAGCGGCTCCTGCAGGGGTAAGCGCTACACTTTTATTTCCATTCACTCAGTTTGCCATCTTTGCACTAGGCACTGGATGGCATTGTCCTGGCACTGGACACAAGCATCTAAGCTGCCACATGCAGACCACTGGTACCTGTTATGCATCCCTTGGCCCCCTGCAGTCTGTAGTGGGAGTATAAGGATTGGTCTATAAATGGGTAACAGCAGTGATCCCTACTAGCCTCATGTATTATGTCCCTAGTGTTTCTGTCTTTTGCATCATGCCCCCAGTCTTCAACATAAATGTAGCATATCCACAATATGACCATCATTTCTGCTATCGTGTCTGCAGTCTCTGACAATCACCTAAATGTATTACATACCATGAACATTATATATATGGCCCTTTGATGATGTCAGGGGTTACAGATGAGGTCCTCTGTATCATTGAAGTGGACAGCCACTGGCTTAGATCTTCACTACAACAGAGTTCTGGAGGATGGGCAGGGGAATAGGTAAATAGAAAATATTCTAGTGTAGATGCCTTTATTTTGTATTTTTAAAATACAGCAGGGAATGTGACATTCAACACTCATTCACCAGGGAAATATTCACTTCATTTTAAAGCACGTTTGAATATTAGATTTACTGAAGTATGTAAGAGTGTAAAATATTGCTCATCGCCCTTTCTTATCTTATAGTGGTGAATTTCACAATCACTTTACATTTGGCAAACACATTATTTATACACATAAGCCAGGCTAAAATAATAAACACTGAAAATGAATAGCCAATGGAGGGAGACCTGCTGTACATGGTGTTGACCCTGTGTGCTTAGACTAAATTCCCTTCAACATTAAAAGGTGCCTTTAAAGGGATTCCCAAAAAAGGGGTACACTTCCCAAAGAACCAGTGTGCAATCTTGACAGGTACTCAACTTTTTCATTATTCCTGGTGCCCACTGTGATACTGGATGGAGGGTTTATGTAAACAGCAACTATAATAAAGAATTAAAAAAATAAAACATATTCAATAATTAATAGATTTTCACTCCTCAGGTTCAGCATTATGACCTCAAAGTTTTTTTGTTTTTTTTTAATTTAATAATTTTTATTTATTTTGCAATCAAAATATAACAAAAAACAAAATATACATTTTCCATGGAACAGTTACCCTTTATACAGAAATGATCATGAAAAAGGAGACGAACAAATCGAGAGAAAAAAAAAATAAAAAATTTTACACCATAAGTGTTTGCCTACAATATTTTAAATGTTGTGCTACAGTTGTGCTTGTCAGGGAGAAATGTGGATAAAAACCCACATCATGATCAGTGGAAAAAAAGTGAATATTAAACATTGTGATAAGGAAAAAAAAAAAAGGGGGGGGTGTTCAAACCGTATGATACACATTGTGATTTCCTCCTCATGTCAAAAAATATAAAAAATGCAGATTCAAACTTAATACAACGTGATAAGAATAAACCCCCTAAGTGAAAAAAAACCTTATTTGATTGTGGTGTGAGAAATCATTGAAGAGAGAAATATAGAAAGGGAGAGAGAATTTTCCCATAATAAGTCTCCTATCATCGTCATCCGAGTTAGAAAGGCACTCATCGTGCCTATCTCTGTGCCTTGGAAAAATGCCTATTATAAGCTAACCCCAAAGAAAAAAAAAAACAGTTCAAAATAGGGCCTCCAGGGTAGCCCAATACAAAGATCTAGTGCACTCCATGAGGAGCCACGTTAAATTACTTCCAATTGATAAGCCTCTGTACCAGTGAAATTCACCCAGGGCCTCCATCGGTCTCTAGTCTGGTCCTTCCAGTTCTTTAACCACTTGCCTACAGTGCACTTTCACCCCCTTCCTGCCCAGACCGATTTTCAGCTTTCAGCGCTCTCACACTTTGACTGAGAATTACTCAGTCATGCAACACTGTACCCATACAAAAATTGTGTCCTTTTTTTCACACAAATAGAGCTTTCTTTTGATGGTATTTGATCAATACTGGGTTTTTTATTTTTTGTGCTATAAATAAAAAAAGACTGAAAATATAGTGAAAAAACGCATTTTTCTTTGTTTCTGTCATAAAATTTTGCAAATTAGTCATTTTTCTTCACAAATTTTGGCCAAAATTTATACTGCTACTTATCTTTGGTAAAAAAAACCCAAATAAGTGTATATTATTTGGTCTTTGTGAAAGTTATAGAGTCCACAAGTTATGGTGCTATTCATTGAAAATTGATCACACTTGATCACACCTGATGTACTGAAGGCCTATCTCATTTCTTGAGACACTAAAAGGTCAGAAAAGTACAAATACCCCCCAAATGACCCCTTTTTGGAAAGTAGACATTCCAAGGTATTTAATAAGGGGCATGATGAGTTTTTTGAAGTTGTAATTTTTTCCCACAATGCTTTGCAAAATGAAGATTTATTTTTTTTTATTTTTATTTTTTTACAAACTGCCGTATTAACAGGTTATTTCTCTCACACAGCACATGTATACTTGCAACTACACCCCAAAACACATTCTACTACTCCTCCTGAGTATGGCGATACCACATGTGTGAGACTTTTTCACAGCCTGGCCACATACAGAGGCCTAACATCCGAGTAGCAGCGTCCAGCATTCTAGGAGCACAAATTACACATATCATTTCCTGACAACCTATCGCACTTTTGAAGGCCCTGGAGCACCAGGACAATGGAAACCCCCATAAAATGACCCCATTTTGGAAAGCAAACAGCCCAACGTATAATTGTTGAGGCATAATGAGTCTTTTGAATATGTCATTTTTTTCCACAAGTTTTTGGAAAATGTGGAAAGAAAATGAAAACACATTTTTTTTACACAAAGCTGTCAATTTATGCAATATTTCTAACACATCGCATGTACATAGCAAAACTTGCACCCCAAAATACATTCTGCTATTCCTCCTGAGTATGGCGATACCACATGTGTAACACTTTTTCACAGCCTGGCCACATACATAGGCCTCACATCCAAGTAGCGCTTTACACAAAGTTGTCCATTTATCCACTTTAAGACTGGGCCTATTTTTGACACTTGGTGTTTACAAGCTAAAATCATTTTTTTTGCTAGAAAACTACTTTGAACCCCCAAACATTATATATTTTTTTTTAGCAGAGACCCTAGAGAATAAAATGGAGATCGTTGCAATATTTTTTATCACACCATATTTGCGCAGCAGTCTTCCAAATGCGATTTTTTTGAAAAAAATTCACTTTTTTGAACTAAAAAATAAGAAAACAGTAAATTTAGCCCAATTTTTTTCCATAATGTGAAAGATAATGTTACGCCGAGTAATTAGATACCCAACATGTCATGCTTCAAAATTGCGCATGCTCACAGAATGGCGCCAAACATTGGTACTTAAAAATCCCCATAGGCAACATTTTAAACATTTCTGCAGGTTACTAGCTTAGAGTTACAGAGGAGGTCTAGGGCTCAAATTATTGCACTCGCTCTAACGATCGCGGCGATACCTCGCATGTATGGTTTGAACACCGTTTACATATGTGGGCGGGACTTGCGTATGCGTTTGCTTCTGCGCGTGAGCTAACGGGGACAGGGCGCTTTAATTTTTTTTTTTTTCCCTATTTATTTTATTTATTATTTTTTTATTTTTACACAGTTTAAAAAAAAAATGTTTTGATCATTTTTATTCCTATTACAAGGAATGTAAACATCCCTTGTAATAGAAATAGGCATGACAGGTCCTCTTTATTGTGAGATCTGGGGTCAAAAAGACCTCACACCTCACAACCACACTAAAAAAGAAAAAAAAAAAAAAAATTGTTGAAAGAGGAAAAAAAAAAGCAAAAAAAAAAAGCGGCCCTTTAAACCGGTTGCTAGGCAACGTCTTTTGACGTAGCTCCGGTCCTCCAAGACCATAGAGTTGAGTGAGGGCCATCTTGTCCTCACTCGACTTCCTGTCTCTGAGGATCCGGGACCGGATAGTTTTCCCCGCTGCCGGCGGGTCCGGTAAGCTGGGAAAACGTCTGGGACGCGGCAGGAGGGGGGGGCACCTCTTCCCCTGCACCGTAAGGGTAATTCCGCGGCGAATCCGCCACTGGGACCACCCTTATCTGAAAGCCGACCGCCCGCCGTTTCAAAAAATACCGGGGTTATGGGGGCTATCTGCTGCCATAACCCCAGTATTTAGCTTTTAATGGCCGACGCATATAGTCGTTAGGCGGTCAGTAAGTGATTGCATGTATATGGCAAACAGGTGACGATGACTGACGGGGTGACAGGTGACGATGACTAATGGGGTGACAGGTGACGATGACTGATGGGGTGACAGGTGACGATGACTGATGGGGTGACAGGTGACGATGATTGATGAGGTGACAGGTGATAATGATTGATGAGGTGACAGGTGACGATGATTGATGGGGTGACAGGTGACGATGATTGATGGGGTGACAGATGACAGTCACTGACGGGGTGACATGTGACGATGATTGATGGGGTGACAAGTGACGATCACTGATGGGGTGACAGGTGACGATGACTGATGGGGTGACAGGTGACGGTGATTGATGGAGTGACAGGTGACGGGCGATGGTCACTGATGGGTGACAGGTGACGGGCGATGGTGCACGGCGGTACTGATGGCAGTCTCTGGTGACCGGTGAACTTTAGGCTATGTTCACATGTGAGCGTAGCGATCACGGGCAGAATCACTGCGATTCTGCCCGTGATCCAGAAATCATTGCAAATTGCGGGGCGCCTGTGCGTTGCCCATGATTTGCAATAGCACCCCAAATGCTGTGCGATGTTGCTGCGATTTCCGCCTGCCGAATCGCGGTAACATCGTGCAAACAACATATGACGCTCCAAAGAAACTCTTGTACCTTTTTTGGGCGTCATGCGATGTTTGCGCGATGTTACCGCGATTCGGCAGGCGGAAATGGCGGCAACATCGCACAGTGTTTGGGGTGCTATTGCAAATCAGGGGCAACGCACAGGCGTCCCGCGATTTGCAATGATTTCCGGATCGCGGGCAGAATCGCAGTGATTCTGCCCGCGATCGCTGCGCTCACATGTGAACGTTATGGGTGTCAATTTCTGGGCACTGATGAGGTGACTGTTGGGTGACAGGTGACATTGGGGGGGCTGAGGACTGTGTGGGGGGACCTTTATTAGTGTGATTTTACTTTCTGACAGGTACACAGAGCAGTAACTCACTATTTCTAGTTCTTCTCCCCTCATACTGGAAACTGTATGAGGAGAGAAGAGCTAGTAACACTGAGTTACTGCTCTTTGTTTACATTTTCTGATCGGCTGTGAATGGATTCACAGCCGATCACATAGTAAACAGTCACTGTCAGTGACTGTTTACTACCGCCGGTGACAGCTGTGTTCCTACGGAACACAGTGCCACCGACATGACCGCGCTGCGCGCTCCCGATCGCGCATGCGCGGTCATCTTGTGGGCGCCTTCATTGTGATCGGCTGTGTCATTGGAACACAGCCGATCACATGGGAAACAGCCACGCCCATTGGCTGTTTCCCCCCTGCCGGTGACGGGGGGTGTCCCGGGGACACCCCGACACCGGCAGTGCAGGGCGGCGCGCACGCGATCGCGCGCCTGCCCTGCTTAAAGTGCCGCCGTCATATGACGGTGGCCCAGGATAATGGTCGCTCCGCTCCGCCGTCATATGACGGCGGGCGGGCGGCAAGCGGTTAAAGTGGCGGTTAACTCCTCCATCTTATAAATCTCATCAACTTTTGAGTACCAAAATCTACTTCCCGGAGGTTTAGTTTGTCTCCACATGGCTGGAATACATGCCTTTGCAGCATGGAGAAGTCGGAGTGTCAAGGACATCTCATATCTGCGGATTGAACTTCTCATGAGGTGGAGGAGACAATACGCTGGATTGTCTCCCACCTCGACTGCAGTCAGTTGCTTAATGACTGCCGCAACTTTAATCCAAAAGGGTCGCAGTAGGGGGCAAGTCCAAAAAATGTGGAGCATTGAACCCCCCTCTGACCCGCAACGCCAACAATTGTCTGAGCAATCTGCTCCCATCCTATGCATCAGCATGGGGACTCTGTACCACCTAGTTAATATTTTATATCCCACCTCCTGATATTTGCAGTCCATAGAACATTTATGCACTAGTGTTAGGATCTTATTCTTTTGTGTTTTCGTCAAATTGATTGCAAGTTCCCGCTCCCATTGAGATAGAAACGACAGCTGTTGTTCCTCCACCAAGATTGAATAGAATAGGGATAGAGTATGTTTGAGGGGATCCCCTGCTCTACATAAAGATTCAAAAGGAGTTAAAGCCCTTGGTATATAGCCCCTTTGTCCAACAGAAAGGAGGAAATGTCGTAATTGATAGATACTCAAGTGGTTCAGATCTAATCCGGGCCATGCAGTGATCTCCCCATGGGTGGGCACAGGGCCCTGCTGCCATACTTCAAGTAATCGTATCTTTCCAATTTGGGCTAGTCCACATATCTTAGCACTTGTACATCCCGGGGGGAAATCCGGGTTGCCAAGTATAAAGATAAGAGGGGAAGGCCCAGGAGCTATCTTTGGATTGTTGTGTGTTTTACACGTTCGAGAATATTATTCTGAACGAGTATAACGAGTTCGTTTTAATCAATTAATTTCTTTTTAACAGCATATACCAATCTTATTGAATACAGACTACAGTAGGGAATTTATAAGTATATTTATTCACAAGACATGTATTCACAATAAATAGACTTGAGGTGACACAAAGAGACAACTTTGACATAAAATGTAAACTTAAAACGATAAATGCAATGTGATTTGTAGCTCTTTGATGAAAGTAAAAATAAAGCAAGATTACGTTTTCCCCAGGTATAGTAGAAACCATAGATAAATGTTTTAGATAATCAGACCACAATTGTCTGCGAATTGCGCAGCCAACAGTCACTCCGCTGCAGTTGGAGTGAGAATAGGCTATGCAAAACGGGAGACTAATATTGCTCTAAACTTGATACTAATAAAAACTTATAAAAAAACAAAAATCAGCTTTTAGAGAAAAATCGAATATGGTTAATACGGCTGGGACTGTAATCTCATTACCCTTAAATAGGAAATGTAAAACATATAAGGAAGGAAATAAACAATAGTAAATAATAATCAAATAAACAGCAAGGTATATTTACCACACTTAAGATGGCTCCTAGCTTAAAATGGTCATTACCAGAGTCCTTAAGATGGCTGCCTTCCCAAAATGGTGGCCACTTAGGGAGGAGTTTCGTTTGGCATCCTTCAAAGTTTCAGACACAGGGTGGAGCAAGATGGAGTATGTATAGATGAGTATATGTATGGATGTAGTAGCGTGTGTGTTGTAAGTGTAATGAATGTTGTCGTAATGTGTGTGTGTCTCACATCTGGGTTATCTTTTTATTTTGTGTTGAACAAAAGGGCAGTAAAAATTACCATAAGCTGAACCCAGAAGGAGGAACTTTATCCCCATTGGTTGGGATTACTTAACCATTAACTGATGAGGTCATTGGGCAACACCTCTACTAGTCATTCAGTATATTGGATATTAGAATTTCATGATAAGTTCTTCAATTAATAATAACCATAAAAACAATATGAAAATCTGTCCATATTCTCAGGATACATACGTGTCCATCTGTAACGCTCATGCGTTTTTTGTTAGTGAATGGATTTGCAGCTGCAGAATTATTACACTCAGTAGTCATGTAGAGAATGTGTTGAACAACATATCCAACTCTCAGGACTTCATCACTGTGTACAGCCTGTTATGCAAATATACATACACTCAATATGATGTTCCTGGAGTGATAGAATGTATATGATAGAATAGAGGTGAGAGACAGGCAATAGAATGGTGAGCACTTAGTAGTAGTATTCAGGAGAGTGGTAGATGATGATAGTATGCAGATAGGTTTTAGCAATCATGTATAGTAACAGGTGGTAGGGGACAGCAGATGAAGTATGCAAGAGAGAGTAACCTAGTGCAATGATAGGTGATGGTAGTCCCAAGAGCTAGCAATCTATGCAGATGATAGAAATAGCTTAGATAGTAATAGTCTCTTTAGTATGCAGTAGTAGATAGTGAAAGTTAGGTTGAGGAAGGAATCCCCTGCGGGGTACTTATCACTAGATGGGTTAGTAGTATCAAGGTCCAAGAGTAATGGAGTAATCCGGTAGCGAGATACTGGATCGGTAGCGAGGTTCCGGTCTTGTTCAGGCAAGGGGAATAGCTTGAAGCTCCGGCAGCATTGGACAAGACAAGGCAACATGCGGTTTGAACGAGCAATGAGTGAGAGAAAGCCGGCGATTGAAATAGCCGCTCATAGCGGTGCCCGGCGATGACGTCATTGCCCTTAAAGGTGTATGCGTTCCATTTGGATAGCAAGATGGGACGCAATATTAAGAGAGAAATGTGGAAATAAGGGTACCAGAGGTACCAGAACATTACACCATCTAATATTTACATCATGTGTCTAGGTAAGGATTGGACCTGGTAACGCATTTTAATAAGGGTATATTACTAATACGATATATATATATTGTTTGGAAATGACTGATTTACCCAGATACTTTACATTTAGTAGCAGTAAAAATGATATAGATACATATACAGTTTTATATATATATATATATATATATATATATATATTGCTACACAACAACTTGTATATGTAAACTTTTCTACACATATGTTATTTCCAATCAGAATATTATCCATTAAGGGATTATTATGTTAACAACAATACAATCATGATTTGGGACTGGATATAAAATATGGGAGAAATTCTGACCATTAGACATTACTATAGAATAGATATAATGTAATTCTCAATAGAAGATATAACATAACATCCTAAGTTCCACACCCCCCTTTGGTATATGATGGGGCAAGGATGTTGTATAAGCTTATGATTATATTAAATTCATTTGAAGATGCAGTTCTAATCAGTCTAAGTGAACAATGTTTATTTGACACCATGTAGCTTCCAATGGACAATTGTCTGTATGACACAATCTCTACCCCCATCTTGGTGAAGATAAATGAATTACAGCTTCTTGTCTTTGTCCATGCTGTTTTCCGTTTGTTTGACTTCTCAGGGTAGAAACAATAGTTTATTTGCTAGGAAATGGATGGACACAGGTGTGATGCTGAAACTTGTTGAATATCTGCCATTGTGGAGAGAAATTTCATTGCCAGAGCATTATATTCAAAGTTTATCTAAACACAATTTCCTTTTGGGGGCAGACAACCTAGCTTCTCATCTCAAGGACATGTAAATAACACAAATTCAACAATGGACGCAGTGTGTGCTTGAAACTGAAGGTATTTTGACTGAATCAGTGACAAGGTAATTTGAGGCCTCAAAGTTCACAATTCTTGACCTGTAGTATGAATAATGTATTTCTATTTTGTACTGGAAGTCTGACAGGATGTTGTTGGACTCTCCGAGATTCTCGTAGAGTGGCACCTATCGTAGGGTGTGATAAGATAGGGTCCATAGGCGAAAAAGAGGACCAAGGGGCCGGGGGGGTCAACTGGCCAGCTGCACCTATCTCCAGACCCACCCATCTCTTAGAGGCCAAATTACAATGCCAGTCCAAGACACGGACGAGGTGCGAGGCGCGGTAATATTGGAGCATGTCCGGAAGGCCTACTCCCCCCTTTGATTTTGGAAGGGACAGGACTTGAAGCCTGATCCTAGGGGATCTGGAGGCCCATATAAAAGCGCAAAACCTTTTCCTAATCTGTTGAAAAAAAGACATAGGGCCAGCAATCGGTAGTGCCTGCAATAAATACAGTAATCTGGGCAAGATTTTCATCTTAAGCGCGCTACCGCGTCCAAACCATGTCAGGGTTAATGATTGCCATATATGAAGGTCTCTCTTCACAATCCCCAACATAGGGATATGCTTCCTCCAAAATAAATCAGCTGGATCAGCTGTAATCTGGATCCCCAGGTAAGCGAACGATCCCTCAGCCCAATGAAATGGGAATGAGACTCGTAAAGCATGTTCCTCCTGAAATGGTGTCGATACATTGAGTACTGCCGATTTCGTGAGATTAATCTTGTAATTGTTTGCCATATTTGTTAATAGCAGCTAAGATGTTTGGAAATGTTATTATCGGGTTGGTGATGAAAAACACAAGGTCGTTCGCGAAAGCAGCCACCTTGTGCTGATCGCCAGCAACCCGAATGCCTGAAATATCGCTAGATCGACGTATTGAGCACAAAAAGGGTTCCAACGTTAAAATAAATATAAGAGGTGATAGTGGGCATCCCTGCCGGGTGCCATTCGAGATTGGAAAGTAATCTGAGCACCATTCGTTTACTCGTACCGCTGCCGATGGTCTGGAGTATAGGGCCTGGATGCATTGCTGCATCCATGGTCCCAGGCCTATATATGACAGGGTGGCTCGAATAAAGCTCCAGGCCACCCTGTCAAAAGCCTTCTCTGCGTCCGTAGATAATAATACCATCGGAGTATGTGAAACCCGTGCTTCGTGTACCAGATCAATAGCCCTTATAGTGTTATCTCTTGCCTCACGATGCGGCACAAACCCCACCTAGTCGAAATGCACCAGGCAGGGGATGTGTGGCACTAGACGATTCGCAAGGATCTTTGCAAACAATTTGGTATCGCAGTTTAAAAGGGAAATAGGCCTATAGCTGCTGCAGAACTGAGGGTCTTTCCCCTCTTTATGAATAAGGGCTATATAAGCCCTCAAAGAGTTAATAGGAAACATGGCACCCTCTCCTACATTATTAAAATGCTCCAGGAGGGGTTTACCAAAATATGCCAGAAATTCCCGGTAATATGGCAAAGAAAGCCCATCTGGTCCAGGGGCCTTATGGGGTTTAGATTGTGAGAGGGCAGATGATAATTCCTCAATAGTAATTGCCCTTTCCAAGGTAGATGCCTGCTCCGTTGTAAGGGTGGGCATTCCTGATTCTCGGAGCTAGATCTCTGATAATTCCCTCTCCTCGCTAGGGGAAGTTATTCTCTCAGGGGTTGTTATGTTATAAAGAGAATGATAAAATGAATAGAACTCGTCCGAAATAGCAGACGAGGTATGAACCTCTCATCCACCAGGCGTTTGTATATGAGATATATGTGTTCTCTTTCTCGGGCCCCTTAAAGCCCGTGCAAGCATCGCACCTGGTTTATTTGAAAATTCATAGTAGTGTCTCCTAGCCCATGCCATACCTCTAATTGTCTTCTGAACCAGGAGGCAATTTAATTCTTCTCTCGCTTGAGTTAAGGTGACAAGTTTTTCCACAGTTAGGAATTGCTTGTATTGTTTACTAAGAGAAACTATCCGTGAGAAGAAGGCTGTCAATCTACTTTCCTGTTCCCTTTTACGTCAAGCTCCTATTCGCATAAGGACCCCACGAATTACGCATTTATGCGCCTCCCAGATTACAGATGGGGATAGTGAGTCATCCATATTATCTTTAAAATAATTAGAAATCGCAGACTCTATCTCCACCCTGACCTCCGGGACCTGGAGTAATGACTCATTGAGCCTCCAAGTACATGGTTTTACATGTCCAGATTCCCATGCAATAACTACGTGGACAGGAGCGTGGTCTGATATAGAAAATGAATCGATATGTGAGGAGATAACCAAGGGGAGATCACTTTGAGGGAGTAAAATGTGATCTATTCGAGTGTAAACATTGTGGGTCGGAGAGTAGTAGGTATAATCCCGCTCACCTGGGTGCATCAGTCGCCAAGGGTCAGTCAGGTCAAGGAGAGACAGTTCCCGCTGCAGTCGGCGTAACCGGGTATGGGAAATGCATGAACTTCCCCTGGAAGAATCCAGGAGGGTTTCAGGTATAAAATTAAAGTCTCCACCCATCACGAGGTGCCCTTCTTGAAAACCCCAAAACTACTGGAATCAATTGCTGTTAGAAAGATACATGATCTGAGTTAGGCAGATAAACATTTAATAAAGTTACCGTTGTCTGACCAACCCTTCCCTTAAGCCCCGTACACACGTACCGATTGTCGGACGTAAATGTTCGGCCAACGTCCGATCGGCCGATTGTCGGCTTGTTAGTATGATGCTTCCGACAACCGACTGCGACTTTTCGGCCGAACAAAATCTGGTCTGCATGCTTTAAAATTTTTGTTGGCCGTCACCAGAACAGCTGATTGTTCATCAGTCAGTACAGATTTCGGCCGACAAAAGCCAGATGAGCAAGACTGGGCATGCTCAGAGAAGAAAAAACACACGGAAAGTTAACCATCACATGACATCACTTCTGAAGTTGGTTGTTGTTGGCCGACAAAATTAGTGTGCAGTCTTGAGCACTTTTCAACCAACACGACAGCACTGGACAAAAGACGGCCGATCGTTCGGCCGACAATCGGTGCGTGTGTACGGGGCTTTAATCAACAAAAATCTTCCACCTGGGTCTATCGGCTCCTCTTTAAACACCCAGGGCAAAAATTTAGATATGAGGATACTCACACCTTTTGATTTGGGTATTGGTGAGGGAGCATGATACACCCAGGGGTAATCCCTATTATATAGCCGGGGAATGACATCTTTCCAAAAATATGTTTCCTGTAGAAATGCCATATGTGAATGACTGTGTTTTAAATCTGATAGAAGACATGACCGTTTCTCTGGGGTGGCTAAACCTCTTACATTGAGGGTGGTTACCTTATATCCTGGGACCGCTCGTGCAGGGCTAGGTGACATAGTTACCCTGGAGGCCCAAAACAAACACTAAAAAAATATTTTTTTTTTTAAAGAAACCCCCCCTCCCCCCCAGCTATATACCAATACTGGTATTATTAAAATTGGTTATACCGTAACCGAGCGCAACCAGGCGCTTCCTAATGTGGGAGATGTGATCAGCAAAACGCCATAAGATAAAAGGTGTTCACCGGCAAGTAAAAAAATATTTGAAAAAATAAATGAGAAAAGAGAAAAAAAAGAAAAGATAATAAGGAGATGTGACCATAGGGTGTCGGCCTACAAAGAATCTTACTCATTTTTGACCTACAACCCCCCTGCACACACATTCAATACTTCATTTTTAAACAATCTGAATTGACACTTATGTCCCCCTCCCTTACCCTCATCCCCCACCCCCAAAGGCAACATCCCCACCTTGTATTTCCCAGGAATTAAAAAAAAAATATATATCCCCAAAGCTGCCGTCTTTAATTCGGGGCCCAGAACTGTTTCTGGGACCCCCCGCAGCCTAAAATTATTTCTCCGGCTGCGATTTTCACTGTCATCCTGTTGGAGTTGCAAAATGGTTAGTTGATTCTGTATATGGACCGGTGCGTTTTCTATAGCATTAACTCTGGTTTCCAATATAGATTGGGCCACCCCCACAGCCGCTACTTTGTTATCTATTTGTGTAAATTGCTGTTTTATGGCATTCATTTCAAGAGAAAGATTACTCACAATCGATGCTGCCATCTCATTTATATCCTGCTTTGTCGGTATTAGTAAGAGCAGTTCTCTCCATTCTGAAGGCTGAGGGTTTTCCAATTGATCAGGGGATGGATGATCATCCATTGTGTCTGCCCGTGGTTTGTCCATTATGGAGGTCGGCTGTGGGGAGCCTCGAGAGGAAGCAGAGGTATCCGTTGAATGGCCCTATGCCAGTTTAGAAAGCTTTTTCAGCGAGGTATGGCCGGTGTTGAGTGGACGCGGGGGCGCCATCTCAGCTGGAGAGGAGACACACTGAGCTGCAGGACGCCGGAGGAAGTATGTCGCAATGTCCGATCTCCTACCAGTCTCCAAGGGCTTCGCCGGGTTATCAGAGACTGACATGTGCAGAGGTTCAAGGCAGGGTCAGGTTTGCTGGCTGCATGAGGCCGGAGCACTGCTGTGGATCACAGAGCTCCCGAGGAACACACTTTTACTGCATCATTACTGAGACACACCCCCTCAAAGTTTTTTTTTAATAACAAATTTGTTAATGACACCTGTATGTGTATTCAGTGCATTTACAGTATAAAGTCCATGATAAGGTAACCAACTTCATATGGAATTCCTTAAAATGTATTGGTGTACACTGTCCAATTCTATGGTATCTAAGGATATATACAACCATCATATTATTGGTATAGAGCTTCCAGCTTCCTGCTTTTTAGTTGTATACAATTTCAACTTATCAGGCACACATTCCCTGATATCAGTTCCCACATCTTTGGGATATTCTGCTCATATTCCATGGGATATTGAGCCAAACTTGATTAGTTGCTTTACATAAATTGAATGCTAGCAGTGCTCTTTATACTAAATTATTAAATACACTCATTACTTCTCACTCTACTACATACAGAACGCAAATTCAGTCATTTGCTCCTATTTGTTAAAATAACACATCGTACAAGAAAATTGCATTTATTATGTAATGTGGATAAGAAATCTAAATTTACAGAGATACGGTAAACTTATCATTGAATGGCATCAATTGTTGCTAAATTAATTTATAAATGTAGACATTATCAATATACTTGAGGTTTTATTTCCGCTGGTTTCCCCTTAGTGTGTATTTTTGTTTTTTTCCAAGAATGCTATTCTAAAACACAAATTTTTTACAATTACATATGTCGAGATTTTTTTTATCGCAGATTTGTTATCTGCTAAATCGTACTAAACACTCAGCAAATTCTAATTCTGAAGTAGTGTTTGTCATTTCCCTTTGAGGTTTCTAAGTTGGCTATAAAACTCACACCAAGATGACACTTGGTCAGGACAATTTATATATACATCCTGAAATACATAGAGTTCACTACTAGTACACTACTAGAAAAACCATGACTAAACTATTGATCGCTGCTTGTGCTGCACTATTCCTGTTAAGTGCAATTTTCGCTAATCCCTTGGACCGCAAACAAAGTGCAACTGTCCCTAATTCCTCGGACAGCAAACAAACAATAGAAGAGATCATCGGAAAACTGAAGAAAGTGAGAGCGGTAAGAAAGTGGACCCTTCATTTAAATTTTATAGTTGTTTTTTATAATATACTACATTAAGCACTATAAAAGTCACCAGCTCTGGTGCAGTGTATGACATATTTATTGATAGCAAAGATCTAAGCAAGTAATTGTCAATGGACTTGCAAGACTCCTATATCAGGCTAGTTAAAAAAATGAATGAATTAATAAATAAAAATTTAAACTTAGCTTAGTTTACATAGGAAAGGAAATATAGGCTCACAAAACTAGGTGACGTTTTGAAAAATCTATTTTAACTTTGTATGTACTATACTGAGTGAGGTACAACCCTTATCTCAATCATAGTTATCTTGCTTTCTCATTTAGCATTCTGTGAATACAGTGAATACATCTCTCGTGCCCAAAGTGATTACTAATTCAGAGGAAAAGGTAAGAAAGTTTTTAAGTGAAATAGTAAACTAAAATGATGCAGTTATCATTATGTGGTTAAAAGTGAATTTGTCCATTCAAATATATTTAACAGCGATTGCTACTGCTTATATGTGCAGTTTCAGTATTTTTTTTTATCAGTGCAATCAGTTGCTCTAATTTCTTACATTAAAATTAGTTATGCATAATTTATAGTAAATTATAACATTACATGGGGGTTGATTTATTCAAGGCAAAAAGGCAAGTGAATTTTGCCCAGAGCATACTGAATGGGGTGAAATTTCACTTAGCAGAGAAAATCAAATCATGTTCAATTAAAATAACAAAAACGGCATTTTTACTTGCACATGATTGGATGATGGAAATCAGCAGAGCTTTTACTAAGTTCTGGTGAAAAGTGACTTGCAAAATATAACTTCCCTTGCAATGTGACCAATCTAATTGGCAATCTATGTTGTCTTCTGTCATGCATTTATGCGCAAGCAAAAATATTTTTTTCCCTTTCACATGACTCGTTATCCTTTGCAAAGTGAATTCTTACCACGTTCACTCATTTAGGTTTGGAATTCCCTTTACAAAGTTCACATGATTTTCTCTTTTGATAAATAAACCCCATTTTGTTTAGGGGATGCATTTAGCCATTTGGGCAAAAAGGGAAAAGGGGCAGAGCTACTACAGACCAACTGGTCATAGGTGAGACACCATTAGCCTTTGGGTGCCAGGTCTGGAAGCTAAGGCCCAGGCTTTACTTACAATGACCCAGCTGTACATTCATACATATTACATATAAAAAGTAAGTATTACATATACCTTTGTATACTAGTCATTAAGATCCAATGTCAGCTAAATTCAGGGATGGTAACGCACACACTTTTTGTTAAAAAAAAAAAACTCAACTCAAACTCAGAGATATATATGGAGCATGCTTGGATTTGTAGTCCGGCAAAGCCTGTTTATACTTCTCCTTACTAGAGATTGGTATACATTTTTAAATCTTGGGAATCAAAACATGCAATTGGTGCTCATCTATTAGATATTTGCCCTGGGCCCACTGATGTAAAATGGTCCTAACGTGATTATTAATTATTTACAATAGTTGAAGTTAATAAAGTTGAGTTACTAAAGCAGAACATTTTCACTTAGGTTAGTTAATGTGGTAAAAATTCAACATGATTTGATCAATGAAACCAACAATTCTTCACTTCATTCACTAAGCAGGGTGAAGTTTCCCTTGCAAAGTTATAGTTGTATTGCACTCCTTTTGTAAATCAACCCCACTGATACTGAAAAATAAAATACATTGTTTTAGTAAATTAGTCCCGATGAGTTCGTTACTAATGTTAATGTGTCTTTAATGCAATTTAAAGTCAAGCAGTACTAAATGTATTTTTTTTTTTACTAGAATATGACAATTGAAAAAAAAGCCTGTAGAGGAGCTGAATCTCTCAAAAATCTCTCTAACCCTGATGCGCACATTGTTTCACTAACACGCTCTCTCGCATTTCTCTCAAAAGAAGTAAGTGAAATAATTAAAGTCAATAAATGTTTGACGTGCTTCAGTTCCTATATTAGGAAATACTGTAGTAGGTTCTAATGGTGACTCATAATAATTTGTAGCCATTGCTACAAATTAAATAAGCTCAGGTTTTCTTTGTATCCATAAGCTCATCTGTGTCACACAGTGAATTTATGAAACATACAACATTAATCAATATTTCCAGAATTACATTTTATGGAAGAATCATGTGTGTTATTAAATAGTGCACCATACTTCATATCTAGATAAATCCATTATTAGATATAATGATACAATAATGCAGTATGCAATATTTGCATTCACGCGGGGCCTTGGATGTCTGCATTATATCTTTAAAATGTGTATCATTTATATCTTTGTTACATTACTTTTTTTTTTTGTATTATTGTACAACGTTCTGTATGATTTTGTTCCGTGTAACCTCTTTATCGCAATAAAGCACTTTATTGTGAAAAAATAAATAAAAATAAAATGTAGATAGAAAGTTAAAATAGAAATCTCTTATCTGTTTGGAAATGCTTTGTGTAGAAGCACTTAACCACTTAAGCCCCGGAAGATTTTACCCCCTTCCTGACCAGGGGTTTTTTTGCGATTTTTTACTGCGTGACTTTAATGGACAATTGCGCGGTCGTGCGACGCTGTACCTAAACAAATTTCACGTCCTTTTTTTCCTACAAACAGAGCTTTCTTTTGGTGGTATTTGATCACCTGTGCGATTTTTTGATCATGCGCTATAAACAAAAAAAGAGCGTAAATTTTGCAAAAATAACAATATTTTTCACATTTTTTTATATGAAATTCCCCCCCCAAAAAAAGTAAAAATCAAAATTTTTTAACATTTTTGGCCAATTTGTTTTATGCTACATATGTTTGGTAAAAAAAAATTGCAAAAAGCGTATTTTGTTTGGTTTGCGCAAAAGTTATCGCGTTTACTAACAAAGGGAAAGATTTTTGTCATTTTTGGTGTTTTTTTTTTTAACGAGTAATGGCGGCGATCTGCGATTTTTTTTGCGGTACTGCGACATTGCGGCGGACAGATCGGACCCTTGACTGACATTTTTGACACTTTTGGGTGTACCAGTGACATTACTGCAGTAATCAGTGCTATATATATGCACTGTTACTGCAAAAATGACACTGGCAGGGAAGGGGTTAACTATATTGGACAGGGAGGGGTTAAGTGTGTCCTAGGGGCGTGCTTCTAACTGTGGTGGGACAGGTCTCCTAGTGTAAAAACACAGATCAACGGTTCTACATAGTAGAACCGTCTGATCTGCATTTTTACGCAGGGAGAATGACAGGCGGCTTGTTTACATAAGCCGCTCTGCCTTTCTCCCGTTCTACCGACGATCGTAGTGTGACCGGCGGACATTGGGTGAATGAGCCGAGGCGGGCGCGCGCCTCAGCGGGCGCGCGCTCGCCCGCTATTGGCTCTAAAGCGGATGACAGGCGAGTGACGTAGATCTACGTCACTCTGCCTGGCCGGGGCTGACTGCCGCAGTAAATATACTGTGGGCAGTCGGCAACCGGTTAAAGGACATTTACTGCAATGCTAAAATAAGTAGGAAAGTGGCCTTCTGTTACTCCAATGATCACCATTCAGATACAGAGTGGCACTGTATCTTTGCTGGGACTTCAGGTCACTTATAAACTGGAAGCTATAGAAGGAATCACAAGCAATTAGAGGAGTTTGCTATTATTCCGTTTTAAAGATGGTCATTTATTAAACCTCCTTCTGTAAACAGAGGAGTAAAGCTGGCCATAGATGGATAGAATTCCAAATGAAAAGTTTTAGAGTCCTTTCACATGGTCCGCCTCCGTAGGCGGATCCGTGCTGCTCAGCGGGGATCGATACACAGATCCCCACTGAGCAGGCAGGTGACAGCTCCCTCTCCACTCTGTGAGCGGAGAGGGAGGTGTCAGAGCCCCATGCATCTATATGGGGGAATCGGATGAGAGCGGAACGCCTGTCGGCTCTCATCCAATCCCATCCTATCCGATCCCCCAGACGGATGGAAAATAGGGTTTCCATCCGTCCAGATTTCACGTAAAGGATCGGATGCGGATGGCAGCGGGTGTCAGCGGACATATCTCCGCTGACATCTGCTGCCTCCTAGAAATGCATGGGGGATCCGATCAGACCCGCCTAAAAAACTGACAGGTGGATCTGATTGGATCGCTCGTGTGAAAGGGCCCTTAGGAAAATTTGTACGGAAATTCTCAGAACGTTCTGAAAACATTAATTTCTCATTTGAAAGACTTATTTGCTTTTAACATTTGAGTTTGAAACAAATGGACTTTACCAAAACGAAAACCACATACACTGTTAGAAATTCATTTGTTTGAGAAAAATGTTCCAACCTGCTCCTTCGAGTTTTCCTATAACTGCGGTTTACATAGTTACATAGTCAGTTTGAAAAAAGACACAAGTCCATCTAGTTCAACCAAAAAAAGATTATACAATCCCATATACACAATCCTATAGCCACAGTTGATCCAGGGGAAGTAAAAAAAAAAAAAAAAAAACCCCACAAAGCATGATCCAATTTGCTCCAGTGGGGGAAAAAATTCCCTTAATTTTTAGCCACTAAAAATTACAAAAATGAACAAATCTTCTTTTCCAATAATTTTTGCTCAAAATTCTACCCATCTATGGCCAGCTTTAGTGCTGGTTCACACATATGCGATGCGGGAACCTTGCAAATCCACTGCAGGTTCCCGCATCACACTCAACTCGCAGGCAGTTCACACTGCCATATGCAAATCGCTGGGGGGGGGGTCAATACAAAGGTAACGACACCTCCATATCAGTTTGCATATCGCAGTGCGAACTGTCAGTTCGGACATGAATTGGATCACATAGGTGTGAACACCCATGCAATCTGATTCTGGCGAGGACCGAAAAAAGGGTCCTGTGCGACTTTGGTCCGAATGTGATGCAAATTCAGCCATTTAATCTGTATGTCTGAATTTGTAACGCATAGACATCGCATGTGATTTGCAGAGCAGTGCGCTGCGAATCACATGCGATGTCTGACATCACATATGTGTGAACTGAAACCTTCTGTCTCCATACTTTCCCTTGAAAGTGAAGCTCGCAATACATGCTACAATCTGATTTTAGATGTAACCAAAACCATATAATGTAAAGAAATAAAAGAATGGAATGAAATTGAATTGATTGTTAAGGTATGCCCTCACTACAAAAATGTTTGTATATATCAATGGTAGATTGTATGAAGATTGGATATGGATATGTTGTAATGTGTGGGGCTATCTTAGGAGGGATAACTGCCTTCTTAATGAAAAAAAGATCTTAAAGGTATTTACCTTCAATCACCAATCAAATTCAAACCTAGAACCTAAATCTAAATCTTTGGATCTGAATGGGGGTTGTGGGGTAGTATGTGTAAGTAGTAAGTGTAAGCTAGTACAGGTGCATCTCAAAAAATTAGAATATCATAAAAAATGTATTTCAGTAATTAAATTCAAAAAGTAAAAAACGCATATATTTTATATAGATGCATTACCTACAGAGTGATATATTTCAAGCATTTTTTATTTATTTTTTTTATTTTAAATTATTATGGCTTACAGCTAGTGAAAACCCAAACTGTATTTTCTCTGAAAATTTGAATATTAATACAGAAATGTTGGCTTACTGAAAAGTATGTCTATGTACGGTATAGTATGCACTTGGTCAGTGCTTCTTTTGCATATATTACTGCATCATTGCAGCGTGGCATGGAGGCTATCAGCCTGTAGCACTGCTAAGGTGTTATGGAAGCCCAGGTTGATTTGATAGCAGCCTTCAGCTCATCTGTATTGTTGGGTCTGGTGTCTCTCATTTTCTTGACAATACCCCACAGATTCTCTATGGGGTTGCTGGCCAATCAAGCAAAGTGATACCATGATCAGTAAACCAAGTATTGGTACTTTTGGCAGTGTAGGCACATGCCAAGTCCTGCTGGAAAATAAAGTCAGCATCTCTATAAAGCTGGTCCGCAGAGGAAAGCATGAAGTGCTCTAGAACAGGGATATGCAAACTGTGGCCCCCCAGATGTTTCAGAATTACAAGTCCCATGACGCAAACAAGACCTTGACAGCCACAAGCATGACACCCAGAGGCAGACTTGTAGTTTTGCAACAGCTTTAGGGCCACAGTTTGCATATCTCTGCTCTAGATTATCTTGGTAGAGGGCTGCACTGACTTTGGACTTTATAAAACACAGTGGATCAACACCAGATGACATGACTCCCCAAATCATCAGGGACTGTGGAAAATTTTTCATTGCATTTGGAAATCAAGGTCACAGAGTCTGGAGGAAGAGAAGCACAGAATTTAAGTTGCATGAGATCCAGTGTGAAGTTTCCACAGTCGGTGATAACTTGGGGAGCCATGTCATCTGCTGGTGTAGGTCCACTGTGTTTTATCAAGTCCAAAGTCAGCCCTGCCCTCTATTAGGAAATTCTAGAGCACTTCATGTTTTCCTCTGCTGATCAGCTTTATGGAGATACTGATTTCATTTTCCAGCAGGACTTGGCACCTGCCCACACTGCCAAAAGTACCAATATCTGGTTTAATGATCATGGTATCACTGTGCTTGATTGGCCAGCAAACTCACCTGACCTAAACCCCATAGAAAATCTGTGGAGTATTGTCAAGAGGAAGATGAGGGACACCAGACCCAACAATGCAGATGAGCTGAAGGCCACTATCAAATCAACCTGGGCTTTCATAACACCTCAGCAGTGCCACAGGCTGATTGCCTTCATGCCACACCGCATTGATGCAGTAATTAATGCAAAAGGAGCCCCCATCAAGAATTTATATAGTCTATACCATACTGTACATGGACATACTTTTCAGTAAGTCAACATTTCAGTTTAAAAAAATCCTTTTTTTTATTGGTCTTATGTAATATTTTAATTTTTTGAGTTACTGAATTGTGGGTTTTCACTAGCTGTAAGCCATAATCATCAAAATGAAAAGAAAAAAATGCTTGAAATATATCTCTCTGTGGGTAATGCATCTACATAAAAAAATATGAGTTTCACTTTTTGAATTGAATTACTGAAATAAATGAACTTTTTGATGATATTCTAATTTTATGAGATGCGCCTGTACATCAGACTGAAGATGTAAAACATAGCTTTTAAGGAATAAATGGTATGCAAATGTATGTACAGTAATTTGCTCATCATACAAAAAAAAAATACAATATTTTTTTAACTTTCTTGGAAAGATATTTTTAACATTAGTGAGATGATAAGGAATATATACTTTGTGGTGCATCCGTCACAGTGTTGATGGTGAGAAGAGTTAGAGAATCGTGTCAGTTTTTTCATAATGAATTCATTGATGTTGTCATGCCATACTATCTATACTATGCTGATCTTATCTGTTTTTCCATCTTAGTAATTTGTTTATCTTTTTTTAGGTGAAGTGTACAGTGAATCCTGAGGAAAGCTATGACTTGAAATCGTTTGTTAATGAACTTCTTTTGATATTCCAAAAACACTACTTTGATAATTATGTATAAACTGAGCAACTAAGTCAGGGTTTTTTTATATCCAAGAAGGAGGAAATACAGAAATATGTTTACAATAATTAGTATCTCTTGATCTTAATAATGTAATCAGCCCGTTTTGTTTAACTTTACACTGTGTACAGCCCTGTATGTGTGTGTAGCTTTTTATAATCAAGATCTTGGGATATTATGGTTTTAAGTGTACTTTCTTAAAACATTTGTGATAATGTTATGCAAAATGTATTTTATTAACCTAATTTATTTATGTATTTATATATTTATTTTAAGTTATATACTCTGTAAGAAGACTCAGATTGTATATTTTTATTTTAAAATGTAATAAAAAATATATATTTATTTTGAATATGTGCTTTCTTACTGTTAATGCATACTTTTATCTGGCATTAAAAAAAGTGCTTTAGAGTAAAAATGTTATTATGAGGCATTAAAGCGTTTTTTAACCTAAAAAACAAAAAAAAACAAAAACAGATTCTGTTCCCTAAAGCATGTTATACAGCAAAGTGCTTGTGCTGTGTCATTTGGCCCCCTGTATCACCTACAAAACTTGGCTGATCCTGCCAGTTTCTACCCTCCCCTCTGTAAACTGACCACAGTTTATCATGGCTGCTGAGACCTGACACTATGGTCAGTTTACGTGCATCTGTCATCCGCAGCCCTGCTCTGTCCTCTCTGTCCTCCTCTCCCCCCTCCCCTCCCTGCCTGTCTGGGTGCCTGCCCCCTCCCCTCCTGCTGCTCTCATATCTAATATAAATTCTTGCCATCCCCTCTGTAATATAACAATAAGTGCCCCTGTGTCTGTGTTATAGAAAAAACAATGCAGATCGGTACCTATATCAGAGCGGCTCCAGGCGATCACGTGACCGCTCAGCTCTCTCTCTCCTCTCTTCCCCTCCTCCCGGGCAGTGACATTACACTCCTTCTGATGATATCCCAGGAAATATTGCTGTATTTTCAGACTTATAAGACGACTTTTGAACCTCAAAAAAATCTCCCAAAAATGGGGGGATCATCTTATACGTTGAGTATAATATCTCCAAGGTACCCTAAGTATCAGTATTACCGGTAGATGTAATCTCAAGGCGCTGGCTGTGCGGGAATCCTGTACCGGTATACCATATGTACTGTAGCTTCGGCTACGGCTACAGTATACTGTGCTGAGCCAATCACGGTGGGCGATGTATTCTATTATTGAATGCAAAGCATGCTCGGATTGGCGGAGTAACATCAGCCCGCCTCTCTGACTCCACCAATCTGAGCAGGCTTTGCATTCAATGATAGAATACATCGCTCACCGTGATTGGCTCAGCTCAAGAGAGGGGCCCAGGAGGTGGGAGCAATGCAGGGACTTTTTCTTCTTTTTCGGGCGCATGTACATTATCAGCGCCGCGACGCATGTTCAGGAAGTTCTGGGCAGCTGCTCTCTGGCGGCAGAGTGATCTGACTGTCATGCACTCTATTGCTCAGGTGACGGGACTATGTGAGGTGACTGGCAGGGAGCGGGAGATGTAAAACTAATCCCGATAGCGGCGGGTAGCATGGCACTGGCAGCACACAGTGAGTGGGGACTAGAATTGCATATTGTAATGTCTTAAGTACTGTAGAATCCTCAAAGTGCCTTATTATGTTTAGCAATAGGATTTTCATTCACACAGCACACATAAGAAAATTATAATAAAGGTGTTAAATAAAAAAAAAAAAAGACTGCACCACATGCGGTCAGGGCCAGCACTGAGGTGACGATGCTAAGGATTCATAAAGGCAACACACCGCTCTCATTATCCAGAGTGGCACTTGCCACAGCGGCAACACCTCAGACAGCACCTCATGAGGGCCCAAGGTCAGTAGGGAGCCCCATGAGAGGCAGATATAATTTAAGCAGCAAGGACTCGAGAAACTATGGAGGAGGCTGACCAGGAGCCCAGGATATCTTTCACCCTCCACTCTCTTTCTCATCCCCCCCCTCACCTCCCCTACCCCTCTCTCTCTCACCCCCCTTTCACACACACACCCTCTTTTACCCCCCAACCCCCCCTCTCTCTCACTCTCTCACTCACAAAATGTGTATTTCATCCATTACAATCTCGCTTCCTGTCAGTAGATTTTCCATGTTTTCTCCCATGTGTTTAAAAAAGTTGTGGGGGGAGAGGGTTGACAAAGCTGTTGAAGGGGGGGGGGGGGGGGGGCTTCATTATTCTTTGCTATGGGCTCCTGAGATGTGAATTCTGCCCTGGTTGCTCCTAGATCAAAAGGTGCCTGCAAAATGGCTAACTGATTTGAAAAGGCCTCAAAAACATCACAACTTAGCTGGTGTACATTTGGACACTGGAGCATTGGTTGCTTGGTAAACTAAATTGTTACTGAATGAGCAGAATTACACTGTAACTATTGCATCCATAACCATGTGCAGTGTGCAAACAAAGTAATTACGGTAAGAGTAAGATTGAGTTGTTTGGACTAATTTGTGGCACATCATAAATGTGGCCCATTGTTTCATAAGTCACTGCTGCCAGGGCCATCTTACCAAATGGGCACGCTGGGAAGTTGCCCGGGGGCCCCACCTGCCCAGCGACCCAGCCAAGCATTAGTCCCAATTCCCGTGTGCATCCCGCCGCCGAACTTAGCAGGCGGCAATTGCCAGTCGGCCCTGCGCTGCTGTCAGGCCACTTGGGCCATGGAGGGGGAGCCCACAACTGCAGGAATGCCTGTCCGCCTCCACAGGAACAGACACACATAGGAGAGTCGAGTCTGACTCCTGTCCGTGTGTGTGTTCATCGGACCCAGCCACCGAACTTGGAAGCTGTCATTAGCCTGGCACTGCTGTACCAATAAATATAGCCTTATCAATAATTTGCATTTTTATTCTCGTGGGTGATTGTGTAGACAGGGCCCCAGTGCACTGCAATGCCCGGGGCCATTTAATGCTCTTAAGATGGCACTGACTGCTGCTTTAGATTAGAGTTTTAAACATACCGTGAAGAGGAGCATTGAACCTGGCATATAGCTTTCTATTTTTTTTTTTTTTTATGTACAATAATAGACTTTAGGTAAAAGTGTCCCAGAAGCCATACTCTGGTTGCAGTACAAAATGCTACCCTAGTAGATTCGGTGCTACCAAATAAAACTATGGGCAGAAGAACCCATGTAAAGTTGGACAGAATTCAGTTTACTTTTATTTTTCTAAGTGAACAAGGCACAACAGAATATAAGATTGAAACATTTTCTGATGTCTACAAGAAATTCACAAGCAAAGTAAATGGCCAATGTTCTAACAAAAAATAAATAAAAAATAGCATTGCCCAAGCTAGAGCTCACACATATTGCATGGTTAAAAAAAGAGATCCAATCAGCATACATAGTTCCCAGTCCATATCTGCGTCAAAGTTTGTTGAAATCCTTGCAGTGTACATTACTCACCCAGAAGGATTGTTTTTTTCTCAACAAAGCGAAGTTACTTGAAGGAAATTTGCCATGAGAGAAATGCGTGGTCTGCCATTGTCAACCTTTTCCTGAAAAGCTGTCAAAGCTGCCAGGCTTTAGTGCTAGCCCAATGTTTTCACAAGGCATTTGGTAATGGCAGCTTATATGGCTGCTAAGTAGTGATGGGCCTAACACGCCCCTCTTAGGTTCGCACCAGAACATCTCGAACAGGGAAAGAGTTCTAGCGAACATGCAAACTCTATTAAAGTCAATGGGACACGAACATGAAAAATCAAAAGTCCTAATTTTAAAGGCTAATATGCAAGTTATTGCCATAAAAAGTGTATGGGGGACCTTGGTACCGCCCTGGGGGACATGTATCAAAGGAGCAGTGATTTTAATGATGCTTAAAGTGAAACAATAAAAATGAAAAATTCCTTTAAATATCATGCCGGGGGGGGGGGGGGGTCCCTTTAATGTGCCTGTGGTGCATCTGTACGATTTATAGAGCCTGCTTCAGAATATTGACTTTTCTAAAGGAAAAAAGTAATTTTAACTTGCTCGCAGCTGTAATGCATTGTCGGCTCCCGAGAATACGGTTAAAGAAAATGAAAAAGAAAATGGCATAGGGTCCCCCCCAAAATCCATACCAGATCCTTATCCGAGCATGCAGCCT
The DNA here is from genome assembly GCF_965119305.1 of Pelophylax lessonae. NCBI lineage: Eukaryota > Metazoa > Chordata > Amphibia > Anura > Ranidae > Pelophylax > Pelophylax lessonae. Next base: position 356,353,621 of record NC_138771.1, on the reverse strand, counting down.
GGCAGGTCAGGAAGGGGGGGGGCGAGCGAGTGCCCCCCCTCCTGAACCATACCAGGCCATGAGCTCTAAACATGAGGAGGGGTGCTCTGGGGCAGGGGGGGCCATGTTGATGGGGACAAGGGCCTCTTCCCAACAACCCTGGGCTGTGGTTGAAGGGGTCTGCGGGTGGAGGGCTTATCGGAATCTGAAAGCCCCCTTTAACAAGGGGGCCCCCCAGATCCCAGCCCCCCCCTAAGTGAATGGGTATTGGGTACATCGTATCCCTACCCATTCACCAAAAAAGAGTACAAAAAAATAAACACATAAGACAGTTTTTGACAAGTCCTTTATTAAAAAAAAAAAAAAAAATAGTGTCCCTCAATGTTAATCCATCATCAATCACGCCTCCCGCTGCACCCGCCGACCCAAAATAAAAAAATGCTCCACTTTCGGGACATTACGGACCGATAAATGCTGGGTCGTGACGTTGCGAGGGACGGGCTGCCGGGTGATGTAACCGGTGTGGTCCCACCCGTTTTCTATATAAGAACTGTCAAACTACGAATAGGCAGTCCGCGGGAAGTGTTTACCGTGAGGGGAGCTTTTTTTTTTTCCTTTTTCAGGTTGGCGAGTGTGGCTGGCTATGTGATTGACAATGGATTTTATTTTTAAATAAAGTATTTGTCAAAAACCATCTTGTGTGTATTGTATTTTTTTGTACACTTTTTTGGCAAATGGGTAGGGATACGATGTACCTGATACCCATTCACATGGGGGGCCTGGAATCTGGATGGCTTCCAGATTCTAATAAGCCCCCCACCCACAGACCCCAACAATGACAGCCCAGAGTTGTCAGGAAGAGGCCCTTGTCCCCATCAACATGGGGACAAGGTGCTTTGGGAGGCACCCCAAAGCACCATCCACATGTTGAGGGCAAGTGGCCTATTTTGGTGGAGGGGGGCTCGCTCATTTCCCCCCCCCCCATCCTGGCCTGCCAGGCTGCATGCTCGGATAAGGGTCTGGTATGGATATTGGGGGAGACCATACAAAGTTTTTTTTTATTTTGGCGTGGAGTTCCCCTTAAAATGTATACCAGACCTGAAGAGCCTGGTATGGATTTTGAGGGGGGACCAATGCCTTTTTTTTTTTGTGGAGTTCCCCTTCAAATCTATACCAGACCCAAATGGCCTGGTATAGAATTTGGGGGGGACCCGACACCGTTTTTTTTCTTAATTCTGCCATGGGGTTCCCCTTAAAAGGCATACAAGACCCAAAGGGTCCCCCAAGCTGTTTTTACCCTAATTTTTTTTCAATTATTTTTTTTTAAATTCAGCTCTCAGCAGGGAAGCCTTATCAACCTATTGACTGTGCTCTCTGCGGGCGAACATCCCGCTAAGTGCCAAGAAAGTTCCGGTGTTAGGCAAGTACCTGAATAGGTGAAGTCGGCCCAAACTGTTTACCCATCCCTAGTGGTGCCTGAACACTACAAAGGTAAAAGATAAACAGGCATCCAAATGATAAAATCAGTAGCCGCGGCTCAAGAACGTACCGGTTTCATAGCGTAGTGGGATGCTATGATACCGGCACACTTTTGAGCTGCGGCTACTGATTTTACCATTTGGATGCCTGTTTATCTTTTACCTTTGTAAGTACCCTTTTAACAAACCTTCAAATGTTATCAACGGGGCTTCACTATTATTGCTTCATTGTCTTTCAGGTGGTGGCTCTCCCATCTATGAGGGCCTAGGCATCCCATTCCATATATCAATAACATCTTGAGAAGAAGTGGAGAGAGGAAGAGAGGAGCTGGCTGAACGTTAGTTTTCCCACAGCTGATCCCCCCCCCCCTTTGGTTTCAATACGTGCTCCATATTTGTGGAGGTCTGGTAAGCAGCCTCTGTAGGACACATTGGTGTTGTGTGCCATCATCTCACATGAATGCTGTTGACGGGATCTCATCTCTATGTATGGACATTAAGCATATTTATGCCCTTAATATTCTTCGTGCTGCTGTGCCTCAAAAAAAACACCTTCTGAAGCAGAAGGAATAGCACCTGCGACGCAGAAGGGGGGGACAGTAATTATGCCCTAAATATTATTAGTGCTGTTGTGCCACAAAAAAAATACTTGTGACGCAGAAAGAATAGCACCTGCGACGCAGAAGGGGGGGACAGCAATTATGCCCTAAATATTATTAGTACTGCTGCACCATAAAAAAAAACATCACTGCTGACGCAGAAGGAATAGCACCTGCGACACAGAGGGGGGAGTACTAATAATACAGCATCAGAACCCGATGCTGCAAAAAAAAAAGGATCAATGAAAAAAAATGGGATCAGTGGAGTGACACAGACGTGTTGTATACAGCAACATTTCAGTGGCACCATCACACTTTTGTTACACAAGAATCACAGCACAACACTATACTGACTGCACTAAACTGACTGAACACACAATCCACTGACTATCCTGCCTAATATCCACTAACGCACTACACAGGGCTGCTATATAAGCAGCTTTATATAGAACGGGGCATGGATCACAGTGCATTATGGGATGCTCGTCGGCGAGCGAACTTCCCGTCGACCGCCCCGGGTGTTCGTGTGTTCCGCGAACACCCGATGTTCGAGTTGAGCTCGAACATAAAGACCATCCCTACCAGAAATTTAAAAAAGCATGCGATAATAATTACCACCAGGGTTTTGCTGGCGGTATTACATGCGGTATTTGTCCAAAAACAGCCTGGGGTCAGACTGTTTTTTTTGCAAATAGCTGGTTGCTAAGCTGCAGGCCTGGAGGCTGGCCGCTGCGTTCTTAACTACAGATGACTCATTAGCTGTCAGGAGGAATATCACCTGTGATACAGAAGGGGGGGTACTAATATTGCAGCAACATTACCTGATGCTGCAACAAAAAAAAAAAAATGAAAAGAAAAGAAAAGAAAAAAAAAACTATATCAATGAAAAAAAAACAAAAAAACGGGATCAGTGAGGTGACACGGATGTGTTGTATTACCAACACTTCAGTGGCACCACTACACTGTGTTACACAAGAATCACAGCACAGCACTACACTGACTGCACTACACTGACTGCATTACACTGTGTTACACAAGAATCAGCACAGCACTACAGTGACTGCACTACACTTTGTTACACAAAAATCAGCCCTGCGCTACACTGCACTGACTGCTTTAAACTGACAGAAAGCACATTCCACTAACTATCTGCCTAATCTCCACTCCTAACACACTACACAGGGCTGCGTGTAAGCAGCCTTATATAGTGTGGGGCCTGGACTTAGCCCCTGAGCTATGATTGGCTATAGGCACCCTGCCTTTGACCAATCATGGCTCTGACAGGACATTGTCATTGGTGAAAGCATACAGGTCAGGTGCATGCTTTGGCCAATCACAAGCACCTAATGCACTGCAATCGCACAGTGCAATATGGGGCGCTCATCGGTGGGCGAACTTCCCGCTGAGTGCCCTGGGTGTTTCTTGTGTTTAGCGAACACATGAACAACCAATGTTTGAGTCGAACGTATGTTTGACTAGATTAAAGCCCATCACTACTGTTGAGAAGCATAGATGTGAAATATCTATAACAAACGTAAAATATAGCCTTTCCCAAAATAACGCAAAAACAAGTTAGAAAGGGGTAAGAACACATTTAATTGAAATAGTGCAAAACATGGCCTAATTGTAACGATAAGGATAATGATATTTAATTGTCATTCCAAAACATGTTTTACATAAAAAGAATAAATTATAGTACTCTCAGTGAACAATAATTTTAAAATTTTTCTAATGCTGCTATGGACTGGGGGTATATTAAAAAAAAAAAAACAACAGGGTTTTATACCGTTCTATATTTTACCTAAAAAACGTAAATATGCTGATTGGGAATTCTTATGCAATAAGAACTTGTCAGAGGTGCTTCTCCAAAAAAATAAATAAATAAATTGTCCTAGGTTCCTGCTTAGTGTGTAGGGTTTTCTGGGAGCCAAAGGTAACTCTCCATTTAATGGCCCCACACTAATCATTTCCTTCACCTGTTCCTCTGCTGTTTACACTATGACGACTAAATTGTTAGCACTGACATCATCAGTCCAGCAAGAAGACCACTAGAGGAAAAAAAAAAAAATCTTCACACAATACAGAACTTGTGGAGAATATTCCAAAGGAAAGGAAAAATAATTGCAATGAAGGCATCACTGATGGACCTGAAAAGAAGGAGAGGCAATAAGCCCTGATAAATGGAAGTTTTGAGCCCTGAAACCCAATACCTAACCACTTAAGCCCGGAGGATTTGGCTGCTCAATGACCAGGCCCTATTTTGCGATTCAGCACTGCGTGACTTTAACGGACAATTGCACGATCGTGCAACGCTGTACCCAAATGAAATTGATGTCCTTTTTTTCCCACAAACAGAGCTTTCTTTTGGTGGTATTTGATCACCTGTGCAATTTTTATTTTTTGCGCTATAAACAAAAAAGTGTGACAATTTTGAAAAAATAACAATATTTTTCACATTTTTTTATACGAAATTCTCAAAAAAATGTAAAAATTACAATTTTTTAACATTTTAGGCCAATTTGTTTTCTGCTACATATTTTTGGTAAAAAAATATCGCAATAAGCGTATTTTGATTGGTCTGCGCAAAAGTTATTGCGTTTACTAACTACGGAAAAGATTTATGTAATTTAATTGTTTTTTTTTAACTAGTAACGGCAATCTGCGATTTTTTTTGCAGGGCTGCAACATTGCGGTGCACAGATCAGACACCTGACTGACATTTTTGACACTTTTGGAGGTACCAGTGACATTACTACAGTAATCAGTGCTTTAAATATGCACTGTTACTGTAAAAATGACACTGGCAGGGAAGGGGTTAACTTTACTGGTGATCAATGGGGTTAAGTGTGTCCCTATGGGCATTCTTCTAACTGTCAGGGGGCGTGGCTTGTGATGTAATCAGAGGCTATGCGATCCTGCTATGTAGGACCGCATGTCTCTGTGTGATTACTTTAGTGAGAATGACAGATGGCTGTGTTTACATCAGCCATCTGTCTTTCTCCCTCTCCTGCGGGAGATTGCGAGTGGCCGTTTAAATCACGCAGTGCAGAATCGCAAAATAGGGCCTGGTCTTTGAACAGCCAAATCTTCCGGGGCTAAAATTGTTAAGGAGAATAAACATGGCTAGGAATAGTGATACCCTGGAATGCCCACTTGATCAAAGCAGTAGAACTCTTTAGGGACACAACTTTATACAGTCCGTATATACACTTCTCCTCTACCTCGAGCACAAATTTTGCTTGTAGAACTACAACTCCCAGGACCAGCTGGCACCATTTGGTTGATCTGACAAAGACTCAGTCAGACCGATAGCAAATGCCCTTTACAGGCAGAGACGGTGGGCCTCTTGTTTGTGTAGCAAAGTCCCAGTGCACAGCTGTCCTCCTCCTGTTGCTACTGATCCCAGAACCACCTCTTTAGGCACCGCCAGCCTACCTGGCCACAGCTGCCACCCTCTCCAGCCCTCCTGGCTAAGACTCCACAGTCCTCCCAGACCGACTCTGCATCCATCCCAGACTGCCTCCACCCAGTCCTTTCAGGCATGCCTCTCAGTCCTCTCAACTGTATCACTCACCAGCCCTCCAGGCTGTCTTCCTCCCTGGAGATCTTCTCAGCAGTGTTCTCCTGCTGTCTTCAACTCGCTTCCGTGCTTCCAGTCAGGACACCTCCGTGTGTTGTGAAATGGGTCCCTTCTGCACCCAAGCCCAGGCCCGAGATCACCCGTCCCCCCAGACTAAGGGGCCACCCTCAAGGGCCACCGACAGCCTAACACTCCATCTCCAGCTTCCACCCGAGAGTATTTGTGGGGGCCTGCCCCCTGCCAACCCATCTGTTGGGGATTGATCAGGGCCCTCAGAATACTCCACGCAGCTCCTCTTTACCTGCACGCAAATTCTTCAGGAAGTTTCCAGCAAGTTCAAGAAGTAAGGGGAGGTCGCAGAGATGCTGTCTGAGTGTCATCCAGGCTTTCCTAAGTCCCTCAAACCCTGACCCAGAAAAACACACAGGCTTAGTTGCCAGCTAAGCCTAAATTTACTTACACCCACAAACAAAAATCTGACAGGAAAACTACTTCATTGAAAACTACAAGCCAATAGGCAAAGGTTGCCAGACCTTGTAGTTTTCTATTCACAATACATTGTGAATAATTGTGACAGCTAGTGGGAGGGAGAAGATCCCCACATAACATGTCACATGTTGCACCCTGAATATGGGTGTATCATGTAACATGTTACGAAAGGTGAAATTATGCTTTAAGGTAAAAAAAAAACTTTCTGTGCCTGATCCCCCCCCCCCCACCTTCATACTTTAAATATTTACCTGAGTCCTGTATCTATCCAGTGATGTGCTTGTCTGCAGGACTTCTCTCCTCTCTCCGCTCTCTCACAGGCTTGGCCGAGAGCAGCGTGAGCCTTTGGCTCCTGTCGCTTTCAGTCAAATCCAGGGAGGAGGGAGCAGAGGGCCGAGCCTAAATGCACTGTGTGTGTTAATGCAACACTTACAGAGCCCAGCTCAGGGGCGTGTGCCACCAAAGGAAGTGGCTTCTAATGATGGCACACGCAAAAAAGGAGAATCCTGGAGCACAGGTGGGGGACCCCAGACTAGGAGGTTTGGGGTTGTTCTATGCAATACGGTGTTTGTTATTTTCAGAGAAAAACATTTCATTTGAAATCACTTCAAACTATCTTCAATAAATATATCTGCTGACATAGACAAATTTGATTAAAGCAAAGACTTGCACTTATTTGAAAGTTAACCCTCAAGATCTTGCATGATAAAGAGCTTAAGACATCATTACAAATGCATGAAAATCTAGAATAATAGAAAGACGTTAATAAGCAAAATGTACATGCAGCTGCTAGAAGAGAATGATTTAGGTTTGGTTTTAGAATATTCGACCCCCCCTTCTCCCTTATCCCCACCACTACCACCCCCCACAGGCCATGATTAATTGTTCATAGAATTCTTTGATGAGGACACATGTACCCCTAGTGATGCAGCAAATACTGACATACCAACCTTTACTCTTTATACACTATATTACCAAAAGTATTGGGATGCCTGCCTTTACTTGCACATTAACTTTAATGGCATCCCAGTTTTAGTCCGTAGGGTTCAATATTGAGTTGGCCCACCCTTTGCAGCTATAACAGATTCAACTCTTTTGGGAAGGCTGTCCACAACAGTTATGAGTGTGTCTATGGGAATATTGACCATTCTTTCAGGAGGGGATTTGTGAGGTCAGGCACTGATGTGGACTAGAAGGCCTGGTTCACAGACTCTGCTCTAATTCATCCCAAAGGCATTCTATCGGGTTGAGGTCAGGACTATGTGCAGGGCAGTCAAGTTCCTCTACCCAAAACTCTCTCATCCGTGTCTTTATGGACCTTGCTTGGTGTACTGGTGTGCAGTCATGTTGGAAAAGGAAGGAGCAATCCCCAAACTGTTCCCACAAGGTTGGGAGCATGAAATCGTCCAAAATGTACTGGTATGCTGACACCTTAAGAGTTCCCTTCACTGGAACTAAGGGGCCAAGCCAAACCCCTGAAGAACAACCCACACCCTAACCCGCCTACACCAAATGATTTGGACCAGTTCGCAAAGCAAGGTCCTTAAAGACATGGATGAGCGAGTTTGGGATGGAGGAACTTGACTGGCCTGCAGAGAGTCCTGACCTTAACCCGATAGAACACCTTTGGGAGGAATTAGAGCGGAGACTGCATAGTTACATAGATAGTAATGTTGAAAAAAGACATCAGTCCTTCCAGTTCAACCCATAATGTGTGTGTGTTTGTGTGTTTACTGTTAACCGTACATTGTATACCCCTGTATGTTGTGGTCTTTAAGGTGCCCATCTAATAGTTTTTTGAAACTATCGATGCTCCCTGCTGATACAACTGCTTGTGAAAGAGAATTCCACATTCTTACCACTCTGACAGTAAAAAAAACCCTGGAAGTTTAAGGTTAAACTGCTTTTCTTCTAGTTTTAGTGAGTGGCCCTGTGTCTTATTGTATTCCCTTTCTCTGAAAAGTTTGTTCCTTATTCTATGGTCACCAGTACAGTATTTGTATATTAATATCATATCCCCTCTCAATCGTCTCTTCTCCAGAGAGAATAAGTTTAATGCTTGCAGTCTTTCCTCATAGATGATGTCCTCCATTCCCTTAATTATCTTTGTTGCCCTTCTCTGGACTCTCTCCAGTTCCAGCACATCCTTTCTGAGGACCTGTGCCCAGAACTGGACGGCATATTCAAGATGTGGCTGGACCAGAGTCTTGTAAAGTGGGAGAATAATCTCTTTTTTTTTTCTGGAGTGAATACCCTTTTTTATACATGCCAGTATTCTGTTGGCTTTGCTTGCATTGGCTTGGTATTGCATGCCACTGCCAAGCCTGTTGTCCACTAAGACCCCCAGATCCTTTTCCATCTTGGATTCACCCAGAGGTCCTTCCCCCAGCGAGTAACTTGCGTTCATATTTCTGACACCTTACATTAAACATAGAAACATAGAAACATAGAATGTGTCGGCAGATAAGAACCATTTGGCCCATCTAGTCTGCCCAATATATCTGAATCCTATGAATAGTCCCTGGCCCTATCTTGTATGAAGGATAGCCTTATGCCTATCCCATGCATGCTTAAACTCCTTCACTGTATTTGCAGCTACCACTTCTGCAGGAAGGTTATTCCATGCATCCACTACTCTCTCAGTAAAGTAATACTTCCTCATATTACTTTTAAACCTTTGCCCCTCTAATTTAAAACTGTGTCCTCTTGTGGTAGTTTTTCTTCTTTTAAATATGCTCTCCTCCTTTACCGAGTTGATTCCCTTTATGTATTTAAATGTTTCTATCATATCCCCTCTGTCTCTTCTTTCTTCCAAGCTATACATGTTAAGGTCCTTTATCCTTTCCTGGTAAGTTTTTTCCTGCAATCCATGTACTAGTTTAGTAGCTCTTCTCTGAACTCTCTCTAGAGTATCTATATCCTTCTGGAGATATGGCCTCCAGTACTGCGCACAATACTCCAAGTGAGGTCTCACCAGTGTTCTGTACAGCGGCATAAGCACTTCTCTCTTTCTACTGCTTATACCTCTCCCTATACATCCAAGCATTCTGCTGGCATTTCGTGCTGCTCTATTACATTGTCTTCCCACCTTTAAGTCTTCTGAAATAATTACTCCTAAATCCCTTTCCTCAGATACTGAGGTCAGGACTGTGTCAAATATTCTATATTCTGCCCTTGGGTTTTTACGCCCCAGGTGCATTATCTTGCACTTATCCACATTAAATTTCAGTTGCCAGAGTTCTGACCATTCTTCTAGTTTTCCTAAATCCTTTTCCATTTGGCGTTTCCCTCCAGGAACATCAACCCTGTTACATATCTTTGTGTCATCAGCAAAAAGACAAACCTTACCATCGAGGCCTTTTGCAATATCACTTATGAAGATATTAAACAAAATTGGTCCCAGTACAGATCCCTGAGGTACCCCACTGGTAACATGACCTTGTTCTGAATGTTCTCCATTGACTACAACCCTCTGTTGTCTGTCACTCAGCCACTGCCTAATCCACTCAACAATATGGGAGTCCATGCTCAATGACTGCAGTTTATTGATAAGTCTTCTATGTGGGACAGTGTCAAAAGCCTTACTAAAATCTAGATATGCAATGTCTACTGCACCTCCACCGTCTATTATTTTAGTCACCCAGTCAAAAAAATCTATAAGATTTGTTTGACATGATCTCCCTGAAGTAAACCCATGTTGTTTTTCATCTTGCAATCCATGGGATTTAAGATGTTCCACAATCCTATCCTTTAATAGGGTTTCCATTAATTTGCCTACTATTGACTATATTGACTACTACATTTTTCAACATTAAACCTCATCTGCCATGTAGTTGCCCACCCCATTATTTTGTTCAGGTCTGCTTGTAAGGTTACGTCATGTATAGAAGACATTGGCCTGCTTAGCTTTGTATCGTCTGCAAATACCGAGATTGTGCTGGCTATCCCATCCTCTAGGTTGTTTATGAATAAATTAAACAGGATTGGTCCCAGGACAGATCCTTGGGGGACCCCACTTTCCACACCTGCCTAATCCGAGCACTCCCCATTTATCACCACCCTCTGGACTTGCCCCTTGAGCCAGTACTCAATCCAGGTACTCACCCTATGGTCCTTACCTACGTAACTTAGTTTGTACAGTAAGCGTTTGCGGGGAACTGTGTCAAAGGGTCAAAGGCCTTTGCAAAGTCCACATATACCACATCCACAGGCCATCCTTTATCTAGATGGCAACTCATTTGATCGTAGAAGGTTAATAGATTGGTCTGGCAAGGACGATTTTTCATGAATCCATGCTGATTACTACTAATGATACCGTTTTCTTTACTAAAATCTTGTATATAGTCCCTTATAATCCCCTCCAATATCTCAAAGACTATTGATGTTAGGCTAACCGACCTATAGTTCCCCGGGATATATCTCAGCCCTTTTTTAAATATTGGTACCACGTTGGCTTTTTTCCAATCAGCTGGCACCATACCCGTCTATAGACTATCCAGAAAGATCAAGAACAATGGTCTGGCTATCACCCGGCTTAGTTCTTTAAGAACCCTCGGGTGAAAGCCATCCGGTCCCGGTTATTTATTTGTGTTAAGTTTACAAGCTGGGTTAGTGTAGCCCCCCCAATTCTTTTGTGAAGACCGAAGAGAAGAATTTATTTAGCACTTTTGCCTTCTCTCTGTCCTCTATGGCCAGATTCCCTTTGTCGTCTTTTATGGGGCCAATGTTTTCTGGTCTCGCTTTCTTACTATTTATATAAAGTAACCTGGGGTAGCTTTGGAATGACCGCCAGCCAGTTTGGTAGAAGCAAAACAGTTCATTTTTTAATCGCAGCAAAACAAAAGACAGCTTACTTCAGTCAAAAGTAAATAAACAGTCCAAATCCTGATAATAATAAAGCAGGCAGGCTCACCGCTAGTCTTTGGTCCCATATAGGGGTCAGGCTCCTCCAAAGTAAGGGTGCCAGGCAGGCTGCACAGGGGGTAGCAGCCTGTGTCTCAGCTTGTCTGAGAGCTTCCACTTGCTACACAGCTTGTGTGTCTCTCTCTCTTCCACTCATTTCCTTGACACAGGTGCTGATTTCCCTCTGCTGCCTTTGAAGCCTCCCTCACCTGGGACTTAACCCCTGAGTACCACTTAAGCTCTGCAACTGTCCACATTAAAGGGATCACAGTTCAAATTTTGGGGCAATGCACCTGCTATCCAGGACACATTCCCGGTGTCCTGTACATATCCCCCTACCCCATGCCTCGAGGCAGAGGTTTCAGAGGCAATGTGGGGCACCCTACAGTGTGCACTAGAGAGAGCATATGTGTTCTGGTGTTGCTTTCCTGGCCTGTGTTCAACTACAAATTTGAACTCTTGCAACACCAAATACCACCTGGTAACTCTAGCATTCGTGTGTTTATTCTGTCTCATCCAGGTCAACGGGGCATGGTCTGACATCAGGCGAAACCTCCTACCCAGGTTATAGCATAGTGACTGAGTCCAGAGCCCACTTAATAGCCAGGAACTCCCGCTCCACCACAGCATAATTTCTCTTGGCGGCTTTTAACTTTCTACTCAGAAAAACTATGGGGTGTTCCTCCCCATTGACCTCTTGGGACAGAACAGCTCCTAAGCCTTCACTGGAGGCATCTGTTTGAACAACAAATTCTCTTGAGAAGTCTGGAGGGACCAGCACTGGATACTGACACAAGGCCGTTTTATGATCCTGGAAAGCCTTTTCAGCCTTGTTATTCCATTTAAACCATAACTGACTTTTTACCATTTGTCATGTCTGTGAGAGGTACAGCAATAGTGGCAAAGTTGGGGACAAACCTGCAGTAGTACCCCACGATGCCCAAAAAGGCTCGCACCTGTTTCTTCGTGACTGGGTGGGGCCAGGCCTGGATAGCCTTTACTTTGTTCATCTGTGGCTTCACCAGCCCAGCCCTCTACCTACAATGTACCCCAAGTACTTGGTTTCCTCCATAGCAATGGAACACTTTTCTGGGTTCACAGTAAATTCTTCTTTCTTCAGAGAGTCTAAGACTGCCTGCACTCGGGGAAGATGGGATTCCCTTTCAGTAGAAAAGATGACAATGTCATCTAAATACACTGAAGTGTATTTCCAATGTGGGCATAAGGCTCTATCCATAGCTCTCTGGAAGGTAGCTGGAGCGGAATGCAAGCCGAACGGCATTCTTTTATACTGGAAATGGCCATCTGGGGTAGAAAAGGCAGTTTTTTCTCTGGCTTCCTTAGTTAAAGGTATTTGTCAGTAGCCTTTGGTTAGGTCTAAGATAGTGATGTATCGAGCTGGACACAACCTCTCTATCAGTTCATCCACTTGGGGAATCGGATATGCTTTGAACTTCGATACCTCATTAAGTTTCCTGAAATCATTACAAAAACGCAGAGTCCCGTTGGGCTTCGGTACCAACACAATCGGGCTCAACCACTCGCTCTGCGATTCCTCAATGATATCGAGTTCGAGCATTTTCAGGACTTCCTCTGACACTACTTTCCTTTGTGCCTCGGGGATGCGATAGGGTTTCACTCGAACCTTCATATTAGGTTCTGTGACAAAATCATATTTAATAACCCTGGTAAGACCTGGCAGTCCTGAGAATGTCTTTCTTTTCCTCTGTAAGAACTCCTTTACCTGGTGCGTTGGCAGCTTGGTTAGGGAGGTGGAAACTGGGACAGAGTTCTCCCCTACCGGGGGGCTTAGGACTGACCTCAGCCAGGGCAACTTCCTGCTTACGGTCCTTCCAAGGCTTCAGGAGATTTACATGGAATATCTAATAGGGCTTCCTCTTCCCAGGTTGGAGTATCTTATAATTACCCTCCCCAACCTTTTCTACCACCTCAAAGGGCCCCTGCCACCTGGCCAGGAACTTACTTTCCACAGTAGGAATAGGCACAGACACTCAATCCCAAACCTGGAACTGTCTAAGTTTGGCAGACCGTTTGTACACCCTTCTTTTTGCCTCCTGCACTTTTTGCATGTGCTCCTTGACCAGAGGCATTACCTTTGTAATCCTCTCTCATCTGAATTATATGTTCTACAACTGTCTTATTAGGTGTAGCAGGTTTTCCAGGCATTGGTGGGTCTGCCATTGTTACCCATGACACCTTCAGCCTATTAAAGCTGAATACCCAAGTGTGAGATTGGAGACAATGACCATTTGGTTTTTTTATTTGATAATGGGGATGGGAGAAGGGAATGCGTGGGATACTCCTCTGGCTGAACTAGGTACAACTGGGACACTTTGCAGAAAGATGCCTGTAAGCGCTGTCTTGACGCCAGCTGGATGCCAACCAACGCTTGCTGGAGCTTAAAAAATACTGACTTGCTGAACTGTGCTTGAACTTGGCTTTTGACACTCTGGTTAGCTAAAAAAGTCCTGGACTGTACTGAGACTCGACTCTTGACACTCTGGTTAGCTAAAAAGTCCTGTAAACAGCTCCCCCCAACCCTTCACTGACTGAGGTAGCTCTTTGTAACTGCATGTGCTTGCTGCAACTCTCAACACTGTGCACTGCATACTGCATGCTGTACACTTTAACTCTTCAGGGCCCAACCGCTGGTGCCCCCTTTACACTTCAGGGTCCTCTCACTAGGCACCCCTTCTGAACTTCAGGGTCCTCTCACTAGGCACCCCCTCTACACTTCAGGGTCCTCTCACTAGGCACCCCCTTTTCAGCTAGCTGGCTCCTGGACAGGCGCGGGCTGGGCCGGGGGGCAAGGTGGCAATTTCCCCCTGGGCCGATCTGATCCCCCTCAGAAAAGGCCGCTCAGTATTGTGTCAGTCGGTACTCGATTGAAAATGGGAGGCGCGCCGCTCAGGCACTTACACAGTCACACCGCACGCAGCGCTGACACTGTCTGTCACTTCCTGGAAGTTCCGGCGACTGCCCTGCCCTGGAGACCTGGTTGCTAGATCACCGCTTAGCGTCTAGCAACCAGTGACGTCACGGTCTCCAGAGCAGAGAGGAGGACCCATGCAAAGCGCCGCGGTCAGCCGTCCTCCGCGCCGATTACTGGCCCCAGCCGCTCAGCTCCGCCCACCTCCGGCTCCTCCCTCCATCCATCAACGTGGGGCCGATGCAGAAGAGAGGGGCCTGGTAAACTTACGGCGGCAAATCGTTGATCCAGATTTAAAGTGAAGTTACCTGCTGGCTGCTGCGGTGGACACAGTGTCTGTGAGGACGTGGTCGGGACTAGGAGAAGAATTTCCAGTGAGTGACAAAAAAAAAAAAAGTGTCATGATGTGATGTGTGGACAACATGTGGAGCATTTTTTCCCTGTACTTACCCCCTGGCACTGTATACAGCCTGTATATTGATGTCTAGCTGTTCCTGGCACTATATACCTGTCTCATACCTGTATTATACAGGTATGAGACAACTATTTAGAGTCAGGAGCAGCTAGATATATCAATATACATGCTGTATACAGTCCAGTTAAAGAGGTTGTAAACCCTTTTTTTTTTTTTGACCTTGCAAGAGAAAGACATAATGAGCTAGTATGCATCGCATACTAACTCATTATGAAATACTTACCTTAGAACGAGCCCCCACCCTGCCACCCGCTTAGCTGGATGATGGGCGACATGTCCAGTCGCCCGTCTTCCGGGATTGCGGCATCCGGCCATCTGATTGGCCGGAGCCGCGGTGACGTCGCGCGGGAGCCGACAGTCACGGCACCGGACTCTGAAGGAATGGCACCAGCGACCGTTCCTTCAGAGCGCATGCCCCAGTGACGTCACTGGCTGCATGTAAGGTAAATATCTCCTAAACGGTGCAGGTTTAGGAGATATAGTACCTATAGGTAAGACTTATCATAGGCTTACCTATAGGTAAAAGTGTCCGAGGAGGGTTTACTTCCTCTTTAAAGAGGAAGTAAAGTCCCCCAAAAAACCGAGAAAAAAAAAGCCCTGTAAAGAGAAAGGCATAATGAGCTAGTATGCATCGCATACTAGCTCATTGTGAAGTACTTACCTTAAAACGAAGCCCCCGCCGTGCTGCCACCTTAGCGACAGGACGGCGACATGTCCGGCCGGCCTGCTTCCGGGTTCACATCCTCCGGCCATCTGATTGGCCGGAGGCGCGATTACATCACTACTGCGCCTGCGCGCGGAAGCTGCCGTTCACGACACTGAGCTCTGAAGGAACGGCACGGGTGGCCGTTCCTTCAGAGCACCTGCGCCGATGACATCATCGGCAGTATGCACTCTAAATATCTCCTAAACGGTGCAAGTTTGGGAGATATTTATAGCACCTATAGGTAAGCCTTAATATAGGCTTACCTATAGGTAAAAGTTTGTGAGGTGGGTTTACAACCTCTTTAAAGAGGAAGTAAACCCTCCTCTGACACTTGTACCTATAGGTGATCCTATGATAAGGATTACCTATAGGTACTGTAAATATCTCCTAAACATGTACCGTTTAGGAGATATTTACCTTACATGCAGCCAGTGACATCACTGGTGCATGCGCTCTGAAGGACCGGCCGCTGGTGCCGTTCCTTCAGAGTCTGGTGCCGTGACCGTCGGCTCCCGCGGCTCCAGCCAATCAGATGGCCGGATGCCGCGATCCCGGAAGATGGGTGACTGGACATGTCGCCCGTCATACAGGTAAGAGAGCGGCACGGCGGGGGCTCGTTCTAAGGTAAGTATTTCATAATGAGCTAGTATGCAATGCATACTAGCTCATTATGGGTTTCTCTTTCAGGTTGCAAAAAAAAAAAATAGTTTCATGGGTTTACAACCTCTTTAAAGGTATTGGGTCCCTGAGGTCCCCTAGGGCTCCCCCTTGTGTCATGGGAGCGTAAGCTGGCAGCAAAGGAGGAGGTCACATGTGTAGATCTCAGCCAGGGTTCATGCTGGGACTTGCAGTCCTTTGCTTTTGGGGATGTAATCCCCCCAAAAGTGAAGGACTACAGGTCCCAGCATAAGCCCCTCAGATCTCAGCATGTGTCACCCACCCCCGATCCCCCAACTAGTGAAGGACTACAGGACCCACTCATCCAGCTTAACCACTTCCAGACCGCCCGCCGCATATATAGTGTGGCAGGGCGGCCTGGCTGTGCAAAATCACATACCGATGCGTGATTTTGTGCACGGGTTCTAGGGGACGCGACACAGCGGGAGCCAATCAGCAGGTCACCTGCGATCATGCAGGAGAATGACAGAACGGCGGTCTGCCTTTGTAAACAAGGCAGACGGCTGTTCTGTCACAGGAAGATGGAGATCTGTGTTTCAGCTGAGCTGAAACACAGATCTTTTTATTTTCTCTAGTACATCCATCCCCCACACAGTAAGAAAGCATTCCCTAGGAGCAAACTTAACCCCTTGATCACCCCTAGTGTTAACCCCTTTCCTGCCATTGTCATTTATACAGTAGCAGTGCATTTTTTAGCACTGATCACTGTATTAGTGTCACTGGTCCCCAAAAAGTGTCACTTTGTGTCAGATTTGTCCGTCGCAATGTCCCAGTCCCACTAAAAAGCACTGATCGCCGCCATTACTAGTAAAAACAATAAAAAATAAAAAAATTGAGTTTTTGCAGGTTAAGATGCCTGCTGTCCTATGTATGTTTTGTTATAAAATGTAGTTGTGTATCTGTATGGGGGGCGGCTGACAGACGGTAGTGACCCAGCGCTGCGGTGGACATCTCCTTGTGCTGTGTGTGGGAAGCTGAGAACTGGGAGCCTGATATGCTGGATTTTGTAGTGCCATAAGGATTCTCTCTTCTCTCTCCCTCACTTGCTTTCTCTTTCCCCCCCTCTCTCATTGCCTCTGTCTTTTCTCCCCATCTCTTATCTTTCTCTCTCCCTCCCTCTCTCTCTTTCCCTCCCCCTTCCCCCCCCCCCCCCCTCTCTTTCCCTCTCCCCCCTCTCCCTCTCCCTCTCTCATTCTCTCTCCCCTTCTCTCCCTGACTTCTGTACTCCATACTCTCTGTTGTATGTTACACAGTCTTAACCAAAGTGTTCATTCTCTCAACAGTTACTAATTGTATTGAAGTTCTTCTTTAAGGTAGGCTCAGACAGACAAAGTGATATTATTCTCTGTGCAAAAAAGGCAAATGTAATTAAAAAGTTTTAGTTTTGAAAAAAGAATTGTCTATCCTGAGGTGTATGTGTGTGGCTGTGAGGCTGTCAGTTGTCCGTGCCCTGTGTAGTTACCACACATGTGCAAAGGATTCAGCAAGTGTGATCTTAAAGTGTTTTTGATGAAGTATAAACACATTGGTCAGTCTCTCCTGACAGTAAATCTGCAGTCATCCTGTATTTAACAATAGGTAAGGTGTGAGCTAGGTGATTGTAAAACGCTTACTTAACCCCTTAACGCTGACGTAATGCAAATTTGCATTCTTTGGCTTCAAGGGATTGTATTAGGGTGATGCCTACAGCTGCATGCATCACCCTGGTACCGTTTTTTAGTGCAGACAGTCGACTTTCTTGTGATAACAACCAGTGTGGCTAAGCAGCTGCTTGGCTGTTATCACAAGCAGCGGAATGGGATGTCATACCATCA
This sequence comes from Pelophylax lessonae, assembly GCF_965119305.1. Classification (NCBI taxonomy): domain Eukaryota; kingdom Metazoa; phylum Chordata; class Amphibia; order Anura; family Ranidae; genus Pelophylax; species Pelophylax lessonae. Next base: position 356,335,971 of record NC_138771.1, on the reverse strand, counting down.
CTTCCGGTCACTGGAGACCTAAAGGCGAAAGATTTAAAAAAAACAAAATGGCAGTATTCAAAGCAACCAAACTTTGCTTTTGAGTGCTTTAAAATGCATTGGAGGGATTTGGGGTCTTATAGACCCCCGATCCATCCATAAAGAGTACCTGTCACTGCCTATTACTGTCACCAAGGGATGTTTGCATTCCTTGTGACAGCAATAAAAGTGATCAATAATTTTTTTTTTTAACTACTTCCGGTCCGCGCTATAGCCGAAAGACGGCTGCAGCGCGGGCTCTAATTTCAGGGAGGCCATCTTTAAACGGCCTCCCAGTGACAGGCTCCCCGCGCGCTCCCGCGAGCGCGCATCGGGGAAAATCTGTGTCCGCCGTGTCACTTGGACACAGCCAATCACAGATCGTGGTAAATGGCCAATCACAGCGGCCATTTACCACGTGATCGGCCCATGCAATGAGCGATGATCTCATATGTAAACATATGAGATCATCTCTCATCGCCAGCGCTCCTTCCTCACACAGAGACTGCGTGTGAGGAAGGAGCAGAGCCGATCAGCCGCCGGGGACACAGAAGAATGTAATCAGGGCACTGATCACCAGTGCCCTGATTACAACAGAGGTAAATAAAATACAATGTGCCCACCATCAGTGCCCACAGTGCCCTCCATCAGTGCCCCCCATCAGTGCCCACAATCAGTGCCCATAGTGCTGCCAGTCAGTACCCATCAGTGCCTGCTCATCTAGGGTGTGGGCACTGATGGTGCTGCCCATCAGTGTCCATCAGTGCCACCCATCAGTGTCCATCAGTGCCACCCATCAGCGTCCAGCATTGCCGCCTCTCAGTGCCCAGCAGTGCCATCCAATAAGTGCTCATAAGTGCCGCCTATCAGTGCTCATCAGTGCGGCATATTAGTACCTCCTCATCAGTGCCACCTCATCAGTGCCCATAAGTGCCACCTCATCAGTGCCCATAAGTGCAGCCTATCAGTGCCCATCAGTGCGGCCTCATCAGCGCACTTCATTGAAGGAGAAAAAAAACATTTTTCAAAATTTTCTGTATTTTTTTCTTTTTTTTTTGTAAGAAATAAAAAACCCAGAGATAATTAAATACCACCAAAAGAAAGCTCTATTTGTGTGAAAAAAATGATAAAAATGTCATATGGGTACAGTGCAGCATGACCACGCAATTGTCATTCAAAGCGTGAGAGCGCTGAAAGCTAAAAATTGGCCTGGGCAGGAAGGGGGTGAAAATGCCGGTAGGCAAGTAATAAAATGTATAGTGTAAAAATTAAAAAAATACAGTAACATAAATAAGAAAAAAATACATTTAAAGTGGTCCATCCCTCCGTGCTTTCACGCATAAGTGAACACATACCTATGTCACACCTGCAAATATAAACGATGTTCAAACTACACATTTGAGGTATCGCCACCATCATTTTATTGCGAGAGCAATAAATCCAGCACCAGACCTCTAAAAAGGTAACCATTACAAATGTTTAAAGCTTCACTATGGAGATTTTTAAGTACTGTAGTTTTTTGCCATTCCACGAGTTCATGTAATTTTAAAGTATGACATGTTGGGTATCTATTTACTCAGCATAACATCATCTTTCACAATATACAAAAAATTGGGCTAACTTTACTGTTTAGATTTTTTTTAATTCATGAAAGTGTATTTCTTCCAAAACAATTGCATTTGAAAGACCGCTGCGCAAATACAGTGTGACAAAAAAAAAACAGCAACAACCACCATTTTATTCTCAAGGGTCTATGCTAATATATATATAATTGGGAGTTCTAAGTAATTTTCTAGCAAATAATACTGATTTTAAAGCGTAAGCAACAAGTGTCAGAAAAAGGCTCAAGCATGAAGGGGTAAAGGGACACCATAGTTAGTCACTGAAACAACTTTGCGTGATTAAATTTCAATTTACAGAGCAGGACATAGAAACTTCTAAAGAAAGTAACATCTGATTGAAAATGAAACCATTTTTTTCATGCAGGCTGTGTCAGTCACAGTCAGGGGAAGTGTGGCTAGGGCTGCATGGACAGAAACAAAGTGATTTAGCGCCTAAATGGCAAATGAGCAGTGAGACACTATACAGTGATAACTGTATCCCTTTAATCATCTGTTCAACATGTATATTTATAAAATTCACATCTAATATAAAAGAACTTTGCTCTTTGTGTGTATTTCCCGTTAATGTAAAAGTCACAATTAAGCAGCACTTTGTATTAAGCAGCACTTTGCATATTCTTGTTACTGTATTATAATACATGGCATTGGATACAATCCTGCATTATATTATCATTATGATATTGTTGTGTTTAGGCAAGATCAGGAAGTAATTGGTGAGAGGGTGGTGGATGCACGCTTCCTGCAGAAGTTGTAGAGGGTAATACAGTGAAGCAGTTAAATCATGCATGGGGGTAGACATAGGGCTATTCTAGAAATAAGATGAGGCCAGGGGCTAATAGAAGTATGCTATTTTTTTTAGGCAGAATTTGGGCAATCTAGATGGGCCCAATGGTTCTTATCTGCCGACACATTCCATGTTTCTATGTTACTGGTATTTTGTGGCCCACTGTTTCAGGCAGATTCTTCATTCTACACATACGTTTTGCACCTAAAGTGAGCAGAGTCCTACATTAGATATGTGTTTTACTTTGGTTTTTATCCCTATATTATCATGTGATTAGTGAAGTTTTGGATTGCAGAATTAGTAAAAGTTTGCTGGTTTTATGTAGCTCATTGTCATGTTTTGGTATTTCATACATTTTACAGTTGTTTTCATATTGATAAATATGGAGAGGAGTAAAATAAAATCTAAAGAGAAGGGTGGTGCTCAGAAAACACGAGAAAAACGGTCGAAAGAACTTGAGTTAGCAGGAAGGGATCCTAAGCAGATGAAACTATCTTTTTTGGTGGTATGTAAAAAGTTCAAAAGTTAAGGCTGGTTCTTACATTTTATGGTGCAGAAGTGTATATTCACTCTGATAACAAGAGTGACTATACCTAGTCTGTTTGCATGTGCATGATGAGTTTTACATTTAAGATTCAAGATGGATTATCAAGGAGTGTGCACACTTGACTTTCCATGATCACAGTTTTATTTTTTATATATATTTTTACCTATTTGAAATCACATAAAATCTTACATGTAAGGTAAGTATTGATTATCTCATTTGTTTGCATGAGTTTTTTTTTTTCTTTTATTGTGTTACCATGCATGGAGTTCCCGGAGTTTCTTGGTTACATGTAGAGCAGCATTTCTCAACCTTTTCAACACAGAGGAACCCATGAATAAATTTCTGGTCTCAGGGAACCCCTGCTAAAAATTAAAAATATACAACTCATATTAGTGTGACAGTCAGTGGGAAGAATGCTCCTTACACTTGTCATCATTGGGAAGAATTACCCCCCTTACAGAGAGCTAAAAGTAACAATGGTGTCATTGGAAGCTTATCTGAGAGGCAGAAATTGCCCATTGCTCAGGGAACTAGCAACCTCAGAAGGAAACCTGGTTGAGAAACCCTGATCTAGATCTTTTTGGGAAGTTTAAAGTAGGTTGACAAAAAAAAATTTGTTTTAGGCTGATGGTATACATGAAAGAACTCCTGTTGATGAGGTTTCTGCTGGACCAAGTCATTCTTCAAGCATGCCCGTTGTATCTGGTGAAGAGGATGTGAGTGAACAAGCAGAAATGCAGGTGGATGAGGAAGAGCTGGTGTCAGAATGCAGAGAGCAAGCACATATGAATGATCCAGATGTTTTTGAAGACCTTCCTGAATTAGAATGTATCGCACCAGAAGACATATCAGAGAGTGTGATGAGTAATCCATTAGAAATACTTTTTTGTCTTCCTCCTGCATGTTCCATAGGAGAAAAAATACATTTTGTTGAAAAACACCCTTTTCAGCCAACCAGGACTGAATGCGAAGATCTTCCTTTTCAAAAAGCGGACTTTTATTACCGCAAAAAGCCTAATGGGGATCGTATTAAGCGTTCATGGCTAAGTTGTAAGATGAAGAATCGGAAGTTAGAAGCATTTTTTTGCAGCATATGCATTGCCTTTTCTGATTCCTCTTCCTCGTTCACTAGTGGTTGTACTAATTTTCGGCATTGCTATCAGGCAGCAAATAAGCATGAATCTTCTAAAAGCCATTGTGATGCTGTTAGTGCTTATTTCACCGTGAAAAAGAATAGAAGCATTGACACATTAATAAATCAAGCTCATGCTTCCAGAAGAAAAAAGGAGATACTTCAAAATATTGAGGTATTAAACCGTATATTTGATATTGTAAAACTGCTTGGAAAACAGGGTTTGCCATTTCGTGCCCATGGCACTAATGAATCACTGTACAATTTAAATAACAGTGAAATAAACCATGGGAACTTTCTGGAAATTGTCCTACTTTTATCACAGTATGATGTTCCTCTTAAAAATCACCTTGATAAAAGTATTCAGGACAGTGAAAAAAGAAAACAGCGATTGAAAGACAGAAAAACATCAGGAAAACCAACAACTGGATGGGGATCTCTTGTAACATTTTTGTCCAGTAAGACAGTAAAGAAAGTATTTGCAGCAATAGTTCGATGCATGAAAACCTTAGTTGTGTCTGAAATCGGAGAAAAACGTTTCAGTATACAGGTTGACTCCACACAGGATGTTGGAATTGTAGATCAAGCAACTGTGGTTGTGAGATATGTGAAAGATGAAGAGATTAAGGAACGGCTTGTGGCGATTCTCCCTGTTAAAGATGCTACAGGAAAAGGATTTCATGAACTTCTAGTGTCCTGTTTTGATGTACTTGGATTAGATTTCCAAAAAATTGCTGGTGAATCATTTGATGGTGCAGCAAATATGAGGAGTGAGTATGTGGGACTACGTGCACAGATTGCGAAGGTAGTGCCAGATGCGGTCTATATTTGGTGCTATAGTCATATCCTTAACCTGTGTGTCTCAGATTGCTGTCAAGTATTGGAAGCAAAAAATCTTTTTGGTCTCCTAAATCGTTTGGCAACCTTTATTGGAGACTCCCACAAGAGAATGAATATCTGGAAAGATCAACTGGATAAAAGATATGGACAAGAAAAACTTTTAAAATTGCAAAAACTTGGAGAGACAAGATGGTGGGCAAAAGAAAAGGCCCTGAACTGGATTTTTGGCGAGAAACATTCTCTTTATTTGGACACCCTTGAAGTTTTATATGTAATTTCCCAGAGCAACTTGTTTGAATCAAAAACCACTTCTGAAGCCTCATCCCTTTTTCAAAATCTTTGTCAGTTTAAGACTATCTTAACAGCAAACATATTTTTGCAGGTTTTTGATGTTATAGGGCCAGTTTCGAAATATCTACAAACCAGTGGCCTTGACTTCATGGTAGCATGGCAAATGATTGAAAGTGCAGTTGAACAACTGAAACAAATAGATTTCAACTATCTAAAACAAAAGGCTGAAGACTTTGCAATAAAAACAAATGAGTTGATGGATGAAAGTGACATTCTCAGCTCCTTGGAAGTTGAGACTGTGCTTCCAGTTCCAAGAGTGTCACGAAAAAAACGCATGGCTGGAGAATCTTCACACGATGAACGACCTGAAGATGAAATGCAATACTTTCGAGCTAGTGTGTTCAGACCAATTCTGGACCAAATCATACAAAGTTTAAGAGAGAGATTTTCAGAAAATAAGCAATTGGTTATGGATTCCCACTTTTTGGATCCTCGCACTTTTCTGACAATTAGGACAGATCCCAAAGTGCTGGATGGAGGGGCACTGGAGAGAATTTCTAAGTTAGCCAGAGTAAACGAATGTTCTCTCAAAACTGAATTAATAAGTTTTGCCAACTTATTTCCCAGTCTTACAGGATGTCTTTCTGAAGATGAGACACAGAAAGTGGAAATAATTCTTGATGATAATGAGGAGGATGAAGATGACAGGATTTCCCCTACCGAAAAACTAGTCGAGGTACAAAAGGAATCGAAGTGTGGTTCTTGCAGGCAGTGCTTTTTTTGCTGTCACAGGTTGTTGCTAAAATACAACCTTTATTCTACAGCTTATGAAAATCTGTCAATCACCTATGAGTACCTGTTGACCCTTTCTTTTACACAAGTGTCATGTGAGAGAGCATTCAGCAAGCTGAAAATCATCAAGAACCGACTCCGAGCCACAATGGGACAAGAACTGCTTGATGCCCTAATGCTCATGTCAGTGGAGAGAGATCTTCTGGAACTGGTCCAGTTTCTTGATGTATTGGAAATTATTCGTCAAAGTTCTTCCTTGATGAGGTCTTTGCTAACTGTTTAAACAAATATTTAGTTTACAAGTTTTATACAGATATTTCTTTCTCTGGCTTCTGTATTTTCTGTATCACATATTCTTTAAGTCTATTGTGTTCATACAATACTTTAATTTGTTACAACTGTAGATTTTATTTTTGTTAAACCCCCTTTGTTGCTATTAAAATTTAATTATGATACCACATTGTGTCAAATTTGTCTTGCTATATAACATGAATATCCGTTTTAAAACCAGGTGGGCATGGATGGTGAGTTGATTCGGTGGTTCGACGGGCCACTTGACTGGACTTGCCCCCCTGGCTTAAGGCTGCCAGCCCTCCCCTGCTCCTGGATCCCTTGGACCTTCACCGGAGTGGTCCCCTCTGCTAGGCAGACCCCCAGGGGCAGATTACAGTACTCACGAACTGGGAATGCTTTCCTAAAACTGGACCCCCTCTGCTCTGCTGGTCCTCGGCACACCGGATCCTCTCTGCAGCTCAGCTCCGTTCACTCCATCCCCTCAGGCAAGCCGCCGGGACATGAGGTCCTGCTGACAGGAGGAGAGACAGCCATACTCTCCCTCCTGGGACTCTGCTTCCAGCCAAAGACCCTGTGTCATGCTCTCCCCTCAAACTTATACCCACTCCCAGAATCCTGTGTGGCAGAATCTGCCTTTCTTGGGTAGATACAGGCCTGAGTGTGCCATTGGCTAGGTTTCCTCCACTGCCCAATGAGAACCCTCTCATGGAGCACAGTGGGGAGACTCCCCAGTCTCAACAGCTACACCTAGGAGACATGACAGCCCAGCTGAAAATCATGGCCCTGCTGTTAGGCAGCTAAGGCCCACTATACTTTGCCTAGCACCTACCTTTTAGGGTGCTACATAGGGAAGGACTCACTTTCCCACGTTTCCTTCTCTAAGTCAAGCAGTCCTTGTGGCCTTCGCCCGTACGCCAATTCAAACAGGGAAAAACCTGTGGACGCCTGAGGCACTTCCCTAATAGCAAACATCAATCCTGGGAGAGTCCCAGTCTCTAACATCTTGTAGTACAACCCTTTTAAGCATTGACTTGAGGGTTTTATTGAAATGCTCTACCAGTCCATCTGTCTGTGGATGATAGACAGATGTGCACAGATGAACAACCTGCTCAGATCTGCCATCACCCAAGACATGAATGGGGTGCCCTGGTCTATCAAGATTTTCTTTGGGAATCCTGTCCTAGAGAACATATTAAACAATTCCCTGGCAATTGCTTTTGAAGGAGTCTGCCTTAAGGGAACTGCCTCTGGATACCTGGTGGCATAATGGAGTACCACGAGGATGTATTGGTGGCCCCGAGTCGATTTCACCAAAGGGCCCACCAAATCCATCACAATGCACTCAAATGGTACTATGATAATGGAAAATGGCACCAACGGGTTCCTCAAACGGGGCATTGGCGCGGACAGCTGGCAGGTGGAACATGAACCACAATAACGTCTCTCCTCTGCTGTCACTCCTGGCAAGTAGAACCTGTCCGTTTTTTGTGTCTCGGTCTTGTCAGCCCCCAGGGGACTCCCCAATGCGTCATTGTGAGCTAGGTCTTGCACCGTATGTCTGAAAGGCTGGGGAACCATTAACTGGTCGACCACTTCTCCCCTAACCTCAGTAACCCGGTAGAGCAGTTCACCAATGACCACAAAGTGGGGAAACTTTTTTTCAGCCTCAGGTACTTGGGCACTCCTTTAAACCCCTAGCGGTATTCCAGAGTGTGGCTGGGGGTTAACTTTCAGTACCAAAAGCGGTAACCCCGAGCCACACTTGGGATTACGCCGCAATGTTACTCACCTTTCCTGCACTCCCACACCGTCCTCCCCGCTGTCCTCCCCGGAATCCTGACAGTCTCTCCCCACTCTGTACATGGCCGATTGCCGGCACTTGCCTTCCGGTTCCCTCCTGCGAGCGTTGCAACGCAGGGGGGTGGAACCGGCGGCAAATTCAAAAGAGTAAAACACAAATGACATGATACAAAGCTGTGATCCTAATAGATCACACTGTATCATGCCATTTTAGCACAGGATTGCACCTGGTGACTTTCCCAGTGCCCTACCTGTGCTTTTCCAGTGCTTTGTGCCTGGAAAATAGAGAATGACCATGGCGTCCAAAAAGCGTTCTTTTTGCGTAAAAGTGCTTTTAGACGAACTGGAAAACAGCGACAGCGAAACGGAGTTACTTGAAGAACTGAGCGACAGCGATTCGTAGGAAAATTCGTCATCAGGTACGGAAAGTGACGACAGCGACGATTCTGATGTCTCTTTCTGGCACATAGCTTGTGGAATTTGGGAAGTATATCAAATGATTCTTCAGAATTTTCAACGGAACTATGTGCCAGAAAGAGACATCAGAATCGTCGCTGTCGTCGCTTTCCGTACCTGATGACGAATTTTCCCACGAATCGCTATCGCTCAGTTCTTCAAGTAACTCAGTCACTGTTTTCCAGTTTGTCTAAAATCGCTTTTGCACAAAAAGAACGCTTTTTGTATGCTATGGTCGTTCTCAATTTTCCAGGCACAAAGAACTGGAAAAGCACAGGCAGGGCACTGGAAAAGTCACCAGGTGCAATTCTCTGGTGAAATGGCATTAAACAGTGTAATCCGTTAGGATCACAACTTTGTATCATGTCATTTATTGTATTTACATGTTTTAAATTGCCGCAGGTTCCACACCCCTGCGTCCCAACGCTTGCAGGGAAGGAAGCAGAAGACAGGTGCCGGCATCGGCTGAGCACACAGCGGGGGAGGACGGCAGGGGATCGCAGGGGAAGTGTCAGGGAAGTCGTGGCAGAGCCTGACGTGTAGAGGAATGTCTCACCGGATGAAGAGCCTGGAACTATGTGCGATCCCAGGACAGGGATGCTGACAGGATATCTTAGCAGGACACAGGTTCACCAGAGGCGTGGAGTCTAAGTGCTAGCCGGTATTCACCAGGGCCCCTGATGGTGGGGATGGATTTGGCTGCGTGCTAACACCAGGTCGCGGTCCTCCGGATTTCCCAGCCAGGCCAAGAGCAGGTCCAGGTCCAATAGCCGGTAGCGGATAAGCAGATCAGGGTGAGGCAGAAGAGTAGTCAAGACAAGCCGAGGTCAGGGCAGGCAGCAGGTAATCAAGGTCGAAGGCAAGCCGGGTCAGATGATCAGGAACAGCAGGTAATTCAGGTACAGGAGACAGGAGAGCTGAAGATCACACAGCAAGGAATCAGTGTGACCACTCCCCTTAAATAGGGCGTTTGGCGCCAAATATGATAGGGTATTCTCTAACTATTCCATCTTAGCCTCGGACTGTTCCATGGTAGCCTCAAACTCTTCCATGGTAGCCTCGAACTATTCCATGGTAGCCTCGCACTGTTCCACGGTAGCCTCACAATGTTTCATGGTAGCCTCGAACTGTTCAGTGGTAGCCTCGAACTATTACATGGTAGCCTCTAACTATTCAAGGCGCCTCTGTGTACGCCTCTGCATACGCGCATGCGCATAGGCGTTTGCCGGTTTGCGGAGCCAGTGCTCCTGCGCATAATAGTGAATCGCTGACAGGAAGGAGAGTTTGAAAAATGTAAAACAACAGATTTCCATGCAAAAGAATGTACCACTTTTAGCACAGAAATCTGTACATAATCAGACTGCCAGGGAGGTTAACTATGGTAACCTGTTCCCAGGCATTTTTCAGTGTGGGATCCCTCTTATGAGCAGAAGAAAATGCACCCCGTGACACCTCGAGATCAGAAAGGGCAAGACTAGAGGAGCTTTGTCCCTCGTCCTCCTCTGACATAAATAGCAGAGGGGAGGCTTCCTCTATGTTCTCCCCAGCCATGACCTGCATAAGATTGGGTTCCCCCCCTCAAGGGTCCCGTTAGCTGGGGGACCATCTGCTCCAGATGCAATGCTATCAGGGTTGTCCAGCTCCTTAAAGGGAACAGCGCAGTCCAGCTGTTCTGGTAGTCCTTGGCTCACGTAGTCCCAAAGTTCAAGAAACAACGGGCAGTCCCTCCCTATGATAACATCATGGATGAGGTTGGGTACCACCCCAATCTCCTGGACACCGGCCGTGGTAATTGTCACTGACACCGGTGGGTATTCCTTGGTGTCCCCATGTATGCATACCACTTTCAGGGTTCTTGCTCCCGGACTCACCTCCCCAGCTACCCCATTACCCACAAGTGTTACCATACTTCCGGAGTCCAACAGCGCTCGGGCATGAAGCTGGTTCACCCAAAGGTCACATTTAAACTGCCCCTCAGTTAGGTCCAGGGGGGCAGCACAGACCATCTGGGCAGAAAATTACATCCTTTGTAGAGCGCCACACTCCATGGGTTCCTCCTGCATGGGACAATGGGTCTGGATATGGGCTCCCCGACTCTCCTGGGTGCTGACTCCCTGGTTTATGCATGGCTTGGCTCTTCTCACTGGCAAGGGTTCTTGAGGCTTAATGGGTCCCAGTAGATCCTCCACCACAGCGTGTCTCTCCACCATTTCCATTAGTTCAAATGCTGTCTTGGGGTCCCTATGACTCACCCAGCGCTGAAGGTCATGTGGCAGTGACCTCAGATACCGGTCTAACACAAACTGCTCCACCATCTGGGGACCCGTTAACACCTCTGGCTGCAGCCATTGTTTGATCAGCTGACTCAGGTCATGCATCTGAGCTCTTGGCGAACAGTCCAGGCGGTACCATCAACTGTGTACCCTTTGAGCTTGCATAGCATTAGTCACCCCAAGGCGGGCCAGGTTTCTGCCTTCAGACGTTTGTAATCCTTGGCATCAGCAGTTGACAGTTCGAAATAGGCCTTCTGGGGATCTCAAGTGAGGAATGGAGAAATAATACCAGCTCACTGGTCTGGAAGCCATTCCTCTCTTTCTGCTGTTCTCTCAGAAGTAGCCAAACATGCCTCCATAGCATCACTAGGCATCAACTTTTGCAGGTAGTGGCTGGTATTTAAGGCTACCTGGTTGGTAGGGGCAACAACCGTGTGTTCCCATCCCTGCGCGAGATGCTGCACTGTTCCCTGTAAATGAGCCACCTGTGCTTGAGTGGTTTCCTGCTGGATTGTGAACTGGGTGAGCAGCAAGCGAGTGGTTTCCTGTTGCTGGGCCATTGCCTCCTCATGGCGACAGTTGGCCTCTTCAGCGGCCTGCTGCTGGGCTATCTTGCCCTGAGCCATGGCTTTTATCACCTCCTCCATGTCACCATATGAGGTTTTCAGAACTTGTGCTCTACCGACCCAGGACATGCAACTGTGGGTCCTGGTTCTGGCTATTTAAATGCTTCCAAATGGCTTTTGCGGCTACACTCTGCCCGCATCCTCCACCAATTGTAACCTGGGGTAGCTCTGGAATGACCGCCAGCCAGTTTGGTAGAAGCAAAACAGTTGTTTTTTTTTTTAATTGCAGCAAAACAAAAGACAGCTTACTTCAGCCAAAATAAATAAACAGTCCAAATCCTGGTATTAGTAATAAAGCAGGCATGCTCACCGCTAGTCTTTGGTCCCATACAGGGGTCAGGCTCCTCCAAAGTAAGGGTGCCAGGCAGGCCACACAGGGGATAGCAGCCTGTGTCTCCGCTTATCTGAGAGCTTTCACTTGCTACACAGCTTGTGTGTGTCTCTCTCTCCAACTTACTTCCTTGACGCAGAAGCTGATTTCCCTCTGCTGCCTTTCAAGCCTCTTTCACCTGGGACTTAACCCCTGAGTACCACTTGAGCTCTGCAACTGTACCCATTAAAGGGATCACAACTCAAATCTTGGGGCAATGTACCTGCCATCCAGGACACATTTCCAGTGTCCTGTACAATACAATAATTTCTTGGGGTTTTTTTACTCTCCTCCGCTATGTGTCTTTCGTGTTCTATTTTAGCCACCTTGATTTCACCTTTACATTCCTTATTGCACTCTTTGTAATGTTGGAATGCTGCCAATGACCCCTCAGCCTTGTATTTTTTGAAGGCCTTTTCTTTATGTTTATAATGCATTTTTATGTCGAAGTTTAGCCACCCAGAGTTTACTTTTGCTCTTTTAAACTAATTCCACTTTTGGAATGCACTGGCAAATCCCTTTATTTAGTATGTTCTTGAAGCACTCCCATTTTTCCCCCATGTTCTTTGTTCCTAGAGTTCTATCCCATTTGATATTGTCCAGCAAAGAGCGCAGTTTAGGGAAGTTGGCTCTTTTGAAATTCAGTGTCCTTATATTACCCTTGTGTTTCCGATTTCTATGGTTTATACTGAAACGAATTGACCTATGGTCAATGTTTCCTAAGTTGCCCTGTATTTCTATATCTGTGAACAGGTCTGTATTGTTGGTAATCAGTAGGTGTAGTGTTTCTTGTCGGTGTGTTCACCATGTGACCCATGAAATTGTTCTGCAAAACAATTAGGAACTGCCGAGCCTTAGATGAATTGGCGGTCCTTCTGCCCAGTTTATATGTGTATAATTAAAGTCCCCCATTATAATGACATTTCCCATCCTTGGAAAATGCTTGCTATGGGGGCACCCGAGCCGAGCTGCAGCTCGGTGTGTCCATTCAGACACGGAGCTGCCATTGTCCCCACCCTCTTTTTCCTGATTGGCTCACTGAAGCTCCTTTAAGACTGAGTTCAGCTTCAGTTTGCAGTCTGGTGTCCTGTGCGTTTGTGTCCACCGGTTCAGGTGCGATTCAGGTGCAAATTGTTCCCCGAATTCCGACCTGAACCAGACTCAAAAACGCACAGGGCCCATTTCAAATTCACACCGCAGCTGCCCCAGACATGTGTGAAAAGGCTTCAATAAAATCTGCTCACACTCACATGTTATGAGAATGGGATGCGGTTTAAAACACACTCAATTCACATATATGTTATCACATCCTAAATGTTGTGTTTTGACAAAAAATCCAAATTTGAATGTCAGCAACAGCTCTCTGTAGATTATTTTGGTTGCATGTTTTGGGGAAAGTATGAGTACTTTTAAAATAGCTGATGGACTAGATTATAATGAAGATACTATTTTATTACTTACTTGAAGACTAAAAAGGTTCACTAAAGTTTCAAAAGCATGGATTGCTAATACAGTACAACATTCTGTTACTGTAATAATGTCTTGACATTTACAACTATCAACAACAGGGAGGTAAATTGAGGCATAGGTGTTCATCTTGATATTTTTTTAATGTCGTTTTAGGAAATGCAACCACATTTTCAGAGAAAACCTGAAAAAGCTTGGTGCTCAATGGCACATAATGCATTCATGATGCAATCAGGATTTCATGCTGGGTACATTTCATTGATTGAACTAGCTTGTATATCAGATGGTACTACATACAAATCCATAGATTTTGTTTAACAAATAAATTAAATTAACCTGCAGCTCTAAACAAAGTAATATGTTAACTGCATAGGAAGCAATTCAAGCAGGATGCACCTTCCCTTTGGCTTCTGAAACCTAAAACTCACACAAGGCCATGCGCAATCCCTATGTCCAAACACCCCCCCATGAGATTGTATTTAGGCCTGGTACTGCAACACTATCAACACACCAAATGCTGCAAAGTGGGAGAATGGTCGGAACGTAATGTCTCTACTAGTAACTGGAAGAACTGGTTGATTCTAAAGGCCCTGCCAGCAGACCAGAGTGGTATAGTGAATGTGGGGAAGGTAAGTACAGATAGTATATGGTGTCTTCTTCTATAATGCATACTTATTATTTTTCTAAGTATGGATAAAATACAAGTTTCCATTAAACCCAACTTCCAGTCATTCCCAAAACATACACCATCTATTTCAGAAATAAGGCAAGCCATGACCATTAACCTATGTGTGCCAGTTATATACAGTGCCTTGCGAAAGTATTCGGCCCCCTTGAACTTTGACCTTTTGCCACATTTCAGGCTTCAAACATAAAGATATAAATCTGTAATTTTTTGTGAAGAATCAACAACAAGTGGGACACAATCATGAAGTGGAACGAAATTTATTGGATATTTCAAACTTTTTTAACAAATAAAAAACTGAAAAATTGGGCGTGCAAAATTATTCAGCCCCCTTAAGTTAATACTTTGTAGTGCCATTTTTTGCTGCGATTACAGCTGTAAGTCGCTTGGGGTATGTCTCTATTAGTTTTGCACATCGAGAGACTGAAATTTTTGCCCATTCCTCCTTGCAAAACAGCTCGAGCTCAGTGAGGTTGGATGGAGAGCGTTTGTGAACAGCAGTTTTCAGTTCTTTCAACAGATTCTCGATTGGATTCAGGTCTGGACTTTGACTTGGCCATTCTAACACCTGGATATGTTTATTTGTGAACCATTCCATTGTAGATTTTGCTTTATGTTTTGGATCATTGTCTTGTTGGAAGATAAATCTCCATCCCAGTCTCAGGTCTTTTGCAGACTCCATCAGGTTTTCTTTCAGAATGGTCCTGTATTTGGCTCCATCCATCTTCCCATCAATTTTAACCATCTTCCCTGTCCCTGCTGAAGAAAAGCAGGCCCAAACCATGATGCTGCCACCACCATGTTTGACAGTGGGGATGGTGTGTTCAGGGTGATGAGCTGTGTTGCTTTTACGCCAAACATAACGTTTTGCATTGTTGCCAAAAAGTTTGATTTTGGTTTCATCTGACCAGAGCACCTTCTTCCACATGTTTGCTGTGTCTCCCAGGTGGCTTGTGGCAAACCTTAAACGACACTTTTTATGGATATCTTTAAGAAATGGCTTTCTTCTTGCCACTCTTCCATAAAGGCCAGATTTGTGCAGTATATGACTGATTGTTGTCCTATGGACAGAGTCTCCCACCTCAGCTGTAGATCTCTGCAGTTCATCCAGAGTGATCATGGGCCTCTTGGCTGCATCTCTGATCAGTCTTCTCCTTGTATGAAAAAGGGCTATCTCTACAAATTAATAACAGATATAAAGCACCACGTCCCTAGAAAATATTATAACGTAAAAGATTTGTTGGGGGTGCCACAAGGGGGGACTTTTCAATTGGGGTGCTTAAGTATTCCTTAATATATAGAGTAAGACTAGAGAGAATTTATTTTTAGTAAAAGAACATGAAAAAGATTTTATTCTGAAACAACAGTAAAAAGTATACTGTAATTAGAAGGATTACAATATACTGTACAAAACTGAATTGTGTTAAAAACATATACAGTAAACAGCCATATAGTATCATACAAATATATATATATACTCTCCTAACACAAGGGTAGATGGTATATATACTTTATACCCAGTTGCATCCACAATGGATGGTCTTTGTGCAGGAGGCGTAGTGGCCCACAGCCATTAACCCAACATGTTTCGCGGCACTGCCGCCGCTTCTTCAGGGGTATCTTTGAGGGTGTCACATAGATATATTTGTCATGAAAATAACGACTTAAGTGGAAAAAAATGAAAAATAAAAAAGAAAAAAGAGAAATCAATACAAAATCATCAAACGTATGTTTATAGTGACTTATGCAGTTAATGATATAATATTACAACATATAGAAGTCATAACTATAATAAACAAACATTGCATGGTGTCCATGATAGAGAGGCAGCAAAAATAGTACACATCGTCATACCTGTTAAACATGCATTAGAGCACGCTGTAATGGGAAATACGACCACAAGGCACTGGGGGGAGACCCCCGGGGGGCGGACACGGGAGACCGACCACAAATAGGGCACAAAAAGTACGGTTGAAGAGAGATGAGGTCTGGAAATTCAAAGTAAAAAGGATATATTTTCAGTTCCATATACAGCCATCTGGAGTCTCACCTGACAAGGGGAGAGGGAAACGGCATCTGATAATGTCAGATTGAGCCAAAGCCCTTGGAACCAAAATATTCAAAAAGAAAGAGAAGACTGAAGAGATAACTCTTACCTCAATATTGCCCAGCCATGAAAAAAGGGCGGGGACTGGGTGAGATGATGTTGCTATGTATGGTAGATCAAAAATAAAAGATCCACAAGAGTACTTCCTAGAAAAAGCAGAAATATAATAGTATGTATATAGTGTATGTCAACCAATGGGGTTAATATGAGGTGTTCAATCAATATATATATCATGTCACCAAAAGGGTAAAGCTGGTGAATTTTGACCCTAGGGTCAACACCTCTTATGTCAATATATATAGATATGTGAGCGTTGCCCAATGGCACATGCATCTAAAGATCCATAAGTACATTGAATAATAGACCATAGGGGAGATCAATAGTGAAGTAAGGTATGTTCAATAGATGTACATAGTCAATGAGGAAATAAGCCAATACAATAGGCTCACCCATCATTGATAGTACTGCGGATTAGGAGGTACAATGATCGAAGCAAAAATCCCCAGCGTTACCTGATAAGAAGACACGGGTCACATCCAGTCCCCGCAGGTCGCGGTGGTGGACGCCGAGTTGCCGCTATTTGTATAGACAGGTAGCTCCACCCGGGTGACGTATAGGACGTACGTCCTGACGAACATCCGGGCTGACGTCAGGGATGCGCGCGCAACTCGCGCATGCGCATCAGCCGAGGGCCCGCCAACATACCCGGACCGCTTGCCGAAGCCATGGAAACGGCTATATGGGCAAGGGAAGGAGGGGCAAGCCAAATCGGCATATCGACTCCAACCCCCCAAAGGGGGAGGGGCAACACCTGATGTCACGTGTCCGCCATTGGGGGAGCCCAAAGTGATCGCATCCCAATATGTGTGGATCAAGAATAAGCAGACTGCATGCCGAAATTGAACCAAAATAAACAGGAGCGAAAAGAGGAATGTGATATAATGCTGGACACTGTATCATGGACATAAGAAACACTAGCAATACAGTCATAACAATGTAAATATTATAGGAGGCCAAAATATTCATTGTGCCATCAATAATAAAAAACAAAACAACAGGCAAAATATAAATCAAAGGGTTACAATATATGTATAGCCATATTGAAAGAAAACAAATGATACACGTATAGTGAGACACTATACGTCAACAACCCGGCTATCCATAAAGGTAGTTCAACTCCCCAGGATGCTAAGGTTCATATATAAATCTACTGACCATATCGCATGGATAATGTTGGTGATGCTGGACAGGGAGAGAAAAGTAGTGTTTAGCAGCAACAGAAAGGGGAAAAAACAAAAGGGGGGGGGGGGGGGAAGGGGGAGGAAAAAGGGGAGGGGGGGGGGGAAAAGAAAGGGGGGGGGGAGGAAAGGGGAAAAGGGACAAAGCGTTTCTATAGGTCTTATATACTGTTTTGTGCCCATTCCCCTTTTATGTCTCTTTTCCCCTTTCCTCCCCCCCCCCTTTCTTTCCCCCCCCCCCCCCCCTCCCCTTTTTCCTCCCCCTTCCCCCCCCCCCCCTTTTGTTTTTTCCCCTTTCTGTTGCTGCTAAACACTACTTTTCTCTCCCTGTCCAGCATCACCAACATTATCCATGCGATATGGTCAGTAGATTTATATATGAACCTTAGCATCCTGGGGAGTTGAACTACCTTTATGGATAGCCGGGTTGTTGACGTATAGTGTCTCACTATACGTGTATCATTTGTTTTCTTTCAATATGGCTATACATATATTGTAACCCTTTGATTTATATTTTGCCTGTTGTTTTGTTTTTTATTATTGATGGCACAATGAATATTTTGGCCTCCTATAATATTTACATTGTTATGACTGTATTGCTAGTGTTTCTTATGTCCATGATACAGTGTCCAGCATTATATCACATTCCTCTTTTCGCTCCTGTTTATTTTGGTTCAATTTCGGCATGCAGTCTGCTTATTCTTGATCCACACATATTGGGATGCGATCACTTTGGGCTCCCCCAATGGCGGACACGTGACATCAGGTGTTGCCCCTCCCCCTTTGGGGGGTTGGAGTCGATATGCCGATTTGGCTTGCCCCTCCTTCCCTTGCCCATATAGCCGTTTCCATGGCTTCGGCAAGCGGTCCGGGTATGTTGGCGGGCCCTCGGCTGATGCGCATGCGCGAGTTGCGCGCGCATCCCTGACGTCAGCCCGGATGTTCGTCAGGACGTACGTCCTATACGTCACCCGGGTGGAGCTACCTGTCTATACAAATAGCGGCAACTCGGCGTCCACCACCGCGACCTGCGGGGACTGGATGTGACCCGTGTCTTCTTATCAGGTAACGCTGGGGATTTTTGCTTCGATCATTGTACCTCCTAATCCGCAGTACTATCAATGATGGGTGAGCCTATTGTATTGGCTTATTTCCTCATTGACTATGTACATCTATTGAACATACCTTACTTCACTATTGATCTCCCCTATGGTCTATTATTCAATGTACTTATGGATCTTTAGATGCATGTGCCATTGGGCAACGCTCACATATCTATATATATTGACATAAGAGGTGTTGACCCTAGGGTCAAAATTCACCAGCTTTACCCTTTTGGTGACATGATATATATATTGATTGAACACCTCATATTAACCCCATTGGTTGACATACACTATATACATACTATTATATTTCTGCTTTTTCTAGGAAGTACTCTTGTGGATCTTTTATTTTTGATCTACCATACATAGCAACATCATCTCACCCAGTCCCCGCCCTTTTTTCATGGCTGGGCAATATTGAGGTAAGAGTTATCTCTTCAGTCTTCTCTTTCTTTTTGAATATTTTGGTTCCAAGGGCTTTGGCTCAATCTGACATTATCAGATGCCGTTTCCCTCTCCCCTTGTCAGGTGAGACTCCAGATGGCTGTATATGGAACTGAAAATATATCCTTTTTACTTTGAATTTCCAGACCTCATCTCTCTTCAACCGTACTTTTTGTGCCCTATTTGTGGTCGGTCTCCCGTGTCCGCCCCCCGGGGGTCTCCCCCCAGTGCCTTGTGGTCGTATTTCCCATTACAGCGTGCTCTAATGCATGTTTAACAGGTATGACGATGTGTACTATTTTTGCTGCCTCTCTATCATGGACACCATGCAATGTTTGTTTATTATAGTTATGACTTCTATATGTTGTAATATTATATCATTAACTGCATAAGTCACTATAAACATACGTTTGATGATTTTGTATTGATTTCTCTTTTTTCTTTTTTATTTTTCATTTTTTTCCACTTAAGTCGTTATTTTCATGACAAATATATCTATGTGACACCCTCAAAGATACCCCTGAAGAAGCGGCGGCAGTGCCGCGAAACATGTTGGGTTAATGGCTGTGGGCCACTACGCCTCCTGCACAAAGACCATCCATTGTGGATGCAACTGGGTATAAAGTATATATACCATCTACCCTTGTGTTAGGAGAGTATATATATATATTTGTATGATACTATATGGCTGTTTACTGTATATGTTTTTAACACAATTCAGTTTTGTACAGTATATTGTAATCCTTCTAATTACAGTATACTTTTTACTGTTGTTTCAGAATAAAATCTTTTTCATGTTCTTTTACTAAAAATAAATTCTCTCTAGTCTTACTCTATATATTAAGGAATACTTAAGCACCCCAATTGAAAAGTCCCCCCTTGTGGCACCCCCAACAAATCTTTTACGTTATAATATTCTCCTTGTATGAGCTGAAAGTTTAGAGGGATGGCCAGGTCTTTGTAGATTTGCAGTGGTAAACGGACCTCTGAGACTATCACAGTGCAGGTGCATTTATACGGAGACTTGATTACACACAGGTGGATTCTATTTATCATTATTAGTCATTTAGGTCAACATTGGATCATTCAGAGATTCTCACTGAACTTCTGGAGAGAGTTTGCTGCACTGAAAGTAAAGGGGCTGAATAATTTTGCACGCCCAATTTTTCAGTTTTTTATTTGTTAACAAAGTTTGAAATATCCAATAAATTTTATTCCACTTCATGATTGTGTCCCACTTGTTGTTGATTCTTCACAAAAAATTACAGTTTTATATCTTAATGTTTGAAGCCTGAAATGTGACAAAAGGTCGCAAAGTTCAAGGGGGCCGAATACTTTCGCAAGGCACTGTATTCTATCTAGATAAAGGTACTCAATAAAGAGTCTATGTTATTGAAAAAAGAAAGATAACAAAGAATGTTTAGGCTAAGAAGTTAACATTAACCAGTTCTGGACCAGAAGGATTTGCCCCCTTAATGACCGGGCCATTTTTTGCGATAGGGCACTGCGTTACTTTAACAGAAAATTGCGCGGTCGTGCGATGCTATACCATAAAATTGATGTTCTTTTTCTCCCACAAACAGAGCTTTCTTTTGGTGGTATTTGATCACCTGTGCGATTTAAATTTTTTAAACAAAAATAGCGACAATTCTGAAAAAAAAAATATATATATATATATATATATATATTTTTTCACATTCTGCTATAACATTCCCAAAAAAAAATTAAAAATCAAAATTTTTTATCATTTTAGGTCAATTTGTTTTCTGCTACATATTTTTGGTAAAAAAAAAATAGGCGTATTTTGATTGGTTTACGCAAAGGTTATCACATCTACAAACTAGGGGAAAGGTTTATGTAATTTTTATAGTTTTTTTTTAGTAATGGTGGAGATCTGCGATTTTTAGCGGGACTGCGACATTGTGGCGGACAGATCGGACCCCTAACTGACATTTTTGACACTTTCGGGGGGACCAGTGATATTACTACATTAATCAGTGCTAAAAATATGCAAGGGGTTAACACAGTGGGTGATCAAAGGGTTAAGTGTGAGCCTAGGGGAGTGTTTCTAACTGTATGGGGGATGGGCTTTTGAAATGATCACAGAGACCTGTGATCCTATATAGGATGATTACAGGTGCTCTGTGATCATTTCAGAGAGAAGAACGGTCAGCTGTGATTACAATAGCTGACCGTCCTTCTCTCTCTAAGCGGGGAGCGATCGTGGGTGGCCGGCGGCAATCGGAGCCGCCAGCCCTGTGCATCGGAGTCCCCGCTGCTAAGTGGGGGCGGGAGCGCACTGCCGGTGGTGCGCGATCGCCCCCTAGCAGCAGGCACGCGACCGAAGTAGGGCTACGCCGGTTCGCGCAGGAGGGGCTGCCTGCCGCAGTAAATCTGCAGCGGGCGGTCTTTAAGTGGTTAAAGGTACGTTAAAGTGGTTGTAAACTCACTCTGATAACTCTTACTTATAGGTAAGCCTTTAATAAGCCTTACATATAGGTACTATAAATATCTCCTAAACTTGCACTGTTTAGGAGATATTTTAATTTCATGCAGCCGATAAAGTCATCGGTGCATGCGCTCTGAAGAAACAGCTGCCCATACTTCCTCTTCAAAGCCCAAATTAATTTTTAGTGTACATCAGCTAAATATATTCCAAGTGCATCAAATTAACCACTTAAGGACCAAGCCTATTTCTGGACCCCCGAACATTATATATTTCTTTTTAACAGAGACCCTGGAAAATAAAATGGAGATCGTTGCAATACATTATGTACAGTATATATAAAGTATCTCACAAAAGTCAGTACACCCCTCACATTTTTGTAAATATTTTATCATAACTTTTTATGTGACAACACTAAAGAAATTACACTTTGCTACAATGTAAAGTAGTGAGTGTACAGCTTGTATAACAGTGTAAATTTGCTGTTCCCTCAAAATAACTCAACACAGAGCCATTTATGTCTAAACCGCTGACAACAAAAGTGAGTACACCCCCAATTTAAAATGTTCGAATTGGGCCCAAAGTGTCAATATTTTGTGTTGCCATCATTATTTTCCAGCACAGACTTAACCCTCTTGAGCATGGAGTTCACCAGAGCTTCACAGGTTGCCACGGGAGTCCTCTTCCACTCCTCCAATGACAACATCACAGAGCTGTTAGAGACATTGCGCTCCTCCACCTTCCGTTTGAGGATGCCCCAAAGATGCTCAATAGTGTTTAAGTCTGGAGACATGCTTGGCCAGTCCATCACCTTTACCCTCAGCTTCTTTAGCAAGGCAGTGGTCGTCTTGGAGGTGTGTTTGGGGTCGTTATCATGTTGGAATACTGCCCTGAAGGGAGAGAATCATGCTCTGCTTCAGTATGTCACAGTATAGTATATGTTGGCATTCATGGTTCCCTCAATGAACTGTAGCTCCCCAGTGCCGGCAGCACTCATGTAGCCCCAGACCATGACCCTCCCACCAACATGCTTGACTGTAGGCATGACACACTTGTCTTTGTACTCCTCACCTGGTTGCTGCCACACACGCTTGACACCATCTGAACCAAATAAGTTTATATTGGTCTTATCAGACCACAGGACATGGTTCCAGTAATCCAAGTCCTTAGTCTGCTTGTCTTCAGCAAACTGTTTGCAGGATTTCTCGTGCATCATCTTTAGAATAGGCTTCCTTCTGGGACGACAGCCATGCAGACCAATTTGATGCAGTGTGTGGCGTATGGTCTGAACACTGACAAGCTGACCCCCCACCCATTCAACCTCTGCAGCAATGCTGGAAGCACTTATACGTCTATTTCCTAAAGACAACCTCTGGATATGACACTGAGCACATGCACTCAACTTCTTTAGTCCACCATGGCGAGGCCTGTTCTGAGTGGAACCTGTCCTGTTAAACTGCTGTATGGTCTTGGCCACTGTGCTGCAGCTCAGTTTCAGGGTCTTGGCAATTTTCTTATAGCCTAGGCCATCTTTATGTAGAGCAACAATTTTTAGACCCCCAGAGAGTTCTTTGCCATGAGGTGCCATCTTGAACTTCCAGTGACCAGTATGAGAGAGTAATAGCGATAACACCAAATTCATCACACTTGCTTCCCATTCACACCTGAGACCTTGTAACACTAATGGGCCACATGACCCCGGGGAGGGAAGATAGCTAATTGGGCCCAATTTGGACATTTTCACTTAGGGGTGTGCTCACTTTTGTTGCCAGTGGTTTAGAAATTAATGGCTATGTTGAGTTATTTTGGGGGGACAGAAAATTGACACTGTTATACAAGGTGTACACCCACTACTTTATATTGTAGCAAAGTGTAATTTCTTCAGTGTTGTCACATGAAAGAATATATTAAATTATTTACAAAAATGTGAGGGGTGTACTCACTTTTGTGAGATACTGTAGATACCTTGCATACAACTAAGGTTCAGTATCAAAAAGCAAACATCAGACTGGTTAGTGGTAAATTAGTTCAATATATTTCCACTGCACATAAATGAGTAGGTAAAGGATTAGGTCAATCACAGTTCACTAGACAATATGTTCCATAGGCTATAGCAGCATTGAGTGGAGTTCTATGCAGCTAAATTAGAGTAAACCTGGTAATCCACAAAATCAGCAATAAGTAAGCTATATCCACTTTAGAGTGCACTTTAAGGGAATGGCAGCAACATCATTTTGAGCTCCATAAGGAGCGTCTTTAGCCCTAGTTCTTCAGCCGGGTAGCGTTGGGGACCACTCTTTACAGTGGTGCACATGAGTACAGTCCCAGTAAAGTCAGCATGCAGTAAATAATGCTTCTAGTTAGATAAACAGCCCTTATGTTCTCTATCTCTTCTAGCAGCAAAGGGTAATGACAGCAGCGTCCTCTCCAGCAATACAGCAACAGTGGTTTCACTGTTCAGACGTCCTCACACTTCTGGATCTTCCAGGAGCGACTGTGGTCCTCAGCACAAGATTTCAAGCTTGTAGCATGTGCACACAGAAGCAACAATGTGCACACCTTGGTCTCTTCTCAGCAAAAACCCGCTGTATGGTCTTGGTCACTGTGCTGCAGCTCAGTTTCAGGGTCTTGGCAATTTTCTTATAGCCTAGGCCATCTTTATGTAGAGCAACAATTTTTTTTTAGACCCTCAGAGAGTTCTTTGCCATGAGGTGCCATCTTGAACTTCCAGTGACCAGTATGAGAGAGTAATAGCGATAACACCAAATTCATCACACTTGCTTTATATTCACACCTGAGACCTTGTAACACTAACGGGCCACATGACACAGGGGAGGGAAGATAGCTAATTGGGCCCAATTTGGACATTTTCACTTAGGGGTGTACTCACTTATGTTGACAAAGGTTTAGATGTAGTTGGTAATTTGTAATCATTTTGTACTTAACGATATGTTCTCTATATACTCTTGAATGTTTACTGCTTTATGCAGTATTATGGAAATTGTCATAGGTCCGCTACTCGGTACCACTCATACGAAGTCTTATTTTTTCTTGATGCTGTTGTTTAATTATATCTAACATAAGAACTTATACATACTTTCTGTAACAATGACTATTGTTTATTGTTGTTTACCTCACTGTTTATATACCCTTTTGTACCACAATTTTTTCACCCTAATAAAAAAGTTTGTATACAAAAGACAATAATGTCTGTGTGTTGAGTTATTTTGAGGGGACAGCAAATTGACACTGTTATACAAGGTGTACACCCACTACTTTATATTGTAGCAAAGTGTAATTTCTTCAGTGTTGTCACATGAAAACATATATTAAATTATTTACAAAAATGTGAGGGGTGTACTCACTTTTGTGAGATACTGTATATACCTTGCATGCAACTAAGGTTCAGTATCAAAAAGCAAACATCAGACTGGTTAGTGGTAAATTAGTTCAATATATTTCCACTGCACATAAATTAGTAGGTAAAGGATTAGGTCAATCACAGTTCACTAGACAATATGTTCCCTAGGCTATGGCAGCATTGAGTGGAGTTCTATGCAGCTAAATTAGAGTAAACCTGGTAATCCACAAAATCAGCAATAAGTAAGCTCT
Source organism: Pelophylax lessonae (assembly GCF_965119305.1). Taxonomy (NCBI): domain Eukaryota; kingdom Metazoa; phylum Chordata; class Amphibia; order Anura; family Ranidae; genus Pelophylax; species Pelophylax lessonae. The sequence goes on along the minus strand of NC_138771.1, from coordinate 356,311,021 downwards.
ATCCACTTTAGAGCGCACTTTAAGGGAATGGCAGCAATATAATTTATAGCTCCCTAAGGAGCGTCTTTAGCCCTAGTTCTTCAGCCGGGTAGCGTTGGGGGCCACTCTTTACAGTGGTGCACATGAGTACAGTCCCAGTAAAGTCAGCATGCAGTAAATAATGCTTCTAGTTAGATAAACAGCCCTTATGTTCTCTATCTCTTCTAGCAGCAAAGGGTAATGACAGCAGCGTCCTCTCCAGCAATACAGCAACAGTGGTTTCACTGTTCAGACGTCCTCACACTTCTGGATCTTCCAGGAACGACTGTGGTCCTCAGCACAAGATTTCAAGCTTGTAGCATGTGCACACAGAAGCAACAATGTGCACACCTTGGTCTCTTCTCAGCAAAAAATAAATCCCTCAGTATTCAGCCTGTGAAAATACAGCTCTCTCTCTCTCTCTTTATACCTGGCTCGCATTGGGAATTTTAGTCCAATAGTCCATTAACTGCCATAGTAAAGTTTCTTTCCTGAACTTCATCTCCCATGATTCAGTGCTGCCAACCATCAAATCTCTTGGGCTCCTTCTGCTTGTGAGTTCCCCCTGGTGCATTGAGGCAAGGTGGTGTTAACCCATTTAGCTGAAGTCCATTGGGAGCACAAAAAAAACTACAGCACAGTGTCCTAAATCCCTACACATGCACTAGCAGATATATATATGGATTAGTCTAACAAATTGAAAACAAACTCTCTTTTGGCATAAAGGCTTTACACAAATGAATAGAAATTGACCATTGCCAGCCCCTCTGTCAGCATTAAATGGTTTGTCCCGACCCTCTAACTGCCACTTCTGCTGGACAGCTTCGTTTGTTAAAGTAAAGAAAAACACATTTACTGGCCAAATAAACAGGTAAAATACAGACCAAAAAAGAAAACTAAGGAGGCCACCACAAATAAGAAGTGATAAGCTGCAATATATTATATTTGTTTTTGTTTTTTTTTTGGGGGGGGGGGCTAATACTGCTTTAAAGGCTCATCATATGTAAAAGAAAATAATAGCATATTGCGCATTTTAAAAAGATACAACAAAAAAAAAAAAACATCCAAAAGATATGTACACTTTATAAAAGGGAATGCAAGACTATGGATAAATTACATGTGTATTGTCTCTCCCTGTTCATCAGCCACAGAGAATAAAGAAATCGTTGGGATAGCCAACTGCTAAATCTATCCCCAACAAAGTATGCATTTTAGAATGTATGCATTCAGGCATGTATTATACACCATGTGTCAACTTATCCAAGCTTTTGCAAAAGCTTGTCAAATGAGGAAAGACAGCTAGGAGACTGCAATCCAGTCGTAAAATGTCTATCTATTTCAGGCATTATAATAATGTTAAAATCGCCCACTAAAATAATAAACTCATATTGCTTATCTGAAATAAGTTGGAGAGGAATATCATAATTTCAATAAATATGGGGGGCCATATTTTACAATATTTTATTATGTATACACTTTGTAGTTACTTTACAATGTCTGGCATAACCTGTCTCTCTCAACTTCCAAACAATTTATAGCAGGCTGGTACAATTTCAATAACTGAAAAATTGCATCCTTTTCAGTGGCATTCCCCATCCCTCATACATTCGAATAAACTACATTTATAGAAATGTTAGTGTTCCAAATAATTTCTCAAAAAAGTAAAAATATAGTTATTATTTATATATACACAGTATCTCACAAAAGTGAGTTCACCCCTCACATTTTTGTAAATATTTTATCATATCTTTTCATGTGACAAGACATGGCACTTTGCTACAATGTAAAGTAGTGAGTGTGTACAGCTTGAATAGCAGTCTAAATTTGCTGTCCCCTCAAAACAACCCAAAACACAACCATTAATGTCTAAACTGTTGGCAACAAAAGTGACAACACTCCTAAGTGAAAATGTCCAAATTGGGCCCAAAGTGTCAAAATTGTGTGTGGCCACCAATATTTTCTCGCATTGCCTTAACCCTCTTGGGCATGGGTCTTCAAACTACGGCCCTCCAGTTGTTCAGGAACTACAATTCCCATCATGCCTATTCATGTCTGTGAATGTCAGAGTTTTACAATGCCTCATGGGATATGTAGTTCTGCAACAGCTGGAGGGCCGTAGTTTGAGGATCCTTTCTCTTGGGCATCAAGTTCATCAGAGCTTCACAGGTTGCCACTAGAGTCCTCTTCCACTCCTCCATGATGACATCACAGAGCTGGTGGTTGATAGAGACCTTGAGCTCCTCCACCTTCCGTGTGAGTATGCCCCACAGATGCTCAATAGGGTTTAGGTCAGGAGACATGCTTGGCCAGTCCATCACCTTTACCCTCCGCTTCGTTTGCAAGGCAGTAGTCGTCTTGGAGGTGTGTTTGGGGTGGTTATCATGTTGGAATACTGCCCTGCAGCCCAGTCCCTGAAGGGAGGAGATCATGCTCTGCTTCAGTATGTTACAGTACATGTTGGCATTTATGGTTCCCTCAATGAACTGTAGCTCCCCAGTTACGGCAGCACTCATGCAGCCCCAGACCATGACACTCCCACCAACATGCTTGACTGTAGGCAAGAAACACTTGACTTGGTACTTTTCATCTGTTTGCCGCCACACAGGCTTGACACCCTCTGAACCAAGTTTATCTTGGTCTCATCGGACCACAGGACATGGTTCCAGTAATCCATGTCCTTAGTCTGCTTGGTTTCAGCAAACTGTTTGCGGGCTTTCTTGAGCATCATCTTTAGAAGAGGCTTCCTTCTGGGATGACAGCCATGCAGACCAATTTGATGCAGTGTGCGATGTATGGTCTGAGCACTGACAGGCTGTCCCTCCCCCCACCCCTTCAACCTCTGCAGCAATGCTGGCAGCACTCAAACGTCTATTTCCCAAAGACAACCTCTGGATATGACGCTGAGCATTTGCACTCAACTACTTTGGTCGACCATGGCGAGGCCTGTTCTGAGTGGAACCTGTCCTGTTAAACCGCTGTATAGTCTTGGCCACCGTGCTGCAACTCAGTTTCAGGGTCTTGGCAATCTTCTTATAGCGTAGGCCATCTTTATGTAGAGTAACAATTCTTCTTTTAGATCCCCAGAGAGCTCTTTGCCATGAGGTGCCATGTTAAAATTCCAGTGACCAGTATGAGAGAGTGAGAGCAATAATACCAAATTCAACACACCTGCTCCACATTTACACCTGAGACCTTGTAACACTAACAAGTAACACGACACCGGGGAGGGAAAATGGCTAATTGGGCCCACTTTGGACATTTTAACTTAGGAGTGTACTCACTTTTGTTGCCAGCGGTTTAGACATCAATGGCTGTGTGTTGAGTTATTTTGAGGGGAGAGAAAATTTACACTGTTATACAAGCTGTACACTCATTGCTTTACATTGTAGCAATGCATCATTTCTTCAGTGTTGTCACATGAAAAGATAAGATAAAATATTTACAGAAATGTGAGGGGTGTACTAACTTTTGTGAGATACTGTATATATAATGTGTGTGTGTGTATATATATATATATATATATATATATATATATATATATATATATATAGATACATATATATATATATATATATATATATATAATATTATATTATAGTGTAAAATAGCATCATTCCTCAGTGACGATTACCACTGCGCATGCCCATTGTAAAGAAGGCACATGAAATAATAGACAACAATATCTGCCACTGTTCATATGACACAATTTACATAGATTATAATAGTATGTCAAGCTCAGTAATAAAAGGACCAGAAAAAGAGGAAAAAACACCTAAACCTTATCTTTAGGACACCCCAACATTTAACTCGTCTATCAGGAGCATATTTAGGGATGTAAATGTGCCTTGAGTAAACAACTTAGTCACCCTAAAAAAACAATTTATCTCTCCCTTACACTAATGTCCACATTCCTTAATCTTGCAGTAAATGCTACACAAATTCTCCATATCACTTATACACTATATTACCAAAAGTATTGGGACACCTGCCTTTACACGCAAAAGAACTTTAATGGCATCCCAGTCTTAGTCCGTAGGGTTCAATATTGAGTTGGTCTACCCTTTGCAGCTATAACAGCTTCAACTCTGTTGCCTGCCTGGGAAGGCTGCCCACAAGGTTTAGGAGTGTGTCTATGGAAATGTTCGACCATTCTTCCAGAAGTGCATTTGAGAGGTTAGGCACTGATGAAGAAGAGAAGGCCTGGCTCTCAGTCTCTGCTCAAATTTATCCCAAAGTTGTTCTATCCGGTTGAGGTCAGAACTCTGTGCAGGCCAGTCAAGTTCCTATACCCCAAACTCACTCATCCATGGACCTTGTTTGTGCACTAGTGCGCCGTCATGTTGGAACAGAAAGGGGCCATCCCCAAACTGTTCCCACAAAGTGGGGATCATGAAATTGTCCAAAATGTCTTAGTATGCTGACGCCCTAAGAGTTTCCTCCACTGGAAATAAGGGGCCAAGCTCAACCCCTGAAAAACAACCGCACACCATAATCCCCCCTCCACCAAATGATTTGGACCAGTGCACAAAGCAAGTCCTGACCTTAACCTGATAGAACACCTTTGGTATGAATTAGAGCGGAGACTGTGAGCCAGGCCTTCTTGTCCACATCAGTGCCTGATCTCACAAATGCGTTTCTGGAAGAATGGTCAAACATTCCCGTAGACACACTCCTAACCCTTGTGCACAGCCTTCCCAGAAGAGGTGAAGTGGTTATAGCTGCAAAGGGTGGGCCAACTCAATAATGAACCCTACGAACTAAGATTGGGATGCCATTAAAGTTCACGTGTGTGTAAAGGCAGGCATCCCAATACTTTTGGTAATATAGTGTATCTACGGTGGGCGGTCCACAAGTGGTTAATTACCCAATCTTGTGCAGATTAAAAAGTAAACAGAAATTTGTTTTTCATATGATTGGATTGAAGTAAACTTTTGCAAAATTATTCTATGAAGGTTCTCAACTCTTTAATTCTTTTAACGGACAACTCGAAAAGACAAAAACTCCTTTTAGAACTAATATAATCACATTTTAAATAGTATAAACAATATGTAATTGTTACTTCCCAGTTAAAGTGGCTGTAAACCCACTTTAAAGACTTTTACCTATAGGTAAGCCTATATTAAGGCTTACCTATTGGTACTATAAATATCTCCTAAACATGCACCGTTTAGGAGATATTTACAGTGCATGCAGCCGATGACGTCATCGGCGCATGCGCTCTGAAGGAACGGCCACCCGTGCCGTTCCTTCAGAGCCCTGTGCCGTGAACGGCGCCTCCCTCGCAATGCGCGGAAGTGATGTAATCGCGCCTCCGGCATACTAGCTCATTATGCCTTTGTCTTTACAGGTTTTTTTTTTTTCACATTTTGTTTCAGAGGGTTTTTTTCCTCTTTAAAAGGTCAAACAATGTGTATGACAAAAAGTGAGCAAGACAATAGCTAATTGGGTGTTTTACCCATGATGTTGAGATGTCTAGTTTACTATTTTTATCTTCTCATTCACACACTGAGTATTTGCAGTAATGTTTATGAAACATGAGTAGCTTCATGAGAGACTAATGTGCATTTGTCATTGTAATATTGTGAAAGGTCTGATGCTCCACCTCGTAACCGTTATTGTGTGGTCAAAAGTGAAAGGGAGCATACACTCAGAAATTAGGGAAACATAATATTACAATTTATTAGTATTATAATTTATGTCTTTCAGTTATAAAATGGGCAAAAGAGAGGTGCAGGTGGGGGTAAGGAAAGAGAGGGAGAGAGAGTGTGATTATAATTATTTGACTGCTGTGTAATGCTAAAATGCATTTGGTCCCACCACAGTCAGGGGTCAAGCTTGGAGGTCAGTAGTTATAGCAGTAGGAAGGCTCCCACTGACCAGCTGGATATGTGCAACAGCACCCTGACACAGGCTCATGAGAAGTGCGCAGTTCAAGAACTAACAGGTGTTCACTAGAGTTCCTGATGGCAGAGATGAACAAACAAGACAAAAGTCAGTAGCAAGTGGTCTTAGGATGGGATTAAGCAGAAGAGTAGATGTGGAACAAGCCAAAAGTTGTCAATGAGTGGTATACGGATGGTAGCAGAAACAAAACAAGCAAAATATTGGCTGAAGAGAGCACAATAATCTGCCAAACAGAAAATGCAAAGATATTGCTTACTTAGGAGAAGTTCAGGGGAGCAGCAAGGGAGTGAAAGGGTTAACTGGGGTTTGATCAGGGGTTAAATGTGCCTATGTGTACTGGTTTCAGTGTAGTGCTTGTGTACTCACTATGATGCTTTCCCTCTCATGCTGGAACCGAAAAGGGCTCCAGGAGAGGAGATTGCATAATTTCCTGTGCCTGTGTTTACATTACACAGGCACAGGAAGTTCTGCAATTGGTCAGAACCGATCACCAGGTCCAGGCCATAAATCATTGGCCTGGACCTAATGACGGATCGATTCTGAACTGAGTCAGATCACCGCGGGGACGGCAGGCTTGCGCATCACACACCTGTACGTGATTTTGCGCAGTCGGGCCGCCTTGCCATAGTATATATGCACTGGGCCGTCCAGAACTGGTTAAAAGAGTTTGCATATTCGCTAGAACTTTTTCCCCTGTTCGAAGTGTTCTGGTGTGAACTGAACAGGGAGGTGTTCGGTCCATCCCTACTCTCAGGTCTGTTTTTGAATTGGACTTAAGAGAGCTTTTTATGTGATGTTAACCGGCACTTTTTTTTTTTTTTTTAAAGTGCATAATCTTTATTTTATTTTTTTGTGAACTGGACCTAGTTTCTTGCATGCAATAATTGATGCAAATGAGTAACATGATACCATTATCGCATGGGGTAAAGCTTAGTGAGTTGACGCTTTAGAGATAAAGCAAAGAAAGGCTGGCACAAAAGACAGGTTGACATTCAGAAGGGAGGCTCACAAAATATTAACGACAATTGGGGAAACCCTCCAGACTAACAGCATGTCATGTGGACATGTACTGTCAAAGTTAACACTGCAAGGTACCACAGAGTGAGATCACCAGGGTGGGGGTCATCAAAATGTTGCTATCGGTTTCCCATGATCTTAAGTTCTTGTCCTGGATCTTGCCCTTTTGGCCAGTTTGCAATAAAGGTTAAAAAATGTAAAGAATATCAGCCTTGTCTATTTTTCTCCTCTACCTAACCATTACAGTTTCCTGTTAAAAAGGAAAATTCAAAGAATGCACAATCAACTGTTATATAGGTTTGCCAAAATCTCCTGTGTATGCTCAGATTTAAACCTTTTATGCTAAGTGTAATGCTATATTTATTGGATATCAGTTAAATGTTTATTCTTATAAGGACTACATCATGCTGACCTTCCCTAATATTACAGGAAGGCACGATAGTTTGTGTCACAATAAAAAAAAAAAAAAAAAAAAATCAAAAGAAGAAGCTCTGGTTAACCATATTTTTCTTTTGCTGACTTCAAAATTAATCTAAATAAAATCTGCATTAAGAGGATGCCCACACTAATACAATATATTTTGATAGTTTAACTAATGTAGTTCCTATTTTTCCATTTTATTTTATTTATGATTTCCCCTCACTATCTGTCCCAGTGAGAACAGTCACTAAGACAAAGGAGAGAAAGCAAAACTAATAGGGACACAGACAGCACACACATTGGAAACTAAAGGCCCGTACACACGTACCGATCGTCGGCATACAAACGTCGGTGGACGAAGGATCTGCCGATTGTACGCGTGTTAGTATGGTGCCTCCGACAGATGTCTGCGCACAATCCGCGGACAAAAGTCTTTCTTGCAAACATGAAAATATTTGTATGCCGACACCAGAACGGACGATTGTTCGCCTGTCAGTACACAATTCGGCCGACAGACCGCAGATTTGCAAGACTGGGCATGCTCAGAAAATAGAAAACACAGGGAAAGTTAACCATTACATGACATCACTTCTGCAGTCGGTGGACAAAATTCTTGTGCTGTCCTTGTGCTGTCTTTGCACTTTTCAGCAGACACCGACATCCCGGGGAGAAAAGAGGAACATTTGTAAGCCGACCATCGGTACGTGTGTACGGGGCTTAAAAAAAAAAAAAGCAATGATAGAGGTACCATTTGGGGAATTGGTGATATGTTGCCCTTGCATTACAAACAAATGGCCAAGCAGCCTCTCACTAATCTGAGATTACAGTGGAGTTCCTCTGGTCACCATCCAGTCTAGGATTGCTCTCCTAATCAGAGTGGTCATAGAATAGGACACGATCGCATAGCTCCCAAATTTCCCTGATTTTGAGGGAACTGTCCCTCATTTTGAACAAAGTCCCTCCTCATTTGTCCCTTGTTTTGGTCTGATTTATATAGTTGTAAAGAAAATGCACTATTTATCTATCCAAAAGTGTTTTACAGTGCTAAACCTTTCATCCAATTTCTAAATTGCTGAATCTATAAATTCCAAAAGCCAATATAAAGGAATAATAGGGGTAAAAAAAAAAAAAAAACGTGTGGGTGTAACAAACTATTTTTTTTTAGTACAAATGCATGATATAGATGCGATTTGGGTATGCCAGCAATGAAAAAGGGGCATGCCCCCCCCCCACCCCAATGCATACCAAGCCCTTTGGGTGTGGTATAGATTTTAGGGGAATCCCACCCCAAAATTAAAAAAGAAAAACAGCATGGGACCCCCCCAAAATACATACCAGACCCTTATCTGAGCATGCAGCACGGCAGGTCAGGAATGAGTGGGGGGGGGGTTGAGGGAGTGCCCCTCCTGAACCATACCAGGCGACATTCCCTCAACATGGGGGGGATGCTTTAAAGCCCCCCAAAGCCCCTTGTCCCCATGTTGATGGGGATAAGGGCCTCTGCCTCACAACCCTGGCCGGTGATTTGGGGGTCTGCTAGTGGGAGGCTTATCGAAATTTGGAAGCCCTGTTTACCAAGGGGCCCCCAGATCCTGGCCACCCCCATGTGAATGAGTATGGTCCTATTGAGAGGCCTTCATCGGGGCCGGAGGTTTTATTTTTTCTTTTCTTTTAGCATAGACGTGCATGATTGATAATGGATCTACACCGGGAGACATTTGATTTTTTAAAATAAAAGACTTATCGAATACTTGTGCTGTGTTTAAATTACTTTTTTGATTAATGAGTAGGGGTACTATGTACTGTGACCCAAGACCTGCTTTGTGTGCCACTCTATTGGAGGGGGTAAAAGTCCTTTGACATCCACCGCTAGGAGTGCTGGGGCGGGACGAAGCTTTTTCCAGCTCCTACAATGGCTCAGAGTGAAGAGAAAGTCTCCCTATAACCGCACACCCATGACACCCCTGTGGTGTGTGTGGCAACCTCAGCCTGGACTCGGATCAGGCCACGTCCCCAACGTGTTTCCCCCTGCCCCTCAGAGCTTAGTCATGAAGATTTAGATCCCATGCATTGGGGAAGTTTCCTGCATCATTGGCTGTCACATTAAATGTGCAAAGAACTGTCAGGTGTGCGAGTCTGTAATTAGACACTATAGAAAACTAAGTTTGTAGTCAGAGACATTAAACCACAAAAAGTTGTAAAGAATTGAAAAGAAATAATACTTGACAGAAAGATAAAACAAACAAAAAAACTTTAAGTGCAAAAACCAACCCCCCTTCCAAAACCCAATAAAAATATGCATTTTTTATTATTATAGCGTTTAAAAACATTATAAAATATATATATATGTATGAAAAAAATGTAGGGGGATCAGAAAAATAAAGACAAAGTCAGGGGCGGACTGAGAATCCTCAGGTTCCCCGGGAAAAATAAATCAAGGGCACCCTTCCAGGCCCCACCCATGTTCCACCTCCAGCCACACCCTTGTCCCGCCTCCGGTCACACCCACAGAATGCCTCCAGCCACACCCACAGCACGCCTCCAGTCACACCCTACAAAGTATGGCCATGAAAAGAAGAGATCCTCCATAGTGTAGTAATTAAACGAGGAGGAAATACAAATTTGTTTGGCTTTTATCTTGTAAGTGAAATAATTGTATCTTATAAAGAGATTATATTAATTACTACACTATGGAGGATCTCTTCTTTTCATGGCCATACTTTATGGGGATGTAATTGAGTGATAAGATACCGCAACCAGGAAGCACTTAACCCTTGCAGCAGTATAGTGTGCAGTTACCCACTTGATATCCGGAGGGTCTAGCAAAGAGGTCCTTGCATCCTAAGGCACATTACCAGGAGTATATAGGCGCTATACCTCTACAGATCCGGTGAGTGAGGGAGCTAGAGGGGAGCAAACAGTGGAGCACTGGGCACTTTTTGTGATTGATCATCACTTCTTGTTTGGCACTGGGCACTTTTTGAGATTCATTATCATTCCTGTGTTTACACAGGGACTGCTGATAGCGCATGAATTATAATTTCAGCAGTGGAATAACCAGCACTTTGTGATTTATTATCACCATATTGTTTGCACAAGAACTTTATGGAACTGTTGTGAGCACAAGAGTCATATACTGTATTTGTTCATTAGCACATTTGCACTTGGCACCTTATATTGGTTCAGCTTTTTGCACTTTATGTGATTGTTTTTTATATACGTGATTGCACAGTGTTTTTGCTTTATGAATATTTGGCACATACTCATGTAGGTGATTGGTGATATATAGTATACACCTCCACTAATTTAAGCACTTAGATATATATTTTTATGCACATAGAGCACTTTTTTTATTACAATATTGAGCAGCGCTGACACATATATTAAAATCTCTACTTAAAGATTCATCCTTTTCTCAGCAGCAGCTCAAAATATATAATAAATACATACAACTGCACTAAATAGGTTATATTCCTACTTGGTGCAGGTTTACTTGCACAATTTCTATTTGAAATAAAGCTCCACTCAATGGTCTCTCCTCTGAGGAATAATGTGTACATTTGCATTATCCCACAAAATATTTATAAAAATATAAACACAAAAACATAGACACAACAGAAGAGGAGAGAAGGGAACAAGCAGGTCAGTCAGGAACTCGTCTCCGGTGCAGTGAGGTGATGACCGTCCCGTCCGTTACCCGCGGCTTCTGGAGGCGGGGCACTTCGACGTCACGTCAGTATGCAACGCCGACACGCCCCCACTCACAGGACACCATAGAAAGAAACCCAGCGCTGGGCCCCTCCTCCCACCTATGCATCGCCGTCCGCTGGTAGGGTATTCTGACAGAACATCGGGCCCCTCGCTCCCCTCCTCCTACCTACGCATTGCCAGTTCTCCCCTCCTCCCACCTATGTATCGCTGGCCCAGATAGCCATTGTTGTATCTGAGACATCGGGTGAGTTAATTCTGTACTGGGCGGCGGGCCCCTTTCCAGACCAGGCCCCCCTTCACGGTCGGGCCCTCGGACCACGTCCGAAGTGCCCGACCGCTCAGTCTGCCCCTGGATGAAGTTGATATCACTGTAGATAGGAAATATGTGTATCTATACAGAAATCTCCAAAAAAAACATACTCATTCACATCGGGGGGGCGGTATTGGGGGGGGCCCACTTGTTAAAGTAGGCTTCCAGATTATGGTAAGCCCTCCATGCCCGCAGACCCCCATAACCACCGGCCAGGGTTGTGGGGAAGAGGCTCTTGTCACCATCAACATGGAGACAGGGTGCTTTGGGGGCAGTGCATATTCCCCCCTGCCCCCAAAGCACCCCCTCATATTAAGGGCATGTGGCCTGGTATGGTTCAGGAGGTGGGGGGAGCACTCCGTCGTCCCTTCCTTTCCTGCCTGCATGCTCGGATAAGGGTCTGGTATGGATTTTTGGGGGGGGACCCCACATTTTTTAAGTCCTCCTTCCCCAGGGCTGCTAGGGGCGGAACCTCTTCAGGTATAGCAACAGATAGTTAGGGTATAGTTCAACCTCTTCCCTCCCCACAGCTGGCCATTACAGGATAGAAGAGAAAAATGTCCTTGCTGCTGTTTATTTTGTCAGCACTGCTGGGCAAGACTTAAAGAGCCCAACTGAGTGATACACATATAATATGTTGCTAAGCAACCTCCCATCCCTAGAACACCCCCCTTCCAGCATAGCATATGGGAGATCACTTCCCCCATAGTGACTGCCAGTTTTGAAATCAGGACAGCTGTGAAGGGCATTCACGTCATTAATTCACAGAGATCTGCAGTGGGTGGACTTGAAGTTCTCAATGGAATACAAGTGTCATAATCATGACACTCTTATAGTCCATTGACACTTCCTCCAGCTCTCCAATTGAACTGCCGGGGAGCTGAAGGAAAGGTCTAGGGGAGACCAGGATTGCAATGCTTTGCAGGTTCCTGTGAAAATAGACATTTTTTTCCCTGCAAAAAGATGTAAATTTATTATTTTTTTAAAGAGGAGCCTTTCGTAGGTTCCAAACCAAATTAAGCACGCCTTGTAAAAGAAGATGTTGTACAATTATTATACCAGTGGACTGGTACACTGCTTTGCTGATTCTCAGTTGCTGCAGGTATTCAAATACAAATAGTAATCTGTGTAATTATCACCATTTCGTTAATCATAATGTAGTTTACAAAGATCCATTAGGGGTACTTTAAAGGGTATATTTATAAACCAAGCATTTACTGCAGGTAAACCACTGTAATTTAAAACACATGAACCAGGAGGAACTACCTGTATTTGGTGAATGTTGACATACTTGAATAAATGTAGCAGACAAAGTAAACTGAACATTTTGCCAGTGGCAAAAATTAAAATACTAATGTCTATAGGTAAGCAATAGGAGATCGGTAACATCAAAAAGGCCGGGTTCACATCTGTGTGGTGCATTTTAAATGTGTTTTAGGTACATTACCATTGAACTCTAAATAAGGGAATTCCGATGAACGCATCAAAGATGCAGCAAACAAGATTTTTTTTTTTTTAGAACTTTTTTTCATGCACCATACTGCGCAAAATTACATTTTTCCTTATAAACAAAATACTTTTCTTCAATTCGGAAAAAAACTTGCACTATAGACTGTTGCTACAAGAGTGAAACCTTCAAAGTAATGACAAATATAGAGGTATGCATAACAAATACATTTTAGTGATATGGCATCTCGTATCCTATATCAAACCACAAAACCAACACACTTTCAACAGTCACTTTTTGGTTTAAGTAGGTTAACGTAAGGAAACTGCATGCTAATTATTTTGCATCATTTTACATGTGGGATTGCTCCACCTCATGGCCAGAGGCAAAATTATTTCTCAAAACCCCCCATACAGAAAGGTAATGTTTTGAACCTCACCAGGGACACCTGTCCCGACACTGACCACAGAGACCTTTTTTTTTTTTTTAAACTATCAAAGAACTTTATTGAACATTGTGAACAAACAATACAGATCCCAGAGTAGATGTACAGTTAAATCACACACTACATGGTTGTACCAAGCCTAATCATGAAAGAACAGTGGTGAGTTTACTAGTGCAGCTATTAAAACATTCAGAAACCCAGGTAGACGATGCATTCATTTATTGTATGTATCTCTTCATGACTTTAGCAAAGTTAATGGGATCAATAATATCTTACCCCCTCCTGACCAATAGCTTGTCAAGAATCAGATTCACCGGGGCTAATCCCGTTGTGGCCAGCCGCGGGGCCCATAGTTTGTCAAATTTGCCTGAGCTGCCCCTATGTAGAAAGATGTACCTCTCAAGTCTTAAGGTATCTCCCATTTGAGCTACCCATTCCCTGACTGTGGGAGGGTCAGTGGATATCCAGTGTATTAGTTTCTGGGCCTGAAACAGTGCCCTGGCTATGGCTTGTTTAGGGGTATCTGCCGCAGGAACATCGACCAAGATGCCCAATAGACATTGTTTTGGATCTTCAGACAACTGAACCCCATATGCCCTATTTAAGGTGTAGATGACTCCCTTCCAATAGATATGTAGCTTTGGGCACCTCCACATTAGGTGAATTAGATCACCATGGTCTCTGCAACATCTTGAACAAGTAGGGCTGTCCCTTCTACACATGCAATGTAATCTAGCTGGGGTGAGATGAATTCTATGTAATAGATAAAGTTGGGAGAGGCAACGTTCAGGGAGCACTGCTGGACCGCCTGAAGCACCTCCTCCCATTGTTCTTCCACAAACACCCCTACATCTCTCTCCCAATTGGAAATCACATTTAGGGGATGATCGTTTAGGATAGTGTTCAGCAGTAGAGAGTAACAGTGTGCTATAAAACCTTTATATGTGTCCCCTCTTTCATAAAGTTAAACACAGGGGTGGGTGAATGTGCCCACAGGTCAACTCCCCCTTGGCCCTCACCGCATGTTAAAGTTGCATGTAATAGAACTTCAGCGAAAAAGGGGGGTGGAATGTATCTCTCAGGTTGGAGAATGACCGTAGCACTCCATCTTTAAAAATATGGCGTAAATGCGTAATACCATATTGTTTCCACCTGGCACCATATTGTAACAGGGCTATTTCCTGGATAGCGAACATTATCACAAATGGGACTAAACCTGGTATATCCCGTTACCTGTTGTATCTGCCTGACCTTATTACTAGCCTTTTGCATGAGGGTGTATCTGGGGAAGAGTCTATTAGATTTGCTGAATTTCAGGGCTTTTAGACCACTCTCCACTTCTCCCGAGCCTACTGTGTGGGCCAGCAAGCTGGTATAGGGGTCATTCTTACCATCCCCCATCTCTCCACCCGAACGCATGGCTTGTGCGATCAGTTGCATTTGCGACGCCAAGTTATACAAACAAGGATTAGGCACGGCAAGCCCACCAAAGTCCTTGGGCCGTTGTAGTTGCTCCAGTTTTACCCTGGGGTTTTTGGACAACAAGAGGAGGGAGCGAAAGGTAGAGTTGATAATACGAAACACTTTTATAGAGGAATAACTACTGGTAAGTTATGGAGGACATACAGTAGCTTGGGCATAAGGATAATTTTTATTGGGCTTGTACGTCCAGACAAAGACATTTCAAGTCTACAGACACATTTTTAAGAAAATTAAATTATAACACTGATTAGCTTCCACCAGTTCTTATACACATAGGGGTTGATTTACTAAAAATCTGGTGCAGCTCTGCATAGAAAATGAATCAGCTTTCAGGTTTTTTTTTTTTTTTTTTTTTGTGAAAGCTTAATTGAAATAAGCTGAAGTTAGAACCTGATTGGTTACCATGCACAGCTGCAACCTATTTTACACTCTCCAGTTTTAGTAACTCAACATCATAGTGCACTTGTTTCAGCCCATAGGCATGGAGGGAAGCAACTGTATACTCCTGTTAGGCCTCACACACTTGACCCCGTCACGCCCGGTCCTGAGGAAGTTCTGTTTCCCAGCCTGCCCTAAGATAGGGTTCCTACCACTGAGAAGGCAGATCAAACAAGCATCAAACTACCCCTTCAAAAGAACCTCCGCGACAGGCCACCACTGCTCCTTCTCCGGAACCAGCTGCTCTTCCGTCACTTTCCTGCAGAGATTACTTTTTGGCCTCTGTTTAATCTACAACTGCCATGATGCTGCACATATGATCAGTTATGACAGTCATTGGATGGTTTGACAGTTTGGTTAAAAGCACAATCAATGGGAGTGTTACATTTACATTTCCGGCACGAGTCAAAAACGTGACGGTTTTTTAAAATTGTTAAATGTATGGGTTTACTTCCCCCTTCAAGTAGAACTATACTGTAGGCAAAACTTATTTTTTTTTTTTCCATTTTGCATACAGTAAGGGCAGGTAAGGGCAGGTTATCACACCTGTCAGATTTCTTTTTTTCGCTATCTGTGTCCCATTGTGGAGATTTACCTTCACTCACTGTCCCATATCAGACAGGAAGTGAGAGAAAATCCCTATTGGGGCCCGCCAGGTCCCCAGAACTAGTGCCCCTATTGCAAGATTTCCCCTCCATTACCTTTCTAGGGACAACCCACAATTTGGGATTGTCCTATACTGTGATAAACAGGATAAATAGAGAGGGTGAATCTCCCTAATGGAGGCACAGGCACCAATAACGGAAAATTGTTATCAGATACTTACTGTATTTTCCTTTCCTGGCCTATCCTCAAGTCAGAATGCAAACGGGTTAACACCTCCAATGGAGCCCACAGGACCACCTCTTCCTAGCTAAATAAAAGATAGCCCCTCCCCAACTAAAGTGTTCGATAACCTAGCCTGCGACAGGCCACTAGGGAGGGAGTCCTGTGCTGACGTGAGGTTAGGCCAGGAAAGGAAAACTATGGTAGTTCTCTGATAACAATTTTCCATTCTACTGACCTACCTCACATCAGCACACAATGGGATATACCATAGCTGAATATAGGGCAGAAGAGAACACATGAAAGGAAACACTGACCATCAAAGAAAAAGCTGCTAAGTCAGAAAGAAGTGCTCTCTCTTGTCCCAAACTTGCTGACCGCACATCTAGTTTGTAAGGTTGAATGGAGGCCTATCAAGCTAGCTGTCTTAAATAGATTGTGCCACCCATCTAGTCAAATAAGCTTGCAACTGTTTCAGAGCATAAAGGCCTACTTCCTGCATGCCAATCTAATCACCCTGGAAATCCAACAGTGGGTGATTCTTGAGGACCTAATGGCTAAATTAAAGCCCTTGCAGAAAAGCATTGCAGTCTTCAAAATCCTTCTGTCTGAAGTAGTTACTGTCAGAAGAACTAGTTTTACCGTGAGAAACCTAAATGGAAATGAAAACCATTGGAGCTAAGGGTGCCGACGCCAGTGCATTCAGATTCAAACCTAAGTCCCACAGAGGGAACAAGGATTTGCTTTGAGGTCACTTATAGATTGTCGCCTGCAAGAAGCATAAGGTTACTGGCTTTTCCATCCATCTGCCACCTGTGAAAGAAGGTAGAAATCTGTACCTTAAATGGAGTTGTATGCCAGACCAAACTCTAGTGCTGACTGTAAAATGCCCAGGATATTAGCTAGAGCAGGAGACACAGGAGAGAAAACTTTTGCTTAACAAAACAAACTTCTTTCATATCCTTGCTGGTGTAGTGTTCATGGATGGTCTTCTGGTCTTCCCCAAGGTCTGAACAACCTCTGATGAGAATCCCTGCACCTCTAGTCTAGCCTATACCATAGCCAAGCTATTAGAGTAGTCTCATTGGATTGGGGTGCTGTCACTGACCTTGCCATAAAAAAGATTTTATTTAACCAGAAACGGGTTTGGTGGTGCTGATGACATCTGGGAGAGCAGTGAGCGCCAAGGCCTTCTCGGTAGGTGGAGAGGACCTGTATGGCATGGACTTGTTTTTCAGAAGCACCTCTATATTGCGGGACACCAGAGAGAGAGAGACAAAGATCAAACGGAAAATTCCATGGCACTGTGAACCTATCTTGTATGACGGAGTCTTTGCATTCATTTGATCCACTGGACGGATGCAAAATAAGGGTTTCCATCCGTCCGGATTTGACGGACGGATCGGATTGGATGGCAGCGGGTGTCAGCGGACATGTCTCCGCTGACATCCGCTACCCCATAGAGATGCATGGGGCATCCGTTCAGATCCGCCTGAAACACTGACAGGCGGATCTGAATGGTCCGCATGTGTGAAAGAGGCCTAAGGTTCCTTTTTCAGTAAACAGTTCAAACACTTTAACAGCAATATGAGCTGTGGCTTTGGTAGTGGTGTGCATACCCTGAGCTTTGACACTTCCCATACATATGGCTATTTAGTCTCTCCTCCTATTCACCATGCTCAGGTCCCCAAATTTGAGGTAGATTTTTTCCGCTCAGCTCAGCAATGACTCCAGCATTACATGTGTGACCTTCCTCTTGCCTCCCATGGAAAGAGCCTTGGGAGTACAACTTCCTCTCTTCTATATATCCTCTAAATGGAAGTGACATAATCTCAGTCCATAACATGGCCATCCACAGTTAAATCCACAGTAAATTCTGTTACCGCTCAGCTGTCCATTTTTGGTGTCTCACTGTAGCACATTCCAGTATATCTTGTTGCATCCCCTATAACCACTTGACCTCCGGAAGATTTATCCCCCCCCCCCTCTTCATATCCAGGTAATTTTGTGCGATACAGCCCTGCTTTACTTTAACTGACAATCTCATGGTCATAATCCATTGCTATTAGGTGCAGTGAATAAATTACTGACATCAGTAATTTATTCACTGCACTTGAGCAGTGCATTGTGGGATGGCATGTGACGTCAAGTCACTATATAAAAGCTGTCAAAATCAAAACAGCTCATTCCGTGGGAAGCGTCTGGAGAAGCAGGAGCTCCTTTTTTTTTTTCTTTTTTCGGGCGGCCTGGCGACTGATCATCTGGGGACAGTATTTTTTAATAAAAGACTTTTCCAAAACTGGCTTTTGTCATTATTTTTTTTTTGTACACTTTTTTGGTGAAAGGGTAATTCACCAAAAATTGCCGTCAGACGCAATTTCCGGCTGACGGCTGTACCAATTGCATCACTTCCAGCTACCGGTGGAACGCATACAGGGGAGAGCGCAACCCGAGCGGCCACACGCTACCTGGAAGCCCATAAAATACATCCTACTGCAGTTACATGTCTGGCATATTGTAAGTGTGTATTTTGTCTTTTAGCAATAAACACTATTTTTATGGTATTACACTATGGAGATTTTTTCTTCTATGGCCATTTATTAATTTGTCCACTTGGGGGCGATCAAATACATATTTGGAAGTCCATCCAACAGTGGGGGATCCATTTATACACGCATCAGGAAAGTCTATCCCACTCCTTACCAGACCTAAACGCTTTTGACCCACATGCAATATTGCTACGGGGTCCTTTGAGTCTGGTAAGTGGAATTACCTAAGGGGAGTGGACCTGCACATACTACACTTTATCCCCACGAATTGGCACTGTTTTTGGTGTACTAAGCAGCACAGAGCACATTGCACTTTCCTTCACTGGCTACTTGCTGAAATTGGATTCTTTCTTTAATGGCCACTTTTTGAATTTGGACTTTTGGAAAAACTTGAAGGGACACTATATCTATGTATTTTGAGGATAACACTAATCACACGTTAATTTGATTATTGCACCTTAATTTAATTTGATTATTGATTTTAACACTGAGGCTTTATCAATTGTGTATTTAGCACTTGTGCACTTTTGTATTGAATCTAGACCATTTGCACTTTAATTTGATTCCATTATGTGGTTTTATTTATAGCATATTTTGCAATTTGGTTATTGAACCCAGATATTTTGGGAAATTGTATTCACGAATAGTGTACCTATTTTTGCGCTGTGTTTAATAATAATTCATTGTTTGGCCTTTGTCAACTTAGCTGGTAAGGAGACCTCTCTAAACGTGTTTCTTTCAACTGAACTGGTTCAACAGGAGATGTATAGAGGTAAGAATCTGCGATGTAACTACTTCCCCTCTTACACCTTTTCACCCCCTATGGACTAGAGCAATTTTTACAATTCTGCTATGGACCTGTTTTTTTCTGAAATACCTTTGTCATTGCTTAGGATAACAAGGTAAAATAGTGTTTATTGTTTTATGAGGATAAGCAGGCCTTTCTTTTCATTATATTGTCTTGCAACAATTTTGCACTCCTTAGACAATAAAATATAACAAACTAAGCAAAATTAGCTTTTTCTTTTTTGAACGGTGTTAGTTTAAAAAATAAAATAAATGGTGTTAATTCAGTTAAAAAGTGCACATTTTGTTCTTTAATTTGTCTTTGTTTAAAAAGACATGAAGATTATAATTTTTATACAAATAATTGTAAGGCTATTTATAAATGAAATAAAGTGTTTTTTTACTTCTTTTCGTTTTCTTAATTTTGTACTTTTTATATGTGAAATGTGTAAATATGTGTAAAATATTAACCCTGGCTTTGATTAATCTGAGTCAAGTATTGGAAGGGGATCCCGGTGTCCTGCCGGATAATGCCTCCCGTCGAAAAATGCATCCCACAAACTGCGCATGCGCAGTAGGTGATGTCACTCCAGCTGACTTCTCCGATCATTTGGGGTTGACGTAATTGATGCGCATGCGCAGTCCGTCAGATGCATTTTTAGACGGGAGAGATAGAGTGGGTAGAATCTAATGTCAGATTCTGCCTCGCTCACTGTACTATCTGCGCATGCGCGGGACGGAACCGCTTATTCTTATGTGAGATTCATATTGAGAAATGGCGGGAATATTATGCGATTACAGAACACAGTCAACCAGCTCTTATCGGGACACATTAAAGGGGCACTCTTACGTCATGGGGACACTGATGTAATAAATGATAAAGGGGAACTCTGACTAAAATAATAAAGGGGAACTCTGACAGGAATATTAATGGGGAACTCTGACAGGAATATTAAAGGGGAGCTCTGACTGGAATAATATAGGGGAACTCTGACCGAAAAAAATAAAGGGGAACTCTGACTGGAATAATACAGGGGAACTCTGATGGGGACACATAAAGGAGCACTCTGACGGGGACACTGGATGTAAAGGAGGACTCTGGCGGGGACACTGGATGTAAAGGGGCACTCTGATGGGGACACGGATGTAAAATATTACTCTGATAGGGACACACTAGATGTAAAGGAGCACTCTGATGGGGACACGGATGTAAAGAAGGGACTCTGACAGGGGCACACTGGATGTAAAGGAGGACTGATGGGGACACAGACACAGGCTGAATGACGGCGGGGGACACAGGCTGAATGACGGCGGTGACTTGGGCTGAATGACGGGTGAATACAGACTGGATGAGGGGGGATACAGGCTGGATGAGGGGGAATACAGGCTGGATGAGGGGGGATACAGGCTTGATGAGGGGGGATAAAGGCTGGACGAGGGGGATACAGGCTGGATTAGGGGGGATACAGGCTGGATGAGGGGGGATACAGGCTTGATGAGGAGGGATACAGGCTGGATGAGGGGGGATACAGGCTTGATGAGGGGGGGATACAGGCTGGATGAGGGGCGATACAGGCTTGATGAGGGGGGGATACAGGCTGGATGAGAGAGGGACACAGTCAGAGCTTATTCCTGGGGATTTCACAGTGGCTGTAGCAGGATAGGCCCATCATGTTACTGTAGCACAATTCCCAGCTGTTTTGCTGGATATGGGTCCCCCTGGGTTACCGCTAGCAACAACAGCGCATTTAAGCATGTTCTCCAAGTGTGAGCACTGAGACAATGACCAGTCCAGTATCTTTGGGTTTTTTATATTTATTTGGTAACTTGGATGGGAGAAGGGATGAGTGGGATACTCCTTTAATTCAACTATGCACAATTTGGTGGAGAGACTTAAATAGTACTGTTTGACGCTGGATTCATGCTGACTGAATGCCCGCCAACGCATACTTGACGCCGGTTAACGCTGGTCGGATGCCGGTTAACACTGAACTATTCTTGTAACTGAGCTTCAACTAAAGAAATCCTCTATGAGCTGCCTTAGGTACTCCTGAAGTAGCTATTCATACACTTTTGCTGCACTGCTGAACACTTCAGGGCCCACACTGGCGCCCGTTTCACTCCCTTGTCTTCAGGGCTTAACACTTGGCACCCCCTTTCTATGCCACAACTACCGGTTAGCTGGCTCCTGGATTCCTTTGACCTTCCGGAGTGGCCCTCTATCCTAGGCAGACCCCTGAGCAGATTTCGAGTACTCACAACACCGTTTTTCCTGAAAACTTCTGCCCAGCAGCTCCATTCGGTCAGCAACACTCTGGATCCCTTTCTGCAGCCCAGCTCAACCTCCGGTCCCTAGGCCAACCACCCATCAGCCTGCTCCTGGGACTCTGCTTCCCGCCAAAGATGCTCTGTCACATGCTCCTGCCAGGTTTATACCCAATCCCAGGGAGCATTGCGGCAAACTCCGCCCACTGGGACAGCTATAAACCCTGGTGCGCTATTGGCAAGGTTTCCTCCACCATCCAACAAGAGCCCTCATTGGATACATTGGGGAGACTCCCCAGACTTAACAGACTACACCTAGAAACACACGACAGCCTAACTAACTGATCAGGCCCCCCTGATAAGCAGACAGGGCCACACATATACTTTTCCTAGCACCCACCTAGGAGGGTGCTACATTACTATAGTTGAAGTCACAGTAGGCAAACTATGAGGGGCCAGGGTCCCAAATTTGGTACCGAGATAGGGAAGGTCTATCTCTGGGGGCCTCTAGTATCCCTGTGCCAAATTTGCTGCCCCTAGCCCCCAGGGTTAGGTCAGCTTGGTGCAGTATGGCAAGCTTGGCATTGGCACATTTACAAGGCCAAAGCTCGGGCTCTGAACATGTCCGGGGGTTCCAAATTTGGCAGGGACGTAGGGGAGGTTTACCATTACCATCCCAAAAATGTTGGAGTCATTAGCCCAAAATATCTTGTCAAATTTTTATGGGGTCACTTAGGAGCATATGGCTGCCAGTCAATACCACAAAGCAGGGAGTGCTGGGTACCATATTAATCCCCATAGTCTTAGTTATCCGTGACGTGGGCTTTCCATTACCTATGTTCTGCAGTATTTGGCCAAAGTTGATCCCCAAGGCAGCCCATGTAAAAATAAAGCATTGGCCACAAAAAAAATTTGTGTGGCTCCTAGATGTCCTCTAGTATTAGTGTAGCAGGTTTTCCAGGCATTGTGCCTGATGTGGGTCTGTCATTGTTACCGGTAACCTCTCCAGCCCATGTGAGCTGCGACCGTGGGTGTGAGAACTGAAGCATTGATAAGTCCGGCATCTTTGTTTGTGGTTTTTATTGTATTTTAAGGGGATGGGAGAAGGGAATCAGTGGGATACTCCTTTAGGCTTCAACGAAATACACTTGGGACTTTGTTCCTGAAAAATGCCCGTTGGCGCTTCCTTGACGCCAGACGGCACCAGCCAACACTCACTAACACTGCAACTTGATAGAAGTGCTGAATCCTCGACTTAAAGTCCAAAAGATCCAGGACTGAGAACTGTAGAACTTCTGACACTATTGTACTGCAAAAGTCACTGAATACTTCCCTCCCGCCTTGCACTGGCTTGAGGTAGTATGTAGTAGAATTCGGTATAGCTGTAACTTTCAACTGGCACACTCTACAATTCAGGGCCCAACTGCAGGTGCCCCCTTTAACCTTGAACTCTTCAGGGTCCACTGACTATGTACCCCCTCTGTAACTTCAGTGTCCTCAACCTAGTTACCCCCTTGACAGCTAGCTGACACTGGATCACAGAACCTCTTCCGGAGTGGTCCCCTCTAACTTCAGGCAGACCCCCAGGGGCAATCCTCAGTGCTCACGACCTGTGTAGGCTTTCCTGGGACTGGAACCTTCTTGCTCTCCGCAGGCTCTCAGCACACCGGATCCCATCAGCTCAACTCAGCACTCTCTGGATTCCCAGGCGACACCCCGAGATATCCGCTTCCTCAGACAGGAGGAGAGACAGCCGTACTCTCCCTCCTGGGACTCTGCTCCCGCCAAAGACACCGTGTCACGCACTTCCCCCAAACTTATACCCGCTCCCAGAATCCTTTGCAGCATAATCTGCCTTCGGGGGTAGTTAAAAGCTTGGATGTGTCCCCTTATTGGGCTTCCTCTACTGCCCTTCTCACAGGAGCCAATGGGGATACTTCCCTATCAGCAAGCACATCTGGAAACCATGACACCCTAACTAAACAAATCACATCCCTGCTGTTGGCAGGCAGACAAGGCCCAATATACATTTTCCTAGCACCTACCTGTAGGGGGGTGCTACATTAGTTTGCCAAGTATGGTGCCCTTAACCCTCGTGGTTAAGCATCCTAAATTTATAGTAGCTTGACCCGCTTTGGCACGATCGTAGTCTGGACATTTGAGGGACTGCAGCTCTGGCCCCCCGAATGAGTCTGGGGGGTCCATATTTGGCACAGAGGTAGGGGAGGTCTCCCTTTACCAAACATTTTAGAGTTGCTAGCCCAAAATTTCCGAATCAACTATTTCCAGAGCCACTTGAGAGTTTGTGGCCCTAGGCCCATACCATGGAACGGAGAGTGCTGGGCTTAGCAGGAATCCCTGGACTCTTAGCTATTCAACAGTATCTGTAGAGCGGGACTCTGCAGTTCCTGTTTTTCATAGTAGTTAGCCAAATCAACCCCTATGCAGGTCCCTGTAACAATTAAGCATTGGCCCCCGAAAAATGCATGTGGCCCCTGGGTATCCTACATCTCTGAGCCAAGTTTGAGGCCCCTAGCCACCAGGGTTCAGGTACCAGTAGGGCCCATAATTTAAGTCAGCTTGGTGCTGTATGGCAATCTTCGAGTGGGCACAGTTGCAGGGCCCCAGCTCCAGGGGACCATATTTGGCACAGTGGTAGGGGAGATTTTCCTTTACCACTCTTAAAATGTTAGAGTAGCTAGCCTGAAATTTTCTGGTAATTTTTTCAGGGGCCTCTTGTGTGGCCCTTGGGCAGTACCGTGGAGCAGGGACTAGTGGGTACCATATTAATCTCCATATTCTTAGCTATCCAATGTTACCTGTGGAGCAGGGCTCACTGGTACCTAGGTTGCACAGTATTTGTGCAAATTTGACCCCATGCCAGTCCTTGTGAAAATTAGGCATTGGCCACAAAAAAATTAGTGTGGCCCCTGGGGGTCAGCTAGTATACCTGTACCAAGTTTGATGCCCCTAACCCCCATGATTCGGGTACCACAGGGCCCTAAATTTATGGTAGATTGGCCCGCTATGTTAATCCATGGCTTGGTCACTGGTGGGAATTTGAGGGGCCACAGCTCGGGCCCCGAAAGAGTCCAGGCTCCCACAGCTTGAGCCCCTGGACATGTTTGGGGCCCAAGGTGTGGCCCCTCAAAATTCCCTACTGTGCCATATATTAACATAGGCTAGGCCAAACTAGCCTAAATGTAGAGCCTCGTGGTAGCAGAACGATGTTGCCCAGGGGCGCCAAACTTGGTACAGGGTTACTAGAGGACCCCCAGGGGCCACAAATTTTTTGGGGGGCCAATGCTTAATTTTCATGGGGACCTGCATGGGGGTGGAATTTTCCCAACCACCGCAGGACACAGGAACTGCAGAGCCCTGCTCTGCAAATACTTTTAAATAGCTAAGAGTCCAGAGATTCCTGCAGTACTCACCAATCCCCACTCCGCAGTAGCGCCCGAGGGCCACACACTCCCAAGGGGCCCCCTAAAAAGCTGACCATAAAACTTCAGGCTAGCAACCTCAAAATTGTAGAGGTGGTAAAGGAAGACCTTCCCTACCACTGTGCCAAATTTGGGCCCCTGGACTTATTTGGGGACCAATCTGTGGCCCCTCAAATTCCCGATCGCGGCTGCACCATAGATTAACATAGCGGGCCAGGCTAGCCTAAATGTAGGGCCCTGTAGTAGCTGAACCACGGTGCCCAGGGGCACCAAGTTTGGAACAGGGATACTATATGATCCCCAGAGGCCACATACATTTGTTTGGTGCCAATGCTTAATTTTCACAGGGACCTGCATTGGGGTACACTTGAGCTGACCACAGCAGAATAGTCAAGGGATTCCTGCGGTATCCAGCACTCCCTGCTGTGCCGTATGGCCCGGGTGCCACATACTCTCAAGGGGCCCTAGAAAAAGTTGACCAGGAAATTTGGGGCCAACAAACCCCAAGATGTTTAGGGTGGTAAAGCAAGGACCCCCCTACCTCTGTGCCAAATATGCCCCCTCCCCCCGGACTCCGCTGTAGGCCCTCAAATTTCCAGACTAAGACACTGCTATAGATTAACATAGCAGGCCAAGCAACTATAAATGTAGGGCCCAAACTACGGGGGTTCAGGGCACCATACTTGGCAAACGTATACTAGAGGACCTCCAGTAGCCACACTACTGAAGGGGGCAATGACAAATTTTCACAGGGACTGGTATGATGATCGAGTTTGGCCAAATATTGCGGAACATAGGTAATGCAAAGCCCCGCTTCACGGGTACTATCAAATAGCTAAGACTGAGGAATAACTAATTGCCCACCGGGGCATAGCCCAATGATGGCGTATAGAGACGTCCTCCCAGAATCGCGATTCCTGCGGATTGTGGTAAAGGGCCGACAGCGACACTTTACCACGTGATCGCTCTATCCAATGATGAAGCGATCATTTGTCAACAGACCGCTGCATGTCCGGTTCAGCTCTCTTCTTGCACGCTATACACACTGATCGGCAGCACCCCTACCTCATTCATGCCCATCTGTGCCTCATTCATGCCCATCTGTGCCTCATTCATGCCCACCTGTGCCTCATTCATACCCATCTGTGCCTCATTCATGCCCATGCGTACCTCCTCAGTGCTCATTTGTGCCTCATCTGTGCAACATCAGTGTGTCCATCATTCAGCCTGTGTCCCCGCCATCATTCAGCCTGTGTCCCCGCCATCATTCAGCCTGTGTCCCCACCATCATTCAGCCTGTGTCCCCGCCGTCATGCAGCCCATGTTCCCTGCCGTCATTCAGCCTGTGTCCATGTCCCCATCAGAGTCCTCCTTTATATCCAGTGTGTCCCTATCAGAGTCCTCCTTTACATCCAGTGTGTTCCTGTCAGAGTCCCTCCTTTACATCCGTGTCCCCATCAGAGTGCTCCTTTATGTCCAGTGTGTCCCCATCAGAGTGCTCCTTTACATCCAGTGTGTCCCTGTCAGAGTGCCCTTTTACATCAGTGTCCCCATCAGAGTCCCCCTTTACATCAGTCTCCCCATCAGCGTCCCCCTTTACATCAGTGTCCCCATCAGAGCCCCCCTTTACATCCAGTGTCCCCATCAGAGTCCCCCTTTACATCCAGTGTCCCCGTCAGAGTTCCCCTTTATTTTTCCGGCCAGAGTTCCCCTTTATTATTCCAGTCAGAGTGGCCCTTTATTATTCCAGTCAGAGTTCCCCTTTAATATTCCCGTCAGAGTTCCCCTTTATTTATTATTTATTACATCAGTGTCCCTGTGCCGTGAGAGTGCCCCTTTTAATGTGTCCCGATAAGAGCTGTGTGACTGTGTTCTGTAATCACATAATATTCCCGCCATTTCTCAATATGAATCTCACATAGGAATAAGCCGTTCCGTCCTGCGCATGCGCAGATAGTACAGCGAGTTAGGCAGAATCTGACATTAGATTCTACCCGCTCTGTCTCTCCCGTCGAAAAATGCATCCGAAAGGCTGCGCATGCGCATCGATTACATCAATCCCAGCTGATTGGAGAAGTCAGCTGGAGTGACGTCACCTACTGCGCATGCGTAGTTCGTGGGATGCATTTTTTGATGGGAGGCATTATCTGACAGGACACCGGCAACAGGACAGAATGACTGGACAAATTACACATACCCTGTGTAATATGATAATGTTTTTTGGGCATGTGTAGCAGTGCTGGGATGGGCTGAACACCCCCCTGTCGAAACAGGGAAAAAGTTATAGCAAATATGCGAACTCTATTAAAGCCTATGGGACACAAACATGGAAAATCAAAAGTTCTAATTTTAAAGGAAAATATGCAAATTATTGCCATAAAAATTATCATTTTTAAAGGAGCAGTGATTTTATTGCATAAAGTGAAACAATCAAAATGAAAAATGTCTTTAAATATCGTGCCTGGGGGGTCCCCTTAATGTGCCTGTAAAGCAGCGCATCTGTACGATGTATGGAGCCTGCTGCAGCAATACTGACATTTCGAAAGGAAAAAAATGTAATTTAAACTTTCTTGCAGCTGGTACGTATTGCAGGCTCCCGGCAATATAGATAAAACTGAATTTTTGTAAAATCTTACCGTAAAATTCCTTTCTCTGAGTCCTCCGACAGTCGCAGCCCACTCATACAGTCTTCAGTTATGGGGTATTGACTTCATCTCCACAGGAGTTTCTAGGCATAAGACTTGTAAAAGAACAATAAATCTACATAGTCACACCCATGGGGGCTGTCCTAGTCCAATACCGCCCTGCAATAGCCATCCCAATTCAGTTTGGTCGCAAGCAGTGAAAGTGTATAACAAAAGGACCCCAAAAAGAGGGGCGGGGGCGGCGACTGTCGGAGGACTCAGAGAAAGGAATTTTACAGTAAGATTTTACAAAAATTCAGTTTTCTCTTACACCCACTCATACAGTCTTCACTTATGGGGACGTCCCAAAGCAGTGTAGACATGAGGGGTGGGCAACGCAACCGCCAGAAAAGCAACGCAGTACCCACATCAGAGAAAGGAACATTACATGTACAAGAAGGTAACCTTCTGGGTAACAAAAAAGGGCTCAACATGAGCAACAACCCAGGAAAACAAATAACCAAGGGGAAAACAACCCCAACAGCTAGGGACCCATACAAAAACCATGGTTCCCTATGGAACTGCCGCACAGAGAACTTTGCGGCCAAAGGATGCATCAGCTGATGCCAGAACATCAAGTTTGTAGAACTTTGAGAAAGTGTGCACCAACGACCAAGTCGCAGCCTTGCACACCTGGGCCACCGAGGCCTGATGCCGATAGGCCCAGGACGTACTCACCGATCTGGTAGAGTGCGTCTTGACAGGGAAGGGAGGAACCCGTTCCCGCAACGAGTAAGCCTGTACAATGGTCTGTCTGATCCATTTGGCAATGGTTGCTGCAGACGCAGCCATACCCTTCCAAGGTCCCTCAGGAAGGACAAAGAGAGAATCCGATTTCCGAAAGGATTCAGTTGACGACAGGTAAACCCTGATCGCCCGGACAACATCCAAGGAATGTAAGGCAACCTCTTCTGGATGCTTAGGATTCGCACAATGCGAAGGCAAAACAATGTCCTCATTCAGGTGGAATTCCGAAACCACCTTAGGCAAAAAGGACGGATTAGGTCGCAAGACCACCTTATCCCTATGAACCACCAGGTAAGGGGAGCGGCAAGACAACGCCGCCAACTCCAACACTCTGTGAGCAGAAATAATCGCTACCAGGAAAGCAACCTTCTTAGATAGCATGGGCAACGAAAGTTCCCTGATGTTTTCAAAGGGGGAAAGCTGCAACACGGACAGAACCATGTTCAAGTCCCATGGAGGCAAGGGCTCCCTTCTAGGAGGGGCCAAGTGACGCACACCTTGAATAAAGGTGCAAATTAAGGAATTAGACGCCACAGGGCGCTGGAAAAGAACAGCCAGTGCAGAGACCTGGCCCTTAATCGTGGTCAACGCAAGACGCTGGTCCACACCAGTCTGGAGGAAAGCCAACACTCTCGCCACCGAGTAGGAATGAGGAGAGAAACCCCTGGACTCACACCAGGCAAAATAAGCTTTCCACGTACGGTAATAAATCTTACCAGAGGAGGCTTTTATAGCCTTAATCAAAGTAGGAATGACCTCTGAGGAGAGACCCCTGTCTCTCAGGACCTGGCTCTCAACAGCCAAGCCGTTAAAGCCAGCGACTGTAAAGCAGGATGGAAGATCGGTCCTTGAGACAGCAGATCTTCTCGCATTGGCAACTGCCACTGAGGCTCTACGGCAAGGTGAACGATGTCCGCGTACCAGGACCGGCGAGGCCAGTCCGGCTCCACCAGAATCACCAGCGATTGTTCCGAGGCCAACCTGCGAAGGAACCTGGACAACAATTGAATCGGAGGAAAGGCATAGATCAGTCGATACTGACACCAAGGCACCACCAGCGCATCCGAGGCGTCTGCCAGAGGATCGCGCGTTCTTGCCACGAACCTTTCCACCTTGTGGTTTAGCTGAGACGCGAACAGATCCACATCCAGGGATCCCCACTTCGCACACAGCATTTGAAACACCTCCGGGTGTAAGGACCATTCCCCCTTGTCCAGGGTCTGGCGGTTTAGATAGTCGGCCTGCCAATTCTCCACACCCGGAATGTGAACCGCCGATAGCGCCGAGACATGAGTCTCGGCCCAAGACCGAATACTGGCCACTTCCTGGGCCGCCCGGGCACTCCTGGTGCCCCCTTGGTGATTGATGTACGCCACCGCAGTGGCATTGTCCATCTGCACTCGTACAGGGCGGCCCTGAAGACGATCTGCCCAATGGATCAGGCACAGCCTGATCGCTCTCAATTCCAAAATGTTTATCGGAAGGGAGGATTCGTCCTCCGACCAAGTGCCCTGGGCAGACAGGTTGCCCAGGACTCCACCCCAGCCCGACAGGCTGGCATCCGTGGTCACTACCGTCCACAGAATTGGCCAGAAGGACTTTCCGCCCAACACCGCCGGGGACTGGAGCCCCCACAAGAGATCCATTCTGGTTTGGCGACTCAGAGACACTCTCAGGTCCAAGGACTGAGGCAGTCTGTCCCACCTGGCCAGAATCTCCGCTTGAAGAGAGCGCGTGTGAAATTGTGCAAATGGTATCGCCTCGAAGGCCGACACCATCAACCACAGGGACCGCATACAGGTCCTGAGTGACGAGGATTCATTGTCCCTGAGGCAAGAACACCTTTGCTTGAGCAGAGTCCAGGACCATTCCCAGATACTGGAGACGAACGGAAGGCGACAAGGTCGACTTCTGAATGTTGATGGTCCACCCGAACTCTTGGAGCGTCTGGACCGTAGTGGACAGATCGCGCAGCAGGCTCTGGCTGGTACTCGATCTTAATAGGAGATCGTCCAGATATCCCAAGACCGCAATGCCCTGTGCCCGCAACAGGCCCAGAACAGGTGCCAACACTTTGGTAAAGACCCTTGGAGCCGAAGCGAGACCGAAAGGCAACGCCACAAACTGGTAATGTTCCTCCGCGATAGCGAATCGGAGGTACCTCTGATGACCCTCGAAAATGGGGATGTGGAGATACGCATCCTTCAGGTCTATAGAGGCCAGCAACTCCCCCGGATTAAGGGAGGCCACCACCGAGCGGAGTGATTCCATTCGGAACTTTCGAACACGCACGAAGCGGTTCAGCGCTTTTAAGTCCAGAATCGGACGCACTTTGCCCTCCTTTCTGGGCACGGTGAACAGATTTGAGTAAAAACCCCAAAACCTGTCCCAATGAGGCATGATCACCCCCTGAGCGAGAAGATCCTGCACCGCTTGATGTAGGTCCTGTAACCGCCCTGGGGTCAAATGAAGATTTGAGGGAAAGAATCTGTTTGCCGGCCGTGAAAGAAATTCGATCTTGTACCCTGACCGAATGATTTCCTGAACCCACCTGTCCGTGATTCGGAGCAGCCAAGGTTGGAGGAAACCGCGCAAACGTCCCCCCACCCCTGAAATGGGTGAGGGCGCCCTTTCAGGCAGAGGCGGACTGAGCCGCTGCACCGGCCTGGCCGGATTTTTGCTTGCCAAACCAGGGCTTCTTCTGGCCACCTTGGCCCTTGAAGGGTTTTCCCTTGTTCTGTGCCTTGAAGGCACGAAAGGACCCCTGAGTAGGTTTAAAGGAGGGGGCCCGCTTACCGCGGAAAAACTTACCCTTAGGGTTCTGGGGCAGCAAAGTGCTCTTACCCCCAGTGACTCCTTTTACCAATTCATCCAGGGATTCCCCAAAAAGGCGAGACCCCGCATAGGGGATATCAGCCACCGTCTTCTTTGATTTTTGGTCAGCCGACCAACATTTCAACTAGATTAAGCGACGGTTAATCACAGCGACACTGGACAGGCGTATCGCCAAAGGGGCCTCATTTAGAGCTGCATCGCACAAATACATGACCCCACGGTAGATCTGATCTACCATCTCCACTGTAGCGGGAGGGGCAGAATCGGCCACGAGGGTGCGTTTGAGCACCTTGGTCCAATCCGCCACAGCCTGAGCCACCATCACAGAGGCAAAAATAGGCTTGAGCATGGAACCCGCCACCATGTAGGCATGTAGGGCAAGAGATTTCAGCCTCCTATCCGTAGGGTCCCTAAACACCGGAGAGTCCTCGGCAGGGAGCAGGGTAGATTTATTCAATCTAGCCACCGTGTGATCCACTTGAGGAGGCACATACCAGCGCGCCATCGTAGTGGCCGCAAAAGGGTAGAGAAGTTGAAACTTCTTAGGTACCACGAAGGTGTGTTTTAAATTACGCCATAGCTCATTCACCTTATGTTGAAACTCTGCGGGGCAAGGAAAAACCTGCGCCGTCTTGCGGGTTCTATGTGTGCCAAAAGAGGACACAAAGCCCGGAGAAGTGGGCTCATCCTCCAGATGTAGTGTTTCCTTCACCGCTAGGATCAACTCATCAATAGCTGCGCATTCCTCGGGCGACCCAGGGGGGGAGTCATCCACCCCTGCGACCTCCGCCTCCCCCTCAGACTCTTGCGGGTCCTGAGAAGAGCGAGGCCCCAAAAGGGCCACGCTACCTACAGCATCCATATCACACTCAGAATCAGAAGAAAAGGAAATGCTAGGCCTTTTCCTAGCAGCACGTTCAGACATCAGCACATCCATTTTTGACACCAAAGTTGCCACAACAGCAGCCAAATTAGTCACTGTAGAGGATTCAGAGGACCCTGAATCCCCCACCAAAGCTGGAGGAAACTTGCTGTCCTGGGATTCCATAGCAGAAATAAAAAGTTTTTTTTTTTTTTGGAACTAGCCCTTTAAAAGCGCTGTGGACCCCACAGCCCACCGCTATCGAGACTGTGACACACAGACCCCCCGCAGGGACAAAACTTACCAGGAAGAGTGCACAAAGCAGGATAAGAAAGGAACAGCAGGACAGACACCCCACAGTGTGTTACCAGCTTCTTCGGTCGGCTCTGTGAGAAAGGAGGAAGTGATGTAATGGGAGGCTTCGGCAAGATGGCCGCCGACATGTGCTCGGAACGATTGTGTTGCCACACACAAGATGGCACCGTAAGGCGCGAAAATACACTACATAGCATGCTGTATGAGCGCCCACAGTGAAGCCAGACATGCTGCCCACACTTAAAATGGAAGACCGGCGGTCTTTTAACCCGCAGCGGTCGCCGCATGTGTCTGCATCCCCAAGCACCCCTAAAATAACATTAGGAGAGGGACCCCCAAAACCCCCACACAGCGCTGCTGTGAGAGAAGAAAAACCCCTGCAGGGACCGGGACCAGGGAGCCCAAAACGCACAGACACAGGGGACACCACAGACACACAGGACTGCCGACCCCAGACAGAGGCCCCACATAGAATGTACTTACCTGTACCCGATGGCATGGGGTGCCTCATATCAAGCGGGAAACCGCCCACCTTCAGATGGCAGGGGAGTGCCGCCAGCCCAAAACGCAGGACACTATCAGTGCACAGACAAACCTATGCTGTGTCCAGTGAGGTAGCCACCTCACATGGCTGCATCCCAGATGGACAGGGATGGGTCGTTTGTGAGGCCAGGGCGAACACATAGCCTGGGAAATGCTCGATGGCGGGCTGGGGTTCCATCTGACCCTCTGTCCTGGAGAACCAGGACGGTCAGTCCGATTCCCAGTTCCGCAGACGCTGTCTTCATCCGAAGATCCACTGATAAAATAAACAGCTAGCAATGTAAAGAAAAAATGACATCTTTTGAAAATAAAATCATAAGAGAAAAAGAGATAGGCTGAGACTGTAGCCTCAGCACAGGGAAGCCTATCCACTCCTGAAGCTAGGCAGAAGACAAACTGAATTGGGATGGCTATTGCAGGGGGGTATTGGACTAGAAGGACAGCCCCCATGGGTGTGACTATGTAGATTTATTGTTCTTTTATAAGTCTTATGCCTAGTGAAGACTGTATGAGTGGGCGGCGACTGTCGGAGGGCGTAAGAGAAAAATATTTTTTAAAAACACAGTATGGAGTCCCCCCCCCCCCAATCCACCCCAGGCCCTTCAGGTCTGATATCGATTTTTAAGGGGAACCCCACGCCAAAATATAAACAAAAAGGTGTAGGGTCCCCACTAAAATCCCTACCAGACAATTATCCAAGCATGCAGCCTGGTAGGTCAGGAAAGGGGGGGGGGACAGCAAGCTGGGGGGTGGGTGCATTGAGGCAGGGGGGACTCTGCCTTCCCACCCCAAAGCACCTTTTCCCCATGTTGATGGGGACAAGGGCCTCTTCTCGACAATCCTGGGTTGTGGTTGTCGGGGTCTGTGAGTAGGGGGTTATCGGAATCTGGAAGCTCCCCTTTAACAAAGGGGCCCCAGATCCTGCCCCCCCCATGTGAATGGGTATCAGGTACATTGTGTCATGTGACGTCACAAGTGGCAGTGCCACTGGGTGACGTAGCTGGGTGGCCCCACCCCTTGCCTATATAAGATCTGTCAAAGCTGAGAGAAGGCGGACAATGGGATGCCTCCCAAGAGGTGGAAGCGTATTTTTTTTTTTTTTCGGGTCTGTCGGGCAATGGATTTACATCGAGGGACACTATTTTATTATTTTTCAATAAAGGACTTGACAAAAACTGTTTCCTGTGCCTCTTACTTTTTGACACTTGCCATTGACCAATCATGGCTCTCACAGTACATTGTGCTGTGACTGGCCAAAGCATACAGGTCATGTGCATGCTTTGGCCAATCATCAGCAATCAATGCACTGCAAGAGCGCAGCGCATTATGGGGCGCTCATCGGTGGGCAAACTTCCCGCCAAGCACCCCATTTGTTCGTGTGTTCAGCGAACACACAAACAGCTGATGATCGAGTCAAACTTACGTTCGACTCGAACAGACAGACCATCCCTATGTAGCACCTCCAAAGTCTTGAACTAGTTAAACTATTACATATATATATTGCTCAAAACATCTAAAATATTTCCATGTTATCCTGATGGAGTCCTAGTTGTTGCAGGAGACTTTAATCAAGCAAATTTGAAGTCTGTGCTTCCAGGACTTATGCCCTGTACACACGTTCCGATAATCGGACGACTTATCATTCACATTTTGTTGCATGATACTAACATCGAATTCAACAATGCGTACAAACCGTATGATTTTTGTCGTACGATTCTGGAAAAGCTTCCTGGTTGCAATGGCAGCCAGGCTTTTTCGGGGCTATTTTAGCATTTCTGAGCATGCGCTGTCTTTGTCGATCGACTTTTAGCGTACGCATACTGTACTGACGAAACGATTCTTTCTTTAACAATTTAAAGAAAGAAATAGGAGAAGCTAAAATAGCAGGTGAAAATTGAGAAATATTTTAAAGCAAACAAGGTGCATGAGGGATGGAGAGGAATACAATACGTTTTAACTACAGGAAGAGGAGTAAAACAGGAGTAAATTCAAGTGTCTTATTGGTTGAGGAATTAAACAAGCATTTTACATGTTTTAAAACTTCCCTACCGCAGGGTAATGCAGGATTTTTCTTGGAACCCAGTAATTTGAAATTCACAGGATTGCAGGAACATGAGGTAACACCGGTTTAAAAAATGTAAATATAAGGAAATCAGTGGGTCCAGATGGAGTCCCAGGAAATATTGTGAAGGCTTAGGCAGGGCAATTGAAGGGGTTTTTTATTAAAGCGTTTGTTAACCTAAAAAAAATGTAACAGTGCTTGTGCTGTGTAATTTGGCCCCTTCTATCACCTAAAATACCTGGCTGATCCTGCCTGGTTTTACTGTCATCAGCAGCTGTCTCCTGTGTCCTCCTCCCTGCCTGTCAGCTCTTACCAATCCCGCCTCCCCTTCCTTCTGCTGAAATACCTTTAGACAATCCCCTCTGTTATAAAACCTCCTATGCTGCAGTGTATGTTCTTTGTAAAAAAGATGCCTGTTTCTACCTGAATTCACAGTGCCAATCGGCGTTCACGTGACTCCTTGATGCTCCCCTCATCCCCGGCTGACGTCTCGGCTCTATCCTCCTCTCCTCCCCCTCCTCCCAACTGATGTCAGCAAGGGAATCTCAGCCCCTCCCACTCTAGCTGTTAGATCAGGAGAGGGAGCCACGTGGAGTCATGTGACCGCCAATTGGAGCTGTGAATTCAGGTAAAAAGAGGCATATTTTTTACATTCTTCTTTAACATACACTGCAGCATAGGAGGCTTTATAACAGAGGGGATTGTGTCGTTTATAAAGTGGCTTAACAACCACTTCAAGATTTCTAATTTGCCGTTATTGACAGCTATTTTCCCATCTTGTCGAAAATCTGCTATTATCATTCTCCCTCTCCCCAAAAAATCAGCTACGGGTGGTTTGGGTGATTACAGGCCAATAGCATTAACCCATAAGGTAATATGAAGTGTTTTGAGAGGTTAGTTGTGAGTTATGTTAAACATAGTTTACCAGGCAGTCTTGACCCCCATCAGTTTGCATATGGAGCAAACAGAAGTACAGGGGATGCCATTACCATAGCATTGCACATGGCTTTAAGGCATTTGGAGAGCTTGGGTAGCTAACTACATTGGGGTTGTTTATAGACTACATGAAATAAAAACGATAAACTATCAGCGCAAAGCCGTGTATGAGATTCACATAAAGTGCAATAATGGTTGAAAAATCAATGTGCATGCATAAAAATCAATGTGCATAAAAAATACCGGCAGCATACACTAATCGTGTCCATACATCACAATAAAAGTAATATAAATAAAAATAAAAACGTGATGCGCCAGATGTGCACAAAATTGTTGCTAAAGTGACCGTATAAGCAATAAAGGTGTCCAAATATACAGTTAAAAATTATGCCGTGCTCAAAAGCAATGATGATCAGCAGATCCCCCCTGGCTGTCAGATTGGGTAAGTGCAGGGGCAGGTCCGTTCGTAAAATGTTACACAGTGAATATGGGTGTAACATGTTACGAAAGGCGATCTTTCCTTTAGGATGGCCATTTGATGTATTGCTTTCACCTCCGGAGGTCGCCGGGACATGCAGTAAAAATATAAGGCAAAAATCTAGTGCTCTCTGCTTAAATATAAGTAGGCTCCGTTGACTTCTACCCCTACCGAAGAAGTCAATGGAGCCTTACACTCTGACGTAACGTGTATAGGAGGGCGGAGCCTGCGTGCCTGACCCCGATCATCTCTCGGGTTGAGCTATACACTGAATGCCATACAAGCAGGCACGGCTGAGTGCCTGACAAATGTGAGTTACCTTCCTATCTTCAATAAAGCCTACTTATATTTAAGCAGAGAGCACTAGATTTTTGCCTTATATTTTTACTTCATGTCCCGGCGACCTCCGGAGGTGAAAGGCTGGAGAGTCATTCCTGGAGTCCATTATCTTCATACAGGCTAATGCTGGCCCGTTTGGGTCGTATGTTGAGGTGAGAGGCCAATCTTTCTGGTGGAGGGATCTAACACACTGGTGTTTATGATCATATCTCACGGGATCAAGGCTTCTTTTATGATATATGGACACTTGAACACATTAATAATTGCTTTTGAGCACGGCATTATTTTTGAACTGTATATTTGGACATCTTTATTGCTTATACGGTCACTTTAGAAACAATTTTGTGCACATCTGGCGCATTACGTTTTTATTTTTGTTTATAGACTACAGCCTTTATACTACCATTCTTGGCAGAAATGTATGATTCCCACTGTCTTGGAAGAGCGGAGAGAAGACAGAGTGACTCATTTCATACTGGTTATCACTTATTTGAGTTGCTGCCCTCTGGCTGATGATATAGGAATATCAAAGCCAGAACAAATAGATATAGGGAGAGCTTTTTTCCACGGCAGTAAAAAGACAGTAAAGGAGTGAGACGGACTCCGGTACTCAAGAGGAGTAGGTCCATTGTAAAAGCTTCCTTTGCCCGGTAACAGAACGATCCAAAATCCTGCAGCCCACCAGTCACTAGTGAAACACAGTGTAGGGTGGTAAAAGACTGTTTATTGAAAAGAATTTATACCACACACTTAGGTGAGCCTAACATTATCGCATGCA
Organism: Pelophylax lessonae; assembly: GCF_965119305.1. Taxonomy (NCBI): domain Eukaryota; kingdom Metazoa; phylum Chordata; class Amphibia; order Anura; family Ranidae; genus Pelophylax; species Pelophylax lessonae. The sequence continues at coordinate 356,273,382 of NC_138771.1, read as the reverse complement.
AAGAAAACTTTATATAGGAATATAATTAACAGAACTAAAGAACAGCCAACATAAAACTATGCTAATCCACATCTAGCAACTAATAGCTGAAAGTGATATAATTACCATGAGCTAATTAACTAGGCACTTAAAACAGCCTAGGTGACCAGACCATTCGACAACTACAACCCCGAATACAAAGTATTAGATGAGAAGACAGACAGAAACAATAGGGGATCCAATTAACAATAGGAATAAGACACTTAGGAGGCACACTATGGGAGAGACCTACTTACAATAAACATGTTATGACAAGCAACCCCAGTGGTTTGAGCTGATTATATTAAAAGAGGAAGTAAACCCTCCTCTGCAACTTGTACCTATAGGTAAGCCTTATCATAGGCTTACCTATAGGTACTGTAAATATCTCCTAAACATGTACCATTTAGGAGATATTTACTTTGCATGCAGCCAGTGACATCACTGGCGCATGCGCTCTGAAGGAACGGCCGCGCTGAGAGAGGGGAGAGTCTGGTGACGTAGGTCTATGTCGCCAGACCTTAACGAGCCACTTTGCTGCAGTAGCAGCACAGTGAGCAGTGGTCAAGCGGTTAAAGTCAGCCGACGTAGACCTACGTCGATATGCGTTAAGTGGTTAAAGGGGGATGGAGGAGGGAACCACAAAAGGGGTGAATATAATCACCTATAAAAGCAATACATCAAATGGCCATCCTAAAGGAAAGATCGCCTTTCGTAACATGTTACACCCATATTCACTGTGTAACATTTTACGAACGGACCTGCCCCTGCACTTACCCAATCTGACAGCCAGGGGGGATCTGCTGATCATTGGTGCAATGCTTTACAGGGTCCAAAAAAATAAATAAATGCACATTTTTTACCTGCACAAAATGTGCATTTATGTTTTAGTTTGCTAAAGTGAAGTTATCTTTTAATAATAATTCACTTCAAAAAATGTACTGTATTAGCACTAAACAGCACTACTGTTTAAAGAATACTGACACCTGTGTTACACCCCGGTCCTGTATCCCTTCATAGAAAAGGATCTGTACATCAAATCAATGAAGCTTAATTTTCAGTTCCTGAAGCTGATGACACATGAAGGGGAAAGAAAGGGGAAATTAAAGTCCCTCCAATCTGCAATAAATCAGATCTTCACTGGCAGTTGCTCAGCAAGGGATCAGAAAGACTGAGCAAGCACTTTAGTAGCATTGACTAATAAATTGATTGTCAGCTTCAGCAGTACCTCAGGTAGGAGGATATGCATACTTACAGTACATAGGTCCAGACCAGTATTTTCCTGCCGTTAAGAGTTGAAAATTAAATAAGTATTCCTATTTATTATTATAGACAAAAAGAGATTTATTTTCTTGTTAGCACAATTTTCATACACCAATCGGCCATAACTTCATGACCACTGACATTTTGAATAGAAAACATATATTATATCGTTACAATGACATCTGAAAGTTGGCGGGATATATTAGGCAGCAAGTGAACATGTCCATAAAGTTGATGTGTTGAAAGTAGAAAAAAACGGACATCACAGTTTGTATGGGGCTTCATAGCCACAAACTGGTCAAGGTGCCCATGCTAACCCATGTCCACAACCGAAAATGCCTACAATGGGCACATGAGCATCAGAACTAGACCATGGAGCAATGGAAGAAGATGACCTGGTATGATCAGGTTTTCTTTTACATTATGTGTACTGTTGCGTGCGTGTGTGCCACTTACCTGGGAATGATTGCACCAGGATTCAGTATGGGATGAAGGCAAACTGACAGATGCAGTGTGATGCTTTGGGCAATATTCTGCTGGGAAACTTTGGGTCCTGCCATTCATGTGGATATATAACTTTGACATGTACCACCTACCGAAATATTGCACATCACCTTATGGAAACGGTATTCCTAGATGTCAGTTGCCTCTTTCAGCAGGATAATGTGCCCTGCCACACTGCAAAAATGGTTTGAGGAACACAATAACGCGTTCAACGTGTTGGTTTGGCCTACAAATTCTCCAGAGCTCAATCCAATTGAGCATCTGTGGGATGTGCTGGAAAAACAGGTCTGATGCATGGAGGCCCGACCTCACAACTTGCAGGGCTTCAAGGATCTGCTACTGAGGGCTTGGTGCCAGATACCACAGCAAACCTTCAAAAATCTAGTAGTATCCATGCCTTGATAGGTAAGGGCTGTTTTGGTGTCAAAAGAGAGACCCGCTCGATATTAGTAGTGTGGTATATATTAGTTATAGCTGGTAAACGTATATAAGTCCTATTGTGTTCACCACCTTCCCCGTCTATGGCAAGACCCCTAGTTGTCTACCAAAAAAAAAAAATTGATGCTTTCCAATCCTTTCTAAAAGAATGTGTCTCAAAGTAATGCTTAAAAAGCAAACAATAGAAAAGAGTGAATATGCAGGCATTTTAAGAATACCTATAAATATAAATGTGATAACAAAAAACAATGCTTTAACCCGTACTAACAACTATACCTCAATTTACCATAGTTTATATATCATAAAAAATCTAATTTGAAAAGAAATTGCAGTGACCATAAAAAAGTCCCAAAATAGCAATCCTCCTTCATGCAAATCGTCTTCCAAAAGCTTTAGAGTGCAATCCCAGTGAAAACCCAAGTCAACAATACATGGTAGGTAAAACCCACAAAATACAAGACACCTTATGAAACTGTAGGTAAGTAGCACACAGGCATTAATATGGCAGCCACCAAATCAATAACGACTGTGTTTCATCTACAGACCCAGGAAGAATTGGTGAGCACAGATCATAAAAAAAGAAAGCATAAAACAAAGGCAGATCTAATAGTGAGATATTGTTTCATAAATATCCAATGCAGAACTAAAAGTACCCACATACACAGTCATAGTGTAATATGGCACTATAGGTAGAGCTTGAAAAGTACATACACAGGTCCTGTCTCCCTCAACCCAGCTGGCGATGCACTCACTAGCATGTGTCATGCACCATAGAGACAGCAAAAGCTGGTTTAAGGACTCATACCATGCTGGAAATGGGCAAAAATGGTGTATCCTTTTACTCATGCCTCTGTTTGTGTACTTATTTTTAAATTTGTGCTGAACCAAATCTGCCTGGGTCTGGACATGAAACTCAGGAAGTTGTGATTGATCTGGTGGCTGCCATAGCAATTCCTGTATACTGTACTGTTGACCTTCTGCAATAAAAGGTCTTTTGTATTTGGTAAGTTTTGTCTTGTATTTGTATATTATTCCTCCATGCACTTACAGCAGCAACCCTACATTAAAGCCACATGCACACAGGGCATTTTTGCAGCTGCTGTTAGAAGCATCAGACGCATTTTCTTGCAGCTTAAAAACGCCCCTCCATGTTATTCTATGGCCTCATGGACACCCAGGGCTTTTAGGAGCTCCAAGTGGCATAGGCGTTTTTAAGCTGCAAAAGAAAAAAAACCCAGGACCAGTGCATTCTGGAGCTGCAGCGTCAAACTATAAAAACGTCTGATGCTGCTATAGGCTGATTAACGTTGCTTAAACAGCATTAAGCCATGTTATACGTTTTTTTTTTTTTTTTTTTTTTTTATTTGAAAATCAATGGTTCCCTATGGGAGCCTATTGATTTGAATGGAAGTCGCATCACAAGTTGGATCAGGATGATGGTGCGACTTGTGCTCTGAGAATCTTGAGGGGGACCTCTACGCCAAAATGAGAAAAAAAAAAAAAAAAACAGCGTGGGGTGTCCCCAAGGTTCCAAACCAGGCCCTTTGGGTCTGGTATGGATTTTGAGGGGAGCCCCATGCCAAAAAAACGGCATGGGGTCCCCCCCAAAATCCATACCAGACCCTTATCCGAGCATGCAGCCTGGCAGACCAGGAAAGGGGAGGGGACGAGCGAGCGCCCCCCCCATGGACCATACCAGGCCACACACCCTCAACATGGGGGGGTGGGTGCTTTGGGGCAGGGGGAGCTCTGCACCCCCCACCCCAAAGCACCTTGCCCCCATGTTGATGAGGACAAGGGCCTCTTCACGACAACCCTGACTGGTGGTTGTAGGGGTCTGCGGGCCCCCCAGATCCTGAACCCCCTCCCTATGTGAATGGGTATGGGGTACATTGTAAGCATAAGTCTAAAAGCACAATTTTACCCCTCAAGGGCCACCTTTCCTGGAGCCAGGGAGTAAGCGTCAGCCTCTCAGTAAAACGCCACTCTCCGGACAACACCCCTCATGGAAATCGGTGGTTGTAACATAAAAAGAAGGGGGACTCGAATAGTGCTTATACCTCTTTAAAGTATTCAATAATAAAAAACATGTAGACAGATACTCACGTTTAAAAGGTGCTTGCAGTGCACCAAACTAAAAACAGACTTTCTTAATCAGCTTGTGTGATGGTAACCAGGCAGAAGTGGAACATCTGTAAAAGCTGCTCCTGTACTTCCTGGATACAGCAGAGAACCGTCCGGGCCCCTCCCCTACGCGTGGCGACACAGGGTCATGTGTCTTCCTCACGTGTCTTCCTGTTTTATTCTCCAGTTCCCCGATATCCTTTAAAAACTGAACTGCATATTCCAGTTGAGGTCTTACTAAAGATTTGTACAGGGGCAAAATGTAATCTCTCTCTCTGGAGTCCATGCCTCTGTTAATACAAGAAAGGACTTTGCTTGCTTTGGAAACCACTCAGTTGTACTCCCCCTAGTATGTATGATGCATGCATATTCTTAGCCCCCAAGTACATCACTTTTCATTTATCAACATTAAACTTAATTTGACACTTAGTTGCCCAATTAAACAGTGCATTGAGGTTGGCTTGTAAGTTGGAGACATCCTGTAAGGAAGTTATTCCACTGCATAGCAGGGTGTCATCTGTAAAAGACTGAAATGGTACTTTTAATCCCAGACCCTATAACATTTAAAAGTGTATTAAAAAGTAAGGGACCCAATACTGAACCTTGGGATATACCACTGATAACCTTAGACCATTTGCGGGCCTGACACTGACATTTAATCAGACAGGAAATGCTATCACAAGTACTGAGTCATAGGTCGATGATGCTCAAATAGGCCATCTCTTGAGACATAGACCAACAGCAGAGCTGTGTCTCTATTCAATCAGAGGCCTTTATTTCAAGTATATACCATCATCAGTTGATATTATCACAGGTTATGCATCTATACAAGTTCCAATAGCAGTCATTAGAATTGTATAATTTCTTTGTTCTATCCAATGTCTTGCACTTTATTACTATATTGAATCAACAAAGACTGGATCAGTTGACTTTACAAGTTACGGAACTATAATAATGAATTACCAATGTTGCAATTGGATGATGTGTAGATACTTATGCATCTTTAATAAAATGTTATTTATATATATATATATATATATATATATATATATATATATATATATATATATATATATATATATATATATATATATACTGCTCAAAAGAATTAAAGGAAAACTTTTTAGTCAGAAGATATTGATCTGGTCAGTTAAATAGCAGAGGGGGTTGGTAATCAGTTTCAGCTGCTTTGGTGTTAATGAACTACTTACTTACTTACATTTTCTGACTGTTTTTCACTAGTTTTGCATTTATTTCAGTGTCACTACTGGTAGCATGAGACGATAACTGGACTGTATAGAGGTTGCATAGGCAGTCCAACTCCTCCAGGATGGCACATCAATACGTGCCATCTCAAGAAGGTTTGCTGTGTCTCCCAGCACAGTCTCAAGAGCATGGAGGAGATTGCAGGAGACAGGCAGTTATACTCTAGGAGAGCTGGACAGGGCCGTAGAAGGTTCTCAATCCATCAGAAGGACTGGTATCTGTTCCTTTGTGCAAGCAGGAACAGGATGAGCACTGCCAGAGCCCTACAAATTGACCTCCAGCAGGCCACTGGTGTAAATGTCTCTGACCAAACAATCAGAAACAGACTTCATGAGGGTAGCCTAAGGACCCAACGTCCTCTAGTGGGCCCTGTGCTCACTGCCTGGCACCATGGAGCTCGACTGGCATTTGCCATTGAACACCAGAATTGGCAGGTCCACCACTGGCACCCTGTGCTTTTCACAGAAGAGAACAGGTTCACCCTGAGCACATGTGACAGAGGTGAAAGGGTCTGGCGAAGCCACGGAGAACGTTATACTGCATGTAACATCATTTAGCATGGTGGTGGTGGGTCAGTGATGGTCTGGGGAGGCATATCCATGGAGGGACGCACAGACCTCTACAGGCTATACAATGGCACCCTGACTGCCATTAGGTATCAGGATGAAATCCTTGGACCCATTGTCAGACCCTATGCTGGTGCAGTGGGTCCTGGGTTCCTCCTGGTGCACAACAATGCCCAGCCTCCTGTGGCGAACGTATGCAGAAAGTTCCTGAAGGATGAAGGATTTGATACCATTGAATGGCCCCCATGCTCGCCTGATTTAAATCCAATAGATCACCTCTGAGACATTATGTTTTGGTCCCTCCGATGCCAACAGGTTGCACCTCAGTCTGTTCAGGAGCTCAGTGATGCCCTGGTCCAGATCTGGGAGGAAATACCCCAGGACACCATCCGTCGTCTCATTAGGAGCATGCCCCAATGTCAGGCTAGCATACAAGTACGTGGGAGCCATACAAACTACTAAGTACCATTTTGAATTGCTGCTTTGAAAATTTTCACTTTGATTTTCAGGGTGTCTTTGATTTCAGCCCTCTGTAGGCTGATAATTTTTATTTTCTTCAAACGATGTGGCATCCTTTTGTTCCTAACACATTACCCAGTCCAAATCAGTATATCCAGCATGATATTTTTCCCCATTGAGATCTGATGTGTTTTCAAAGTGTTCCTTTAATTTTTTTTGAGCAGTATATATATATATATATATATATATATATATATATATATATATATATATATATATTGTATATACTGTACAAGCAAGGTTTTCACAACATTTATAATCATTGTATATAAAGTTTTTTCAGATATTGTATGTTGTTGAAATTTTATCACAATGAATCGTATTTACTCAAGTTTTTTATATATGTTTTGGTGCCATGTAGTTTTGGTGTGGGAACTGTGTGAATTACTAACCAGTTTTTTCCTAAAGTGTTCTCTTAGATCATGATATAAGAAATCAATAAAGCTGTATAATATTTATTAACCTTTAGGTGAATGACTATAAAAGCTTTTTTAAATTATTCCCTACAAAAAGCAATAAAAACCTGACAGAGGTTCTAGCCCCCTTTTTTAGACACTTACACTGTCAATATAGTACATGCTATATGTGTTAATTCTAAAAATGATAGTTGTTTGAAGTGTAGACATTGGAGTAAAAAACTCAAATGCGTTTGCAATTTTCCACAGTGCAAACGTCTGCTTTAAAAGAAGCATAAAACATCAAACAATGCCCAAAAATACTTAATATATTTAAAATGCTGCAGAAAAAGACTAACATGAAAAGTACATCGTAGATACAAAGTAATTTCCTTTGTGAAACATGAACGTGGGTTTGTAGGTTTGCTGATAATGATCCTGATACATATTACCCAAGACAGGGGGATTTTTTTTGCCCAAATTTTTTTTTTTTTTTTTCTGCTGCTTACTACCTGTTCTGTTTGACACTCTTCAAATATATAACAATGATTAGATTTTTAATACATTCCATTTCTACTTATAAAGCAGAGGAGTTGCTAAGATTGTGAAAGACCTTGGGTACCCCTGAGCACTCCAAGGATAAGAAAGATGAGATGAGTGCAGTGTGCTGACGCAAAGAGTGAGCGTGGGTGTGGTGCATATATGGCAAAGTCCTTACACCTACGATATATATACTATACGAACCAAAGGTGCTCGACTTTCATACATTAGAGATTTTTATTGATGATATATAAACAACTATTGGGTAACATAAGATAACCCATAAGTGTTTGATCCTGAAGAATTATTAGTATACATGAAACCAACTAAGTAAGCCAATATTAGATGTCATTATCATATACAGTGGGTACGGAAAGTATTCAGACCCCCTTAAATTTTTCACTCTTTGTTATATTGCAGCCATTTGCTAAAATCATTTAAGTTCATTCTTCTTCCTCATGAATGTACACATAGCACCCCATACTGACAGAAAAACACTGAATTGTTGACATTGTTGCAGATTTATTAAAAAAGAAAAACTGAAATATCACATGGTCCTAAGTATTCAGACCCTTTGCTGTGACACTCATATATTTAACTCAGGTGCTTTCCATTTCTTCTGATCATCCTTGAGATGGTTCTACACCTTCATTTGAGTCCAGCTGTGTTTGATTATACTGATTGGACTTGATTAGGAAAGCCACACACCTGTCTATATAAGACCTTCCAGATCACAATGCATGTCAGAGCAAATGAGAATCATGAGGTCAAAAGGAACTGCCTGAAGAGCTCAGAGACAGAATTGTGGCAAGGCACAGATCTGGCCAAGGTTACAAAAATATTTCTGCTGCACTTAAGGTTCCTAAGAGCACAGTGGCCTCCATAATCCTTAAATGGAAGACGTTTGGGACGACCAGAACCCTTCCTAGAGCTGGCCGTCCGGCCAAACTGAGCTATCGGGGGAGAAGAGCCTTGGTGAGAGAGGTAAAGAAAAACCCAAAGATCACTGTGGCTGAGCTCCAGAGATGCAGTCAGGAGATGGGAGAAAGTTGTAGAAAGTCAACCATCACTGCAGCCCTCCACCAGTCGGGGCTTTATGGCAGAGTGGCCCGACGGAAGCCTCACATGAAGTAAGACACATGAAAGCCCGCATGGAGTTTGCTAAAAAACACCTGAAGGACTCCAAGATGGTGAGAAATAAGATTCTCTGGTCTGATGAGACCAAAATAGAACTTTTTGGCCTTAATTCTAAGCGGTATGTGTGGAGAAAACCAGGCACTGCTCATCACCTGTCCAATACAGTCCCAACAGTGAAGCATGGTGGTGCAGCATCATGCTGTGGGGGTGTTTTTCAGCTGCAGGGACAGGACGACTGGTTGCAATCGAGGGAAAGATGAATCCCAAGTACAGGGATATCCTGGACAAAAACCTTCTCCTGAGTGCTCTGGACCTCAGACTGGGCCGAAGGTTTACCTTCCAACAAGACAATGACCCTAAGCACACAGCTAAAATAACGAAGGAGTGGCTTCACAACAACTCCGTGACTGTTCTTGAATGGCCCAGCCAGAGCCCTGACTTAAACCCAATTGAGCATCTCTGGAGAGACCTAAAAATGGCTGTCCAACAACGTTTACCATCCAACCTGACAGAACTGGAGAGGATCTGCAAGGAGGAATGGCAGAGGATCCCCAAATCCAGGTGTGAAAGACTTGTTGCATCTTTCCCAAAAAGACTCCTGGCTGTATTAGATCAAAAGGGGGCTTCTACTAAATACTGAGCAAAGGGTCTGAATACTTAGGATGTGATATTTCAGTTTTTCTTTTTTAACCACTTGCCGACCGCCGCACGACTATCTACGTGGGCGGTCAGCCCCTCACAGGCAAAGTGACGTAGGTCTACGTCGCTCGCCTGTGAGGGTTTAGGGAGCGAGCGCGCGCCGCCGGAGGCGCGCTCCCGCTCCCGCGTGGTCACGGACCCCCCCGCGCGCGTGACCGGCGGACCCGATCGCCGCCGGCCACTCTGCGATCGGCGGGGGAGAGGGAGATAGTCAGGCAGCTTGTGTAAACAAGCTGCCTGTCATTCTCCTCTCTGTATGAGAGCTGATCACATGGATCTACTATGTAGATCCATTGATCACTCTGCATACAGTTGAAGCCACAGCCAATCACAGTTAGAATCACGCCCCTAGGGACACACACAGCCCCTCCCTCTCAAATAAAGTTAACCCCTTCACTACCAGTGCATTTTTACAGTAACAGTGCATATGTATAGCACTGATTACTGTAGAAATGTCACTGGTAACCCCAAAAGTGTCAAAAATGTCAGTCAAGGGTCCGATCTGTCCGCCGCAATGTCGCAGTACCGCAAAAAAAATCGCAGATCGCCGCCATTACGCGTTAAAAAAAAAAACAACAAAAATGACAAAAATCTTTCCCTTTGTTAGTAAACGCAATAACTTTTGCGCAAACCAATCAAAATACGCTTTTTGCGATTTTTTTTACCAAACATAGGTAGCATAAAACAAATTGGCCGAAAATATTAAAAAATTTTGATTTTTACATTTTTTTTTGGGGGAATTTCATATAAAAAAAAGGGAAAAATATTGCTATTTTTGCAAAATTTACGCTCTTTTTTTGTTTATAGCGCGTGATCAAAAAATCGCACAGGTGATCAAATACCACCAAAAGAAAGCTCTGTTTGTGGGAAAAAAAGGACGCCAAATTCGTTTCGGTACAGCGTCGCACGACCGCGCAATTGTCCGTTAAAGTCACGCAGTGCCGAATCGCAAAATGCCCTCTGGTCGTTTAGCAGCCAAATCCTCCGGGGCTTAAGTGGTTAATAAATCTGCAACAATGTCAACAATTCTGTGTTTTTCTGTCAGTATGGGGTGCTATGTGTACATTCATGAGGAAGAAGAATGAACTTAAATGATTTTAGCAAATGGCTGCAATATAACAAAGAGTGAAAAATTTAAGGGGGTCTGAATACTTTCCGTACCCACTGTACAGTATTATAGTCTGGCCACTGTGGTTTTCTTATACAAAGAGCTTTATGTGGTATTTCCTGTTTTTTGGATCTTAGCTCTTCAGGCTAAGTGCATTATTGCAGGAAACAACCTGTCTGTCTGTGAATTACAACTGAGCTTTCATTTTTATTTGTTGATTATAAGGCCCCCTGCACACTGGGTTTTTTTTCTGCTGCTCTTAGGGGTTTTTAGAGTTTTTTTTTTTCTGCCTCAAAACTTCCCTGCATGTTAGGCCGGACTTACATGGCTTGAACCTTCAGCAGGAATTGGCCGAGATTCAAACCAGTAATGGGCAGGCTGAGTGTACCAAGTTGATCGATTGATCAGCTTGGGTCCAACCAGTCTGTCGGATTCTCTTGCGACTATAGCTGCGATAATCACTGTCTTCCCCCACACTGGGATGGCTGTCCCCACCGGGAGAAGACAATTGCTGACTCCCCTGTCAGCACTGTCTGTGTCGATGGGGGAATCGTGTGATTTTCCTTTCTGCAACCTGTGGTTGCAGTAAAGAAAATTGCACGGCCTTAGTCGATGTGTCCATGCACACATAGGCATCTACATGTGTTTACAGCCAGCAGAGTTTAGAGGCAGAAAAGAAAACCCAGGGTCAGTGCATTCAGGAGAGTAGTAATTCAGCACTCCAACGTGCCTAAATAAAAAAAAAACTTAGCTACAGGCGTTTTTCGCTTTTTATCATTTTTTACAATCATTTTATTAATTCCTTTTTTAGTTTTTGATATTTTTTTGTTTTATTGTTTGAAACTTTTTTCATTAATTTGTATTTTTTTTAACACCTTCCCAACCGGCCTATAGAAAAATTACGGTTGAGCGGTGGCTTTCAAAACAAAAACAAAGAGATGGCCACTCCGCAATTGGAATGGGATGCTTTTAAAGCCACTACTAGAGGGATGTATATATTTGCCATCAAGGCACTTAGGAAGGAACATAGGGAAGAATTGGCGTGATTAGAAAACAAAGAAAGAGAATGCGCTGAGGTGTATGCTGCAAGCCCATCTCTAGATGCGGCAGTATCATTGAGATTGGCAAGGGGGGAAATACAGTTACATTACCAGCATTTAACTTTAGCATCTGAGCAAAAGAGGTCATCTAATTTCTTTGAAAAAGGTGATAAGAATGGTAGTCTTTTAGCACTACTAACAGCATCGGGTAGCCGTCAAACAGTAGTCTCGTGTATAAAATCAACAACAGCAGAACTATTGATAGGAAGAGAGGATATATTACAAACTTTTAGAACTTTCTATAGCTCATTGTATGCGGCTATACCACAATATGAACCTGAAGAGTTGAGCTATGTTCTACACACACTACATTTCCCCAAGTTGCTAGAGGAAGATAGAGAATTTCTGGAGGTATAGTTGGGGGAGGGTGAGTTAGCTATGGCCCTGGGTTTACTACCAAGTGACAAGGCTACAGGCCCCGATGGTCTGCCGGTAGAGTGGTATAGGCACTATGCGGTATCTTTAATACCGAAGCTGCAGGGGTTGCTTATGGATTGCTTTTGGGGGGGGGGGGGGGGTTTTACTCCATTCTATGTACAAAGCACATATTGTGCTAGTAGCCAAGAAGGATAAGGATCCCGCACTCTGCACCTTATATAGTTCCATCTCATTACTCAATGCTGATGCTAAAATTTTTGCGAAGTCCTTAGCTATTAGACTGATGAAGGTTATTCAACAGTTGGTCTCTTCTGATCAGACAGGCTTTATGCCAAAAAAAACAACGGATATAAATCTCAGAAGAATGTTTACACATACCCAGCTGGGACCAGATATCTCCAGTGGTGGTGTATTGGTTTTTTAGATATCGAAAAGGCATTCGACTCTATAGACTGGAGGTATATGGGAGCAATATTAGAGGAATTCGGGTTCAGGTCTAAATTTAGGAAATGGATTGATATTTTATATAAGAGGCATGGCAGGGCTACCCACTATCCCCGGGTCTCTTTTCTTTAATGATAGAACCGCTGGCGATGGCTTTGAGGAACTCGACGGAGATACAGGGGATTCAAGTAGGAAATCTGTCAGAGAAAATTGCATTATATGCGGACGATATAGTTATTTTCCTACGCGATTCGGAGTCCTTTCTAACAGTAGTTTTGGATATTTTGAATTATTTTTCAAAATGGTCAGGATTAAAAGTAAATTGGAATACATCCCAAATTCTCAAACACCATCCCCGAGCTGCAGAGTGACCGACACATGCCCACTTGAACAGGTAGATAAGGTCAAATATTTAGGCGTATATATATCTAACTTGGTTTCTGACTTTTTGAAACTGAATGTTATTCCATTATTGCAACAGCTTAAGATCAGACAGGGCTAATCGCAGCCCATCTGTACCATATGATTAGCTTTGACCAATCACAGCTAGTTACAACAAAACAAACTTAATTAATCAGTTTCATTCAGTAAAATGCTTGCTTATAGCAATGTAATTCACTGCTATAAGCAATCATAATGTGTAAAAAAAATACTGATCACTGAGTAGTACAGATATCAAATTCTATGTGTCCTCCATTTTGTATGTCCCTACCCCATTTTGTATGCATTAATGTCTTATAAGCTGTGTGTTTGTGTGTGTATGTGACCTTAGTTACACAAGATATGAAAAGTGCCTACGTACCATGGAAAATTTCTGCAGTTCGCGATAAGGCTGTGTCAGGTGATTCTAGTCACACGAGATATATGTCTTATATGGTATTACTCCCCAAGGTGACCTTTTGTCTCCTGAAGCTGTTTAACCAATAAGAACGTAACAAGTGCCCTATACCTATGATTATATGCCTTTATCTTTACTATATAAGCCGCAACGAGCCTATAATAAACTGAGAGCTTGGTTTCACTATACATCTGTCTCCGTCTGTGTTATTTCCAGAAACCACTCTCCCAGGCCTGTAGACACAAAACGAGCATAAGAACAGCGGGACCAGGGGTTCCAGACACTAACAGCTGGGGGCTCGTATGCCGGGATATGAAAGTCATCCCTCGCGGACAACCACGCTCATTCGGTAAGTAGAAAAATCCTTTTCTATACAGCCGATTGTAGTGTGGCTCCGGGGCGGGACACTGACTAAAATCATATCAAAGTGAACCAAGGGGGTTGGTGTGTTCCGGGAACACACGCAACAGACCCATAATTGAAATATTTCAGGGAAATATTTTTAGTCTCAGGGAGACTTAAGAAGTGTTAGAGAAATTGCTCGTTTTGTGTCTGAAAAATCTTTAAGCTTTCCTTCTCTGTCGCATAGAAGTATAAGATAATTTGTATTGTTTGTCTATAATGGTAGGAAAACTTTCTTGATAGCCACTGTACCCGGGAGGTATTGGTCAAGACTCGGAAAGGGTTTTTTTTCTTTTTGTCCTAAAAGGGACACCCGAGTCCAAAAGTATATGGGTTTAATTTATATACATCAGTGGCTTGAAGGAGGGTTTTGAAACCATAAAGGGTTACCATGGTAACAAGTAATTATGTGAATGTGTAAATCATAGAGACATGTCTTATTGAGTGAGAGAATATTGGTATTTGTTTATTGTCTTGTTATGTAAATGGCCAGGAATATTTGGTGAGTAATATTCCTGGAAGTAAATTAAGGTAGAAGAACGGTCTACCTTAAGTTAGAGTATTAAGAATTAATATACATTGTTATGTGAAATGTATTAAAGGTTTTAGCCTAGAAGATATTAAGAGTCAGGTATATCACAGAAAAGAAAGCTTTATAATCTGTACGTATTCTCTGTCAGGGAGAGATATTTGTGATATCCTTGGGAATGGGGAAAAGTCAGTCTAAGAACATCCCCCCACCTGAACCGGGGGGAGACATGCAAAGCGTGTGTCACCCGGGTATCGGGTGGATATACATATACAGACCCGTGGGTCGATAATTTAGCAATCTGGACAGAGATTAATAAAACAGACAAGAGGACAAAAAGGCCGAAAAGTAACCTGAAAGGCAAAGAAGCTCCAGGTCTCCACGCCGTGGAGAAACAGAGATTCTGCTCAAATACAGAAAAATCCCATCTGGGTCATTCGGGATGTCCACCCTCGTATGCCCCTGGTGCCCCCATTGCTAGTCTATATCCTTCACTTGCCACAGCAATCACCTGTAAGCAGAAGTCAAGTGAAACCGTCCTGGAATTTTGGACAAGGTTTAAAAATGTATGGAATCAGGAGGCCGGTTTAAGTGTCACCAAGGAACGGCACAGCCTCATGATTCAGACATTTATCAATAATTTAAAGTCCCAATACATGGTGATTGTGAAACAGCAAGTTTCAGACTGGACAAACAAAGACATGGATGGTTTCCAGAAAGCCTTAACAGAAAAGGATGCGGCGGGATGTTTTGATCTCCCCAGAGAGAAACAGCCCGTTGCTACATATTTTTAGACACCCTATCAGGGACGCTATCAAAGTGGAAGAGGCAAGGGGGGATTCAGGGGCAGAGCAGAGCATTCTCAGAATAGGCCCCCTTTTAATAATAGACCCCAGCAGAGGAATGGTTGTTTCAGCTGTGGGGATCAAAATCACTTCAAATCACTTCAAATGGGACTGCCATTCTGAGGAACGTTGTGTCGGTGATTCACCTGCAGCTGACCAGCCACAGCAACAGAAGCCTAGAGTTAAGTTTAACATTAACTAGCAGCCCCAATATCCGCAACAATGATGGTGCCCAGAAGGCGGGGACTCGGCATTTCCCCGTGTGTCTCTCAATTACCAACAACTGCCTATGATTTCACTTTGTGTAGATGGCATGAATCTTCTAGTTCTCGTGGATTGTGGAGTGATTAGCAGTTCCATATCACAAGAATTCTGGAATGGAGAGACATTAGAAGCCGAACCTTCAATGGGATCCCCACCAAGACATTTAGAAACCCCCCCCCCCCTTTTTACCAATTATAGAAGAGTCAGGAGAGTACTCAATCATTTGGCACTGTTTCAGAATAATACCTAGGTGTCCACTTAGTTTGTTAGGGAGTATGAAGTCAGGCATACATTAGACAGACTCTTGGCCGAAGGTACATTAAAATAGTGTTACCTCACAAGATAACATGGCGCCCCTGTTTTTGTTGTTCTGAATATTCATTTTCCAAGTTAGATATACATAATTGTTTGAAGCTACGACGTTGACCCTGACGTTGGTACATTTCTAGGGAGAGGCGGTTCCCACATTCCTAGGGAGGGGGTCAATTCTTGTGCGGAGCCTGATAGGACTATGTGTTCCAGCTCGTGGGACTATGGGTCCCAGCTTGTGGGACTATGCGTCCCAGCATTGCCAAACATATGCAATTATCTTTTTATGGAATTTTTGGAGTTTTGCCATTTATACATTTGTGCATAAAGCATAGGAACCTCTGGGAAGAGTAATAATAGTGAACAAATACAGTTTTTATCAGGCAAAACATAGTTCGCCGTAGTCGGCAGGATATTTTGAGGTTATTTTTTATAGAATTATAGATAATGAGAAATTACATTTTACAAATGGGTCCCTTGTGTCCCTAAATGTAAAAGGGAGCTCTGGTGCAAAATTTTGAAAATTGGCTACTTGCCAAGAAAGGGTTCAAACTTAAATATTTTCATTCCTGTTATAAGTTATGGAATTTATTTTGGGACAGAAAGGGTTACCGCAATTAGTGTGACCATTGGACCCTATTGGCACCGAGCCAAAAGTTTCAAATCAGATTAACTTTTTATCTGATTTCAGTTTTTGGGTAATATTTTAGGGGAGTCCTCTATTGAGGGAGGGGAACCTCTGGACAGGTTTTTGTTAGATTGGCAGAAGAAAAAAAAAAAATAAAAAAAGTTTTTTTTAGTAAGATTGGCACAGAGCCAAAAAGTTTTAGTTTTATCTGACTGTAGTATGTAGTATGCAAGTGGTATCTGATGTGCCATCTCTACTGATAGCCATACCATCCGATGCTACCCACTTTACAGTGATTGGTTGAAGTAATGCGTTTTTTTTACCGTCCTAGTGGACGAGGAGACACAGCCATCTTTGTTTCTTGTTTTGATAATCAGTCCAGGTAACTGACCTGGTGTAGAAATGCCTCAGGGCTAAATAGACAGTTTTAGTTGTCTGCTCTATAGTTCTCCAGACCACGCAAGAGGGGATGGACACCTGCTCATGAGTCAGTCCCGCTACAATATGTGGATAACATATGTAGTCACTCTGTGGAGGCCAGTCAGAGCGAGTGAGTTCATTGAGAAATGTACATGTATGTGGACACAAAGTGTCACAGGAATAATGACAATGGTGTCAGGAAAGTGTTGTTTACCTTGGTTTTGTTCTCACAGAGGGGGAAAAGGAGAGTCAGTCACGTGGGTCTTGCCAGCCCACAGTGGGTCTTGCCCGCCCACAAAACCAGGATCATTGATTGCAATGGATCCGACTGCTCCTATTTTATGACAAAATTTTGAGACAAGCCACAGGTCCAGAAATGTCACAAGTAATGTTGAATGCGTTTATGTATCTGAAAAATGCTATGGTTGTAGCGTCTGCACTGGGCCTCCCAAATTATGGAAAAATGTTTTGTGTTAATGCAAGGGACAATTGTAAGACCATGACAGGTGTACTTGCCCAGAGTATGGTGGTGGACTTTGCCCTATAGTTTTTGTCCAAAGATGGTCACAGTCCAGGTCTAAGGCATGCCTGAGGTGACTCCAAACATAGCATCTTGTGAGATGGTAATAGGGATGGCCACATCTTTTGCCCTAGGTAGGCCCCAGTTTTAAATGGGTTACTGGGATTAAAGGGTGTGTTACACAACAACATGATTGTATAGACATAATATATCTAGACAGCCATAGAGGGAGCAGAGGATGTTTTTGTAGATGGTTCCTGGTTGTAGAGCTGAAAGTCAGGCCGAAAGATCACACATTATTAGAGCTACAAACGCATGCTACAGAACAGGTTTAAGGAATTAGGTGATGGTTTAGAAAAAGTTGAGAATGGCCTTTTTCTAAAAGAAGGGGAGATCTTGTATCCCCGCAGCTAGCGCCCCACTGTCTATTGCCTAGTATGATGGAATAGGACACAGGGGGTGGGAAAGAACATATGAAGTATTACTGAAGTTTTTTTGCATTTACAGGCCTAAATTAGTGAAAGCATATGTTGCTAGGTGCACCACCTGTATTAGGAACAACACAAACAAACACATAAGGCCAAACATGAACATCTAGAAATAGGTTTTTACATATAGGCCCAAAGCAGGGAAGAAATAAGAGTTCCTTTTAGTCAATAGTAGATGGATTCAGCAGATGATATGGGCCAAGAACCACATGACTGCCTAGAAACTATTGAAAGTGTCACTTCACCCCGTGCAGACATGATGAAAGAGCTCATCACCAACCTTCTTCAGGCTATGTTGTTACCCTCAGAGTTAGCTATCATTCACTGTAGGGCACATACCAGAGGTACTGATGACATCTCCAAGGGCAACGCACTAGCAGACAAAATAGCAAAAGCAGCCGCACAACAGTTACCTTTAGGAGCCCTAAAACAAATGCCTGTCCTAACCCACATCCTCCCCGATGATGCCCAGTTGATCACAGATCTACAGGCCTCAGCCACTGCTGAGGAATTGGAGGACTGGTGTTATCCTGTTTTGCAAAGGAATCCTGAAACAGGATTGATTTGCAAAGAGGGGAAACCGTGTATACCCCGTAATAGTGCTCCTATTTGCATTGCCCAGAATTCAGGTACAGTGGAAAGGATAAATAGGACAATCAAAGACGAGTTGAGAAAAAGTAAATTGGAATTTTGAATCAAGTGGAACGAAAAAGTTGCTCGCACCTTTCTTTTCTTTTCACAGGTATCAACCCATCACTTGAGGGAAGGAGATGAAGTAGCATCACAAGACCAAGGCTGGATTTCGTTTTGGACCAAAAGACAAAGGTAGTCGCAGTGACCAGAATCGCTGTCCTTGTGGAGAACCAACAAGCCTGGATCCATGCTACTCGAGTGAAATTGGTGAAGGAGGCTCCACCCCCAGAAGCAAGTCCAGATCCAGACCCAAGAGAGGTACTAACGGGGGCGGACGGCCCTGACCTTGAACAGGAAGGTCCAGAAGCAAGAGAGGTACTAACGGGGGCGGACGGCCCTGACCTCGAACAGGATAGTCAAGAAAAGGGGGATTCAGAGGCAGGCGGCCCTGACCCTGTAGAAGAATGACATTCCTAATAGCACCAGATTCTGGAAAACTTTGGCTACTTATAGGACTCGTATCATTTTCAGTCTTCTCTGTAGTATGGGTTACCACTAACTGTATTTATTATCCAGAAGACCTGGTAGGGCTACAGGCCATTTGCAGAGCTTCCAACACCCCAACACAGAGTAATGCACATAACAGACAAAAGAGAGATGAAAGCTCAAAAAGTCTTACAGATAAAATGTCATTGTTGCAATTTAAATATGCATATGCGCAGAAGTCCGGATATGAAAAATGTTGGATATGTAGTAAACTCCATCCTAGCACCGCTAGAATCCCCCTAATAGCGATACCTTTTTAAACTTCACCCCTTTCCTAAATGGTACACCTCCTGTTGTCCTCACCAATGTCACGAGAACACTCTCAAATGATACCCTCACTTTCCAAATTATTGGTAGGAGTCATTCCCCAGACTGGTGTTTTAGGTTGGGAAACTCCACCAAGGGAGCTGAAGTGTGCCGGCAAACTAAGATTAATTTCTCAATGACCTCGATGGACAGCTCCTTCTGGCACACCTCAGAACCAGCCCTAAACGCCACTCTAATGAACTTTCTTAACTCCAGTTCTACTTCCTCTTCCCCAGTAGGACAGTTGTTGTCAAATTTAGCTTGGTCCAGTTATGATGATCAATTAATGGCACTACTTCACAAACGTCCCCTAGCTTTGGGAAACAGTACTTATATTTGTTGTGGAAAGATTTGTCACCCTTGGATCCCCATTGAACCCCAAGGGTGGTGTTACCTCGCATCCCTAGTTCCCATCATGGGTGTAGTGGGAGACAACGAAGGAGGAAATCTCCTCGAAGCCTAGTATGTATCCTAGGTACCCCCTCAAACACCGCAATAAAAGGGAATTATTCCTTGAAAAGGATATGGTATGGGCCTGGTTCCCCTCATGGACCGGATGGGGAATAGACATGATGAAAAGGTTGAATAATTACTCTAAAATTCTCGATGACATCCTAGATAAGAACTCAGGGGACATTACCAAATTAAATATAGAAGTGAGGGCAATTAAGAAACAACTTGAGCTCCATGACCTAGCCATAGAAAGCATGAGTGCTGCTCTTACTGGGTTATGTGAAGTTACGGAGGATTATGAATGTTGCACATGGATACACAATACATCTGTTGAGATACCCGATTATTATGATATTATTGCACAGCACCGGAAAGAAGTAGACAAGTTGCAACAGGAAGCTAGGAATATTGCTAAGACATGGAGTCCTTTTGGTAGTGGGAATTTTGAATTTGGAGGAATATCCTCATGGTTGAAAAATATCGCTATGACTGTTATAATGGTTTTGCTTTTTTTATTATTCCTATATGCATGCTTCAAACTCGTAATGTGTATTATTGCTAGAGTTTCCCGACCAAAGGTGAAAAATGTCTCTATGCTATCCCACCAAGTCCCAGGCTACCAGACCCCCTCGACTAATAACCCTAAAGAATATACTGAGTACATTAAGAGGTATAAACAGAAAGAAAAAAAGAACCTTATTGTTTAAAGGATGATATATGATCTGGTCTTTCAAGCAGCAGGGATATAGAAAATTAATCTGCCAATCGTGGTACTATATTCCTAGGAGGTTTAGGACTCCTGATAATATCCCTAAGAATTATATATTCCAATGATATACAGGGGGACAAGGGAAAATCAATTAAGGGTTAATGATTTTAAGAGGGGATTATGGGAGATGGGGAGATATCAAATTCTATGTGTCCTCCATTTTGTATGTCCCTACCCCATTTTGTATGCATTAATGTCTTATAAGCTGTGTGTTTGTGTGTGTATGTGACCTTAGTTACACAAGATATGAAAAGTGCCTACGTACCATGGAAAATTTCTGCAGTTCGCGATAAGGCTGTGTCAGGTGATTCTAGTCACACGAGATATATGTCTTATATGGTATTACTCCCCAAGGTGACCTTTTGTCTCCTGAAGCTGTTTAACCAATAAGAACGTAACAAGTGCCCTATACCTATGATTATATGCCTTTATCTTTACTATATAAGCCGCAACGAGCCTATAATAAACTGAGAGCTTGGTTTCACTATACATCTGTCTCCGTCTGTGTTATTTCCAGAAACCACTCTCCCAGGCCTGTAGACACAAAACGAGCATAAGAACAGCGGGACCAGGGGTTCCAGACACTAACAAGTACAATGTTACTATACTGTAATATTATATTGTTCTGGTCACAGTGTGTTTAAAAAAAAGTGTGAGAAAAAGTGTAACAAAAAATTAATACATTTAAAATAATTGAAAAAAAATTATTGCATTTTTTTTCGTACCAGTCAGTGTCCTTGATCACTGCCACAACAGTTATATGATGATACTGTACTGCACTGGTGACAGTATATAAAAAAAAATTGTGAACTTTCTTTTTATTTCTGCATTTTCCAAAAAGTTATGACAAAAAATGTCATCTTCAAAAAATTCACCATGCCTCTTACTAAGTACCCTGGACGGTCTACTTTCTAAAAAGGGGTTGTTTTTGTACTGTCCTGGAATTTTAGGATCAGTACCTCAGGATTAATCAATCAGATATATACCATAGTTTGTGGACTCTATAACTTTCCTACAGACTAAATAATATACACTGATTTGGGTTATTTTTACCAAAGAAATGTAGCAGAATATGTTTTATGAAGAACAATTCTTTATTTGCAAAATATTTTAACAGAAATGAAGAAAAATGTTTTTTTTGTTTTTGTTTTTACAATTTCCAGTCAAATTTGGAGGGTCAATTGAAACAAAAGGTAATAACTGTGGAGGACGATCTGATGGAGAAAATAAATGTACAGTTGTTAGGTGGGGCATAATAGGCTTCTCTGAAGAGAAGGGTTTTCAGGAATCATCTAAGAAGAGTCAGAGTGGGGGGCGTGGCCGAACCGGGCATGTGAGAGGACTCAACTCACGGAGCTCCCGCACTTGATCCTATAATCTGATCCTTTTCCCCGGCCGGATTACCCTACACTGCAGAATATTCACCATCCGGGGGTCCCCGTGATCATCTTGGTGCCTCTTGCTCCCCGCTGTGTGCCTGGATACCGGAGATCCCGGAGTATTACAGGGCGAGCTCCGCTGTCGCGGCTGACAATCTCCTGCCATCCTCCTTGAGCATCCCATCTACAGGCTCCATCCCACCTCCAAGTGTCTCCCCCGCACCCCTGGTAAGGCCTCCTGCCTGTATTTTTTGTGAGGGACTTGGATCCGTGGAGATCCGTTTTGCGGCCTAGTCGCGGGCTGAAGCCGCGGACTTTCCTGCGGCCGGCGGCCGATCGCGGAGGCGCCTGGACGTCCGTGGACCGGGTGGGCTGCTGATTCTACCTCCTGCTCATTCCGGACTGCCTCCTACTGCTCCCTCCACCCTCGGCGCTTTACAGAAACATCCCAGCTCTGCGCTGCTCCTTGCCTGTGATCCCACGTGTAGACACCCTTACATACACCAGGCCGCATCTCCCTCTCCTCTTCTGCCTCTCTAGCCTGATCTGCCTTGCCCAGGAGAGCCAGTACTGTCTCACCCCCTCCTCCCCCCTGCAGAGATACCGCCATGACTCGCGGCAACAAAACTAAAGAGGACAGCACAGTGTCGGCGGCGCTTCAAGATGGCGCTGGCCCATCAACCCCACAGCGTGTCCTGCGTGGCCCTGAGAGACAGAAGGAGGCTGCGGTGAAGCCCAAAACGACCCGTCCCGCAGGTAAGGACGCTGCTGGGGATATATTACTTTACGCTAAGAAGCTGTCAGAACTCAGGGATCAGGAGGCTGGGGACTGTGCTCAGGCTGAGAATGGGGGGCGCCCCGATGCAGTCTCACAGGGCCTGGGGGCTGCTCCGCAACCAATGCTGACTGACTGGGACCTGGACGCAGATGAGGGGGTGACGGAGGAGGAACAACAACCTACGCTTAGCCAAATACTTTGTGCTGTGCACAAATGTACTGCCTCTGTGAATACTGTTCAGGAGCAGTTGGGGGGTCTCACTGAAGAAGTGGCTCTCCTTCGCCAAGACCTACAAAAGATCCGTGAGCGCACTACTGCTGCGGAAAGCCGTATTAGTGACCTGGAGGACCAGTTGCCAGCGCTGCTCACTGAATCCAGAACAACCGCGCGGCAGGTCCAGATCAATAAAGACAAGACGGATGATATAGAAAATCGTTTGCGGCGCAACAATGTGCGCATTGTGGGACTCCCGGAGAAGGTTGAGGGCAGAGAACCCACTGAGTTTGTTGAAACCTGGCTCTGTGACATCTTTGGCAGGCAATCCTTCTCGCCTCTGTTTGCGGTGGAAAGGGCCCATCGGGTCCCCACCAGAGCACTGCCGGGTAACGCTCCCAGGCCCATGCTGGCCAAGCTGCTGCACTACAGGAACAGGGAGAAGGTGCTGAGGCTGGCCAGGGAAAAGGCGGAGGTCAAGTTTAATGGGGTACGGGTGTCTTTCTACCCGGACTTCTCTGCAGAGGTCCAAAAGCAGCGAGCAAGATTCACCAATGTTAAGCAACGTCTCCGTCGCCTTGGACTCATATATAAACAAGCAAAAAATTGGGGGAGCAAACCCTGAACATGTATATCTAAAGCCGGTGCAGCTATGGACCAAGCAACATGTATATTAAAAAAGAATAGCGCAACCATGCAAAAGACTCATTGGACTCATATATGCCATGCTATACCCAGCCCGTTTGCGGGTCACCGTTGAAGGTAGGACGTACTTTTTTGATGCTGCTGCCGACGCAGCGAGTTGGCTCGACATTCATGAACCTGCCCTCCGTCAACGCCAGCGCGCTGCTCCTGATGAGTAAGGGGCGTCACAATGTGGACTTTGCATCTCTACGTGCTTGGACCCTCTGAAAGATTGCCCCGGCCGGGGTTCGTATCCTTTTTGTGATGGAACAGCTGTACTCCAACCAGCAAATACCTCTTCTAGTTCCGGTGTTCTGGTAAATGCATCTTACCTGGATTACAAAATGCACGGTGCGCGGTTGCACACATCAGGTTGGCGGGCCACCACTGGTTTGTGGGGCTGTTGTCCACGGAACGCAGACTGGTTCTCCTGCCCGCCTCCTGTGGTTTGATAGGGCACCGTTGTGCCTTGTCCCGTTGGACTGTGTTCCTTTTTTCTTTCTTTTTGTTTTTGAGGAATCGCACATACCATTGGCTTTGACAGCAACTTGGCTACGGACCTTTGGGGTGACTCCGATCACCCTACTTCTGCTACTTTCCGGACCCCTACCCAGGGCATCTGTTTTGATGGCGGGGGACGGACACATGCTACCCTTCACTACATGGCTGGACTCCCTATAGTCTTGTGGAACGTGAGGGGTCTTGGATGCCCTCAAAAGAGGGCCATGATAGCTGCTCAATTACGCAAGTATCACCCAGCGATTATAGGACTGCAGGAGACTCATCTGGTAGAGGACTCTGTAGGCTGTTTGAGATATTCCTGGGTGGGGCGAGGCTACCACTCCACTCACTCTTCTTATTCCAGGGGGGTGAGTGTTCTGGTGCATAGGGCCATTGCCTTCCAGGAATTGGGGGTGAGGGTGGATCCTGAGGGCCGCTTTGTATTTATGCACTGTAAAATATTTCAGGTCACCTGTGTTTTAGCGGTGGTATATGTTCCTCCTCCATTCTCTTCCCGGGTGCTTCGCTTTTTTTTTAGAGTTTACAACGGATATGGCGGATATACCCCTTTTTGTGATTGGTGACTTTAATGGGATCTTGGACCCTGTCAGAGATAGGCACCCGCCTGCTGTTCCTCCGGTTTCCGCGAGGGGTACTGCTCTCTCGCGCTTTCTGGGGGAGCTGGGCTGGGTGGATGTTTGGCGCTCCCGGCATCCTGGCGTGGTCCAATTTTCCTGCTTCTCTAAGACCCATTCCTCTTTATCCCGTATCGACCTGTGCGTGGGCACTGGCGCTGCGCTCACGCTGGTGGAACGGGTGGAGTACGCTCTGAGGGGGATTTCGGACCACTCCCCGTTGGTGGTCTGGATTACTGTGCAGCCTCAGACCGGTTTGCGTAGGGCCCCTTGGCGCCTGAATGCATTCTGGCTGAAGCTTTTTCCCCCAGATGCTGATATTTCCGCTGAGGTCACTCGTTTTTTTCTGCATAATGACCGGTTCCCCGACGCCCTTGTACGGTGGGATGCATTTAAATGTTTCCTCCGGGGTATCCTGATTACCAATATTAAAAAAGTGCAAACTGCCTCTAAAGATTTTGAGGAGCACTTGGCTCAACGAACCCGTGATTTGGAGGAGGAGTATATTATCAACACTTCGGATGCAACGAGAGATGCATGGTTGTCTGCACAGAAGGTGTGGGTGGGAGAGGTGCAGTCTAAGCCAGATAAGAAACGTCTCTTTGCCAAAACTACCTTTTATGAGGAGGGGGAGCGGACGGGCCGCCTGCTATCACGCATTGTGGGGGTGCGCCCCTCAGCCCCCCCCATTGGTGCCCTCAAGTTGTTGGGTGGTCGGATGGCCAACACACCTGAAACCATTATGTCTGAACTGGTGCGCTTTTATTCTGATTTGTATTCCTCTAGGGTGTCTTATGCACCGGCAGACCTTCAGCGGTATTTGGATGCAATCTCTCTCCCGCGGCTGACGGAGCGTCAGTGCGCAGATCTGGAGGCTCCCATCACTGAGGATGAGCTGAGAGAGGCGGCTGCTCTCTTCCCGAGTTCAAAGGCCCCCGGTGATGGTGGCCTCCCGGTCGAAATCTATCAGCAATATTCTGAGGTGCTTGCTCCTGAGCTGCTGAAAGTCTTCAATGCGGCTAGGGCAGCGGGGGCTCTGCCAGACTCCATGACCAGGGCTAGTATTGTCTTACTGCTCAAGCCGGGTAAACCTGCATCGGACCCGGGCTCCTATAGGCCCATTTCTCTACTCCAGACTGATGTGAAGATACTGGCAAAGGTTTTAGCTAGGAGGGTTAATACTATTATTGCACATGTTGTCCATGAGGATCAGGCGGGCTTTATGCCCAATAGATCCACTGTGATTAATCTTCGCCGTCTGTATGTAGCCATGCAGACGCCAGCTCATAATGCGGGGGACAGAGTGTTGTTATCGCTGGACACCAATAAAGCGTTCGACAGCGTAGAATGGGACTACCTATGGGCAGTGTTGGAAAAGTTTGGGTTTGGCCCTATATTTATCTCCTGGGTGAGATTGCTTTACTATCGCCCACAGGCTTCCATTAGGGAGGGTGGCAGGATATCGGAGCACTTCTGTCTGGGGAGAGGCACTAGGCAGGGATGCCCAATATCCCCGCTTCTATTCGCACTGGCTATCGAGCCGCTGGCGGCTACCATTAGAAATCAGGACTCCATAGTTGGGTTTCACTACGGCCCCCTTCAGGAGAAGATTCTGCTATATGCGGATGATATGCTCCTGATGCTTGGGGACACTGGTGCCTCTTTACAAGCCACTATGGCCACCATACAGGATTTTGGCCGATACTCTGGCCTCACTATCAATTGGTCCAAGTCGGCCTGGTTGCCGCTGGATAAACCTGGGGATCCTCTCCTGGGAACGCTCTATCCAGTATCTGTGTTAACTAGTTTTAAATACTTGGGGATAGTGGTTTCCGCAGATTTGCTTCAATATTGTCATCTAAATGTCCACCCACTCCTGGCTCGGTTTCGTGACACAATTAAGGTCTGGAACAAGCTGTGGTTATCAGTTGCCGGCAGGGTGAACCTGATAAAGATGGTTATGATGCCACAACTCCTGTACTTTTTACACAACTCCCCCGTAGTCATTACGCTGAAGATATTCCGGGTAGTCAATACGTTGTTTAGGTCTCTTATCTGGCGAGGGCGGGCGGCCCGGATCCGGATTGAGCAATTGCAGAAACCCAGGGACCTGGGGGGGGGCTTTCTCTCCCCAATCCTTGGATTTATTATCTAGCCTCTCAGCTGCAGCACTTGGTTGGGGCTGTGGCTGGAACGGGGGGTGGCCCTGCTCTGACACTGATGGGGCATTTCACAGGTGCCCACGGCTTTCCTGAGGGGTTGGAGGCTCAACTCTTTGCTAAATCTAACAAACTTCACCCTACCTATAGACTTCTACAGAAAGTCTGGGATAAGGCCAGACAGTTACAACAGGTTACCGGCTACACTTCGTATAGTCCCATATGGCATAATCGCACATACCCTGAGTTGGACAAGCTGGATCAGGCTGGAAGGTGGCTGCCGTTTGGGGTTTCCCACATTAAACACATTCTGCTCAATGGGTTGCTAAAACCCTTTGAGCAATTGCAACTTCGGTTCTCCTTGCCAAATAATATGAAGTTCTACTACCTGCAACTTCAGCATGCATTCCGGGCTCAGCCTACCTTGTCCCACTCCAGTTTGTCCTCCACACCGGTATTTTTCCTTATGGAGCAGTATACTTCTACTAAGGGTTTTATATCAGCCTGCTATGCAGCCTTATTGGGTTTATATCTGGACAGATATCCCTGTAAGGCGTGTGACCAGTGGGGCGGAGATGTGGGGGAGATACCTGCTGAGCAATGGGAGGAGGCCTTGGAGTCAGTTAAAAAGTGCTCGCTTAATGTTTCCCATCGGGTGTCCCAGTTGTATATCCTTCTACGGGTACATCACATCCCGGCAAAACTGTATGCTATGGGTATCCGATCAGACAATATGTGCAATAGATGTGAGAGAGAGGTGGGGGACCTAATACACCTGTTATGGAGATGCCCAAAACTGCATCGGTACTGGACCTCTGTGACCTCCACTATCAACAGAGTTCTGGGCTTGGCGATCCCTGTGGATCCCAAGCACTGCCTCTTGGGTATATTGGATCACATTATAGATGATAGATATTTGCGAGAGGCGGCTGCGCGAGCTCTGTTTCAGGCTCGGCTGCTTATTCTCCGACATTGGGTTGATCGAGAACCTCCTACATATCGGATATGGCTGGAGCAGCTGGGCGCCACCCTTCGCATGGAAAAGTTTATTTACCTGCATAGAAGTGCCCCGGCTAAGTTCCAGAAAATTTGGGGAGTCTGGCTGGGTTCTCCGGGGATGGCTCCTACCGACCTGGTCCTCGACCGTCTGTTGCTTTAGGTAATTGGGGGGGGGGGGGGGGGCCTCTGGTGGGATGTGTTGGGAGAGCTGCTTTGATTTTGATGCATGACTGTTCTTCTTTGCTACGATTTTTTGGTTCAGGCTGCTCTCCGATTTCTGATGTATACTGGTTCTGTGGCTGAGATCTGTAACACATTATGTGCCTTATCTTGTGGCTGTTTTTGTTTCTTTTGTTGCACTGTTTGCATCTGCCTGCGATTTCTCAATAAATTTTTCTCTTGATTTAAAAAAAAAAAAAAAAAGAAGAGTCAGAGTAGGAGATAGTCAGACAGATTGATGTAGGGAGTTCCAGAGGATGGGAGAGGCTCCGGAAAAGTCCTGGAGACAAGCATGAGAGGAGGTGACAAGGGAACTAGAGAGCAGGAGGTCTTGGGAGGAACGTAGAGATTGATTTGGTTGTCATTTTGAGACTAGGATAGTGATGTACCTGGGGGTCGAGTTGTGGATGGCTTTGTAAAAAAATTTGTGGGGGCGTGGCCAAGATGGAGACCTGAGCGGACACACTTGCTGGAGCTCTGCTGACAATCCTCGCTATTTTGCCGGTTCGAACGATCCTCCGTGCCCTGGAGTATAAGGCAGAGGATGCGGAAAACCGGAATAGGCGCAATAACCTCCACATAGTAGGGTTGGCGGAAGGTGTGGAGGGAACCAGCCCTACACTGTTGGTTGAGGAACTGTTCCATTCTCTCTTGCCTGAGGCCCACTTCTCTCCATTCTTCACGGTGGAGTGGGCCCACCACGTGCCACCGAGACCGGGCCCTCCTGGGGGCCCCCTCCTCCCCTCCCTTTATTCACCTACCCTTCGGAAGTCACCGCCTGGATGGAGACTCTGCCACCGCAGCGCTGATCTCTGCCTACCCATTGATTTTCCTTGTGGAGCTCTGCCTTTTCTTCATACCCTGTGGATTACCGTTCTTCACTGTTTATAGTACAACCCTGACTGCACCTGTTGTGTAGGATGTATACCTCCCTGTGCCTTTTTCAAGTTGGTCCCCCTGGATTTCCAGGAGACTGTCCTTGCTGTGGAACCTATGCTGCCCCGATGCACTGAAGTATAGCCACTGGTCTTTTTGCGCTTCCTGACTGTCAGGTAACCTGTCTGTGCCTTTACTGGAAATCTACTGTCTCAGTCTGTGTGCCCTTCCCACATGGGGTGCTGACTGCTCCTGTTTAATAGGCACTGGAGTCTAGTTTGCTCTGTCCTGGAAGTCGGGACTGGTACTGGCTATCTAACCCTACTAGTGCTCTGCCAGCAAAATATTTTGTTTTCCCGCTTGCATTTCCTGTTTTGTTCTGGCATCTCTGCTGCATGGACCGCTGCTCCTTCGGGAAGATCTCCTTCGTTGGGCTGATACTTTTGCCCTGAGAGAAGCGTGGAGATTCCTGAACCTGACCCTGAGGGGTTTTACCCGTCATTCAGCCTCGTATCGCACCCTGTCTCGGATTGATATGGCGTTTGCCTCTGCTTCGCTTTTGCGACTGATTAGGGAGGCGGCCATCCTTCCCCGCGGCATCTCAGACCATGCTCCTCTTTGCTTGTCCCTAGAGATTTCTCGGGTGGCGGGTCCCCGCCTTTGGCGGTGCCTGTCGAGGTACTGGGCACAGGACGGGAGACTACAGGTAAAAATGACTGACGCTATTACTACTCACTTGGTGACAAATGACGACACTGCATCTCCACCAGTGTTGTGGGACTCCTTTAAATCCTGGATCAGGGGGGAGTTCTTTTTTCATATATCTCACATACAGAAGCAGGCTTCGAGCTCTGTGCGGGAATTGGAGGAGAGGGCGGCGGCATTGGAGGAGGCCTATGTCTCTGACCCGACGTCGGATAAGTATGCGGTGTGGCAACAGGTGCTGCGTCAGCTCTCGGTGGTGCGAATGGAGGCGACCAAGAAGGCCTTGGTGAACTCTGCTCAGCAGATTTTTGAGCACGGCAACAAGAACGGCAGGCTGCTGGCCTGGTTGGCGCGGGGTCAGTCCCTGACCACCCCTGTAGGATCTATACGGCTTGGGAGGGTGAGCTTGTTTCCTCCCCGGATCGTGTTAATGCTCGTTTTGCTGAATTTTTTGAGGCCATTTACTCCTCACGGGCTACTTATACCCTGCCCGCTCTTTCAACCTACCTGGATGGGGTTTCCTTCCCTGTCCTGGAGATGTCCGCCAGGGATCGGTTGGAAGCCGCTATCTCTCTGGAGGAGATCCAGGTGGCCATTGCTGGACTGCAGAAGGGCAAGACGCCGGGCGCGGATGGACTTCCTTGTGAGTTCTACTCTGCCCATGAGGAGCTGTTGGCTCCATGTCTCTTCTCCCTGCTGACTTTGCCTCCCTGCACTTTCTCCCTGCCTCTATTGAGGAGGCAGTTGTTGTCCTGATCCCCAAGCCTGGCAAGGATCTCTTAGATTGTGCTTCGTACTGTCCCATTTCCCTGTTAAATGTCGATGCTAAGATTTTTGCTAAGATCCTGGCTAGCCGTCTATCCACAGTAATTGAAGACCTAATTAATGTTGAACAGACGGGCTTTATGCCAGGCAGGGGAACTGACATCAACATTAGGAGATTGTTCCTTAACTTGTCCCTTCCCCATGACAATGCTGGTTCGAGGGTTGTTGCCTACAAAAAAACTCTCAGATCAGGGTTGGTATGTTTTGCCACCATCCCTTGTTAATACATAAGAATAAAAGGTTTTCTCCTCTAGTTGGGATTTTGTGGGCAAAAAAGAAAAACAAAAATATAAACATGTATATATAAAATTCCCACATTTTTATTCAAAAATACATATATAGTTCATGACATAATAAAATACATGTAGTGGGGCACTAAAGAGGGCTGCCACACATGAATATACAATGTATCACAGAAAGGTATAAAACCCCTTGGTAGAGTAAGGATCCAATCCAACGCGTTTCAAACATAATAAGAACTATTAGTTCTGTTCTTCCTCAGGGAAAAATCCCAACTCTACAAATAAAAACAAAAAAACATAATATAACAACAATTGCATACAGATTGCATACATACACATACGTGGGTAATGACAGCATATATGGATGTGACTGATCTACTTAGACTGACCAAAGAGGGGAAGAGCAAGAGAGAAGAGACCTCCATAGAGTCCTTCCTCCAACAAGAAGCGTGTAAAAAAAACTGTTAACTGGAAATAATTCCATATTTGTGCGTCCAAGTCCTCATGAGGTGGGTAGATCCCATGCTCTCCTGTAGGGCCGCAGGACACAATTAAAGTGATCCTCAGGTGAACGGCAAAAAGCACTGTAATCAAAGATATATATGTATATGTAGTCAAAGACAATAATTGCAATGTATATTGTCCTTATTACTATATGTCTCTGGATCATTAATTTAGCAAAAAAACAAAAAAAAAACCCTCAGCATATAAAATAATGCAAAAAGGCACCAGTACTGACATAGATACCAGTTCAGTTCAGTTACACCACCTAACAATATCTTGAAAGACATCTATGGGGTGTCTGTACTTACATAGGATCCTAGTTGGAAACAATCCCATAGTGCATAAATCCAGAGACACTTCAGATTTTCTAATGGAGATGGGTAGTTCAAAAAGGGGGGCTGCAATTTGGCAACCCCAAAAAACATGTGCTGCACTTTCCAAAGAATGGAACACCCTCTCATCGAGGGGATTCCATGGAAATGACGCCGATCACGGACCTCGGCGTCCTCAAAAGGGCGCCAACGCGGGAAACCGCGTTGGATACACCTCACTTCCGCCGGATGTGGCGTCATATACATGACGCAACACCGTAAGTAGTGAGCGAAAACGTATCGGACGGCGCCGCAAACCCGAGGCTGCCGCCGATCACATGACATTAACCCAAAGAGAACCAATGGCCACCGGCACAGGTGCTGACCCCAGATCCAAGAAGGGGGAAATAAACCACCATCTAGATCCGGGTAACGTAGTCACCCCACCGCACTCAAGGTGCGGGAAGGTGACACGTCAGCCCACCACGCCGGACAGGAGAAACATGAGTCCAACCACACCACAAAGAGGACAATGGAAACACAAAGTATGTTATTAATGTTTAGGAATGAAGGAGGGGACAGAACCCCTCCAAACAGTCCAACAAATAAGCTGGACATAAAAATCCTCCAAGATGGTCAAAATGTCCAAATATAGGGTCACATAACCACATCCCAAGAACCCAACCCATAAGATTTTGACAGGGTGGTATAATGATGGAAATAAGGGGGATGGTACTCCTCAATCTGAAACCCACGCATGTGATGCAAACAATGGCGTGCGACTGTCATATCAATAATGTTAACATGCCTATAAGCATAATCACAGAACAGTGAGTCCATGGACGCATACAATATACACCTCACATATCCAAACAAATTAGACATACGATGTATACCATTGCATATATCCAATAGTTAAAAGAATGCGTATGTGGAAGAACCGACCACACACATGACACTCCGAACCCATCCCCACAGGGAGGCAGGGAAGTCATGGAATACGTGTCATATCCGCCACACACGCATCAACTAAAGTGAAAAACTGTCCTGACAAAAAATACCCATGTGTGCATGAAAAAAACACGTTTTCATACAAAACACGAGTATAAAAAAGAAATGGGTAAAGAAAACCCAACAAATAAATATAAATATAACCCTGCCTATTCCTGAGATCCGAGGAAAAATCATAAATGACAAGCATACACATCAACACTCTCAAACACAGACCAACAAAGAACAAACAAACAAACACAAACCACAGACAACAAAAAAGACAAGAAAAGAGAAGGAGAAATTGGACATAGGGCTGAATACCTCTAATCAGTCTTTCCAGAACTAAAACCGGAGAGAAAGGGTCTGAAGCTTTCAGTCTCATTGAGACCGGGATGTACTGTCGCTCTAAAAACCCTAATCCAGCGTACCTCCTTCTGCAGGAGGGTCTTATTCCAGTCGCCCCCCCTTGATGGAATGTGAGTGCGGTCTAAAACCGTGAAATTCACAGTGGGCATGTGGTAGCCATGAGTCCCAGCAACATGCCTGCCCAAGGGCAGGTAGAGGTCGCGGATCCTCATGCTCGCCAGATGTTTACCTACCTGAGCATGAAACTCCTGCTTGGTTTTGCCCACATAGAAAGAACCGCACTCACACTCCATCAAGTAGACGACTGCCCTGGTTTTGCAATTGGCCAAGTGCCTCTGTTTAAATTGATTCCCATTAGGCAGGGTGAAAGTGGTTCTCTGTCGGATGAAAGGGCAACACACACAGGATCCACAGGGGTAGATGCCCCAAATCCTACAGGGGTCTCGTGAAGAGTCAACCCTATATTCACTGTGCACCAATTTCTCCCCAATAGACCCTGCCCTCCGATGTACTATTGAGGGTCTCATAGAAACAAATCTCGAGAGAGTAAGATCCTCCGTAAGAATGTGCCAGTGTTTTTTTAGGACTTTAAAGATTTTTTGATGTTCATTTGAGTAACGTGTAACAAGCCTCACATTCTCCTCTTTTTTCTGAACATTAGCTTTAAAGATGAGGTTCCTTCTATCTAATGCCCTAACTTTGTTGAACGACCTCCTAAGAGCCGATTTTGTGTACCCCCGTGCCAGAAGTCTTTCGGTAAGCTTGTCTGCCTCTATTTGGAAGTTTTCAAAGGTAGTGCAATTACGCCTTAGCCGTAAGAACTGGCTATAGGGAATTGATTTAAGTAAGGGCGTGGGATGAAAACTGCTTGTGTGAAGAATAGTATTGCCAGCAGTCTCCTTCCTGAAGAGACTGCTGGCAAGTTTACCATCCTCATTCTTGCAAATAGTAAGATCCAGGAAATCTATGCTATGAGGGTTGAAGACCATGGTAAAAAACAGATTGAAATTGTTTTTGTTCAGATGTTCCAAAAATTCCTTCAACAAAGCAGGAGACTCATCCCACACCAAAAATACATCATCAATGTATCTCTGCCACATTAAAATGTGGCAGGTATACACAGCAAGATCTTCATCCGAAAAGAGGAAACGCTCCCACTCCCCCAGGTACAGGTTGGCATAGGTGGGGGCACAAGATGTGCCCATGGCCACACCCTGCACCTGGAGGTAGTGGGAGCCCCCGAAGAAAAAGATGTTATGCTTGAGGATAAAGTCCAACATGGTGAGCATGAAGTTGTTATATGCCCAATCATCTCATATGCCCAATCATCTCTACTACTCTGGTTGATGACCCGAGCCACCGCCTGGATCCCCAGATCATGTGGAATACTGTTGTACAGTGACTCCACATCAATGGAGACCAGGACGGCGGACTCGGGAATCTGAAGGTTTTCTATAACCTGGAGGAGATGCAGAGTGTCCCTCGTATAAGAGGGCAAGCTGACAACATGTGGACGTAAATAGTGGTCCAACACCTCGCTCATACCTTCCGAGACACTACCGTTGCCCGATATAATGGGCCTCCCTGGTGGACTGCTCAAACTCTTGTGTACCTTGGGTAGGGCATACATAGTAGGGAGCCTTGGATGTCTGGTACGTGCAAAGTCCCATATTTCCTTGGAAATGACTCCCTGTACCCCCGCCTCATCCAGTAATCGGTAGAATTCGGAGTTCGATCTGTCCACCAGGGAGGCGGGCACCGTTTGTACCATTTGGGGTCGCATAGGATCTTTAAGCACATGTTCTCATAGTCCTTATTGTCCATCAAAACAATGTTGACCCCCTTATCGGAGGGCTTGATTGTAATGGTCAAGTTGTTTTGTAAGGACTTGAGAGCCTGTTGTTGGGCTGTGCTTAGATTTCCCCGAGATTCTTCCTTCGCCATGCTTTCGATCTCCCGAGTGGCCTGCCTCACAAATAGGGCCACAGCAGGGTTGGAGTTGAATGACGGGAATTTGGCTGAATCTCTCCGAAAGCTAATGGGGTTAGACGTACTGGAGGTCTCAATGGGTGACTCTGGGTCCCCCCTGTCTTCTTCCTCTTCATCAGAAGAGCTGTCGAAGCCTCCCTCCATCAATAGGAGGTTGAGGTCCCTCAATGCCCTGAAGTCAGCCATGGTTTTGATTAGGCTGCACTTCAGGACTCGGAGCCTAAGGCTTCGAGTACATGCTCTTGAACAGCAGACGCCGTGCAAATAAATGCACATCCTTCACCAGCTCGAATCTATCAACGTGCGCGTGAAGGACAAAACGATAAGCCCAAAGATAGCACCTCACTTTCTTCTGGGGTGAGGATATGTGAGGATAAATTGATAATACTCAAATTTGGGGTTGTGGTGACGATGCCGTTTGGGGGCTCTGTATCATGTAGGTGGCAATCCCTTTCTGGGTGCATTGTTTTCCCCCAGCACCCTTCTCCAGGCCTAAAAAAGGCCCATCATTTTGATTTGAAATTTTTGGAACTGCCCCTAGGTCTCGTTTGGCGGATTGAACACCCGCCTCTTTGGGAGTAGTTTGGTTGATTTTATTTGGTCTAGGGCCACTGCTCTGAGCTTGTGGTTTGGGGTCCCCTACAGTTCCCCTGTTGCTATTGTTCGGGTCTCCCAAAGTGTGTCCACCCCCTGTATGGCGCTTATTGGCCTGGTAACCCCCTTCCTTGTCATGACTTGAAAGGATTCCCCTTTCTTTTGCTTGGGCGGCGGTCTGTTGCTGATACAGCTGATGAGGAGGAATGACTGGATTGAGAGTCTGAGGTATAGTCACCTGAGATGGGAATTGATGGTCTATTATGGTTACCAGGTTTCCTTTTGGGAAACTTGGTGTCATTATGCCACCTATAGGCCCTTCCTTCTCTAAAGGCATTTTGTCTCTCCAATACTTCTTATCTTTCTTCTGGGGAATAGATTTACCATACGTTTCAATATGTTTTTTAAGATTAGATTCATGATTGATATACTCCTCATGAGTTTTTAGGGGGCCTAATTGGGCATACAGACCCTCTATTTCTGTCTCCAAAAAAAAACAAAAAAACACAATGATAAAACGAAGACAAAAGCAAACACACAAACAAAACCATAAATATAGACAGTAAGCTGAAAAACAACACAACAATATCTGTCAGTTATGTCCTAGGTTCTCAGATGATCAAAGTCAAATATTGTCCTCCAGATAGACAATAGCCGTCATCTGGTTAGATAAATATTAGGGAAACACTAAAACAATCCTATAGAAAGGTGTTTCCCTTATTGCACACTGGTGTGTTTTCTCTGACCGTCCTGAGACAGGAACCAAACCTGATTAATGTTGACCAGACGGGCTTTATGCCAGGCAGGGGAACTGACATCAACATTAGGAGATTGTTCCTTAACTTGTCCCTTCCCCATGACCATGCTGGTTCGAGGGTTGTTGCCTCCCTGGACGCTGAAAAGGCGTTTGACTCGGTGGAGTGGGAATATCTGTGGGAGGTTTTGTGCCGTTTTGGGTTTGGTCCCAAGTTTATTCACGGCCTCCAGTTGATGTATAGGGCACCCAGGGCGAGAGTCCGCACCAATGGTGACTTATCAGATTCCTTCCCTCTCCACCGGGGCACGCGCCAGGGTTGCCCCTTGTCCCCAGTCTCTTTGCTCTTGCACTGGAGCCACTGGCTATCTTGATTCGAGCAGCGGACAAGGTAGGTGGCCTATGGATAGGGGCCCTGGAAGAAAAAATATCCCTCTACGCGGATGATACCCTTCTCTATCTCCAGGATGCAGGTCCCTCCCTTCGGGAAGCCTTGTGCCTATTTGACACCTTTGGAGACTTCTCCGGTGTCCACATAAACTGGAATAAATCAGTGCTTTTCCCTATTGATGACGATGTGGTACGGTTGTCTAAACAGACCCCCCCCCCCCCCCCCCGCCGCTGGGTGACAGGGTTTTGCTATCTGGAGGTGCAGGTGACCAAACCTCTCCCATCTTTTCTTGATAAAAATTTGATGCCCCTGCTCGCTGACCTGAAGGAGAGATGTTCCTCTTGGGCTAGCCTGCCGTTAAATCTCTTGGGAAAAATCAATCTGATCAAAATGATGCTGTTGCCCAAATTTACCTATATTTTCCATGAAAAACTCTGTGCTGGGTCCCGGGTTGGTTTTTCCGGGAGGTGGACAGGTGCTTGGGGTCCTTTCTCTGGGGGGGGCTCGGTCCCACGTTTAGCTAAATCCACCCTGTGGCTCCCAACTGCCCTGAGGGGGACTGGCTCTGCCTAATTTTCGGATCTACTTTTGGGCTGCGATTCTGGTAATGATCTATTGGTGGTTTCAGGGTTCTACTATGAATGCGGCCATGTGTTTGGAGGCCGCCTATCTGGGATCTCACACAGACCTGAAAAACTTTGCGTATAGAGGTCCGAGGGCCTAGCCCTTCTCGAGTTATCTGGCGGGTGTGGGTTGCTGCTCGTCGTAAGTTTCTTCAGCCTACTCAGTGGTCTCCTGCTCAGCCCCTATGGGGGAACCCCTCTTTGCCTCATTTGCGATCGCTCCCGGATCCCCAGGTGTGGGCGAGATATGGTGTGAAAACACTCGCTAATGTCATTCCGTCGGGTAGTGTCCTGCCATTTTCACAACGGCTGAGTAAATTTCGGTTGCCCCTGTGGATAAGATTTAGATACTTTCAACTGCGCCACGCCCTTCGGGCTCAATTTCCTGAACCCCCTCTCCTCCAACCTGATGCCATTGAGAGGCTCCTGGCCCTGGGGGACTTGCAGAAACCTCTTTCGTCGCTTTATGCATCGCTTTTGGGGACTGATTCACCTAGAACTAAACAGCTCTGGAGTATGAGGCAGGCTGACATTCCGTTCCTGGAACGGGGAGACTGGGAGGATTGTTTAGAACAAGGTCCCAAGCTTGTAATTTCCTCCCGGGACAAATTGATACAGGTGAAGTTTCTCCATAGGGTCTACTATACCCCCGTGAAGCTGCATCGTATATATCCTATGCAAGATCCTACTTACCCTCGATGCCATCTCCATCAGGGGACCTATCTACATATGTTCTGGGATTGCCCGCTAATCGCTAGTTATTGGGTTGCTGTTTTTGGGGCAATAGTCGCCTCCAGCTTTCTCTTCCGGTCTCCCCCACGTTGGCGCTGCTGGGCATACATGATGATGATCAGCGGGCACACCACTCTAAGCTGGTGATCCCCTACCTGTTTTATTATGAAAAGAAAGAGATTCTGCTTGGATGGCCCTCCCCTTCCCCTCTAACTGTTGTCCTGGCTGAATCTAATAGACTCGGACTTACCTATGTATAGGCTAACATACATGAGTAGGGGTTTCTCTTGGAAATATGACAAGGTCTGGGCACCTTGGACCACTGAGTGACACCAGGGGGTCGTGGTTCTCCCTGCCCCCCCTCCTCTCTTTTATTCCCCTCTGGCCCCCCCTCTCACCTTTTCTCCTCTATCCCCCTTTCTCCTCTCCTTCTTTCTCTCCCCCCCCCCCCGCCCTCCTCTGGTAGTCAGCTAAGTCTGGCTCTGCAACTGCTGCTTGAACCATGTATTGTTCTCTTTCTGGGATATCTCCTTACTGTTCTTGCTGTGTAGTTTTGATTTATTGTGTGCCAATGTTTACCTCACTGTACGCTCATTTTTTTACTATTCCCTGTGTTGTTGATCATTTGTATGGCATTTACTTGTCTTGTTATATCTTTCAAATAAAGCACTCCTTGTTTGTTAAAAAAAAATTGTAAAGTATTGTAAGTATTTTGAAATGATTTTGTTGGGTGAGTGGAAGCCAGTGGAGGGATTGACAGAGAGAAGTAGCAGACACTGAACAGTTGGTAAGGTGGACTAGACTGGCAGCAGCATTCATGATGGACTGAAGGGGGATAACCAATGTAAGGGTACTCCTGTGTGGAGGGAGTTGCACTAGTCGAGGCGGGAGATGACCAGGGAGTGAACTCGGAGCTTTGAGGTGTCATTGGTTAGGAAGGGGCATATTTTGGAGTTGAGGCGGCAAGATTTGGACAGTGATTGGATGTGGGGCCGAAAGGAGAGTTCAGAGTCCAGGATTACACCTAGAACCTTGGCATGTGGGGACAGGTTGATAGTAGTGCTATCGTTCTTGACAGAGAAATCAGGAAAAGAGGCACGTGAGGGAGGAGATATTATGGGCTTAGTTTTGGATAGATTGAGTTTGAGGAAGTAATGTGACATGTGACAGGCTGATATATCTGTTAGTCAATTAGTGATACGTGAGGAGACTGAAGGAGTGAGCTGAGGGGCACAGAGATAGATTTGGGTGTCGTCAGCGTAGAAATGGTATCAGAAGCCATAGGAGGCTATCAGCTGACCCAGGGAGGAAGTGTAGTTAGGAGAGAAAGAGAGGTCCAAGGACAGAACCTTGGAAAACCCAACAGAGAAAGGGAGAGGAGAGAAGGAAATAGAATTTTAAGTAACGCGTAAGGTGTGGTTGGAGAAGTAGGATGAGAACCAGCGAACAATACAGTCATGCAGGAGGGGGTGGTCCACTGTGTCAAAGGCAGCAGAGAAGTCGAGGAGTAGGAGTAAAGAATAGTGTCCATTGAATTTAGCCATTAGCAGACAGATAGTTTTTGAGTTTTAGGAGAGCAGTTTCCATGGAGTGTTAAGGTCATAATACAGACTGAAAGGGATCAAGAAGGTTATTCTCGGCAAGGTGGACACTCAGTCGATTGTAGACCAGACGTTCAAGGATATTGGATCAAAAAGGGAGCAAGGAGATGGGGCAGTGGTTGTTAAGATTGGTGGGGTCAAGTTAGGGCTTTTTAAGTATGGGGGTGACTAGTGAATGTTTTAGAGTGTTGGGGAAGATGCCTGAAGAGAGGGAAAGATTGAAGAAGTGAGTTAGAGAGTGTAGAATAGGGCTAGAGGGTGAACGTAGCACTTGCGAGGAAACTGGTTCCAGGGGCCAGGTGGACGTTGCTGAAAAGTTTAGCAACCTCGTCTATAGTGGCGGGGTTAAGTGAAGGAAGTACTGATTGTACCAGTGGACAAGGAGTGTTAAGTGGGGAAGATATCTGAAAAGTGGAGATCTCCTCAGGAATTGTATTAATCTTATGTTTAAAAAGTAATTGGCAAACTCCTGGGCAGTGAGTGAGTTAGTGGGTGGAGGCTGAAGTAGAGAGTTAAAGGTAGATAGCTGACGGGGACAGGTTTAAAATAGGTCTGCTTATTTCTGGAGGGCAGATTTATATTGTTTGAAATCTTCCAGAGACTTAGTTTTACACCACAGGCGTTCAAGAGCGCTGCTATGTTTTTTCAGACATCTGGTGTCATCAGTTTGCGAAGGTTTTAGGGGTCAGATTCTGATTCTGTGTATAGAGAGGGGGGCAGTGTATCCAGGGATGAGGACATTGAGCTGTTGTATGCAGAAGTGGCTAATTTGGGGCAGGACAGGGATTAGATTATGTCATAGAGGTGGTCAGTAGCAGAGTAGAGAAGGGTTGAGGTGGCAAAGGTTTCTACAAGTAATTGTTAGGGGGTTGAGAAGGTAGAAGAGAGGGAGAGAGTTAAACTAATAAGGTAGTAGTCAGAGAGAGGGTTGCATGGAGTGCATGGGTGGGAGAAAACCGGCCGTTAGACTTACCAATAATGGTGTTTCTACAAACCTTCCAGGACGGCAAATGTATGAAAGATGAAAACACAATTTAGTTCACAGCTGTTAAAAGGCTCCACCCTTCCCCTTGTCCCTCGGTTGTAAAAAAGTGGTTTCTCCAACCGATTCACAAGGGATGTACAATCACTTAGGTACTTACCACCTATAATATACATTTTCTCACCCCTTTTAACAGGGCGGGAAGTAGGCCTGCCATCCTGGAAGGCTCGTAGAAACACCGTTACCGGTAAGTCTAACGGCCAGTTTTCTCCTCTCACATTCCAGGACGGCAAACGTATGAGAGGATAATGAAGTAACCACAGGCCTACCTTAGGGTGGGACCACTGCCTGCAAGATCTTCCTGCCAAATGCCAGGCTTGCGGCGTGTTTTACCTCCACTCCATTAGGAGTGATGCAGATATCTTGGAACAAGAGGCTGATCAGCAGGTTTGTCCCTCCGATGTCTCTGCCTTCTCTGCTTCGGATGCAGTACCTATCTGGAGTGGAACTTAAAGATGAAATTAGAAAAACCTGTGAAATCAGTAGGTTAGCAAGATTGACTGTCTAAATCATCTAGCAATTGTAATCTATCCTGTCTGTACCCCTTTTTAGGGCCACTGACAGGACTAATCCAAGACTTGTTCTGTGAAACAAAGACACTACTTTGATTAACCAAGCGGGTCTGGCTTAAAGACTAATTTGTTCAGGAGCATGATATAACAGGAGGCTCCCTAACAGACACCCCTTGCAGGTTCCCTTTAAATGACTATTTATCTTTCATAGTGATGGGTAAAGGGAAGCCCGTTTAAGGGAAATAGATTAAGGTAAAGTTATTACCTGGGCTCAGAAGCTGGACTGGTCTGTATCCAAAGTACACCAAACCTATGACTTCCCTCACAACTGAATGTTGGCATGTCAGTTGTGAAAAATGCTCTATATACCAGAAAACTCCTTATACCCCTGCCTGCAAATGCCATAAAATTAAGCGGAAAGGAGTTTGTTAAAAGAATGCTTTTAACCATATCGTAGCAATCAGGTGTCTTAACTGATGCCTGGAAACATAAACCCACTCCCTATAGATCTGTCCGCAAATATAATAAAATTAAGCGGAAAGGAGCTAGGTAAAAGAATGTTTTTAACCATATCGTAGAGATCAGGTGTCCTACCTGATGTCTGGAACCAAAATCCCCTTCAATACCATTGGATGCCTTTTGGTACTGATGAGGGATACATTAAGGAGATCCCTACTTCAGAGTAAGTTTTTAAAGGGAAGAGGAGGATATTTTATAACCTTCTTCTAAGGTCCTATAATCTTACCAGGTTTTAAGCAGAGAGAAGCCTCTGGTATGCCCGAATGTAAGGGACTGTGTATTCTGACATCTGACATTTCTGCAGCCAGAACTTCTATCCGCAGGCCCTTCCATGTCCCTAGGAATATAAGGTCTGCAATAAAAGTGATACATGTATAACTAATATAACATATATAGAAGATCACAGATTGTGTGTTACTGACGCACAGCACCAGAAAATAGATGCAGACAAAGGACATCAGCATAGACAACAATGTTGTGTATTTCTGAAGTGCAGCTAGATAGACCAACCCAGAAAAGACTCAACAAACTTCATAGTGTTGTATTTTAAAAGTGCAATAAGCAAGGGCTATATAATATAAATAGAAAGACCTAAACCGTCTTCACTGTTGAGTATTCAGATGCGCAGCCAAATGTAAAGACAGAAAGACACAAAAACATGCATGTTGTGTATTTCTGAAGTGTAGCAAAATCAGCAAAAAAAAACAATATAAAGACAGTGGGGACATGAACTCCCATGCTGTGTATTGCTGATGTCTGACAAGGTACCTTCCTATAACAAACATAACAGATAAGATACCAATTCCCAAGTTTTTGCATTTCTGATAAGCAACAAGGTATAGTTATATGTCAGAAAGACACTAGACTTCCATGTCATGCATTTCTGATTGTCAACAAGGTACAGAAGACACTACCAATGTAAATGTTGTGTGTTTCCATCTAGCAACAAGGTATAGTCATATAGTGCAAATACACTGCTAACGTCAATGTTGCGTATATCTGATTAGCAACAGGGTATATAACAGAGTCATAAGATCAGCCAAAAAAAAGTTGCTAACAAAACTTAAATGCTGTGCATTTTTTTTTAAGTTAATTAAATTTTAAAAGTTGTGCATCTTGATTAGTAAAAATGTAGACATAATAGAAATGTCACTAGCCATCTCTAATGGTGTGCATTTCTGAATAGTAACATGGTATAGGCATGTAACAGAAAAGTTACTAACAAAATGTAAAAGTTTATGGAACTTGATTAGTAACAGGATAGTTATCACGGAAATGTCACTAGCCATCCTTAATGGTGTGCATTAGTGAATAGTTACATGGTATAGCCATGTAACAGAAATGTTATTAACAAAATGTAAAAGTTTGTGCAACCTGATAAGTAACTGTGTAGTCATAACAGAAATGTCACTTAGCCTTCTTCAATGCTGTGCATTTCTGAATAGTAACATGGTATAGCCATGTAACAGAAATGTTACTAACAAAATTTAAAAGTTTGTGCAACTTGAAAAGTAACAATGTAGTCCTGACAGAAATGTCACTAGCAATCCTTAAAGTTGTGCATTTCTGAATAGTAATCTGGTACAGCTATGTAACAGAGATGTTACTAACAACACTTTAAAGTTGCGCACTTTGATTAGTACCATTGTAGTTATAACAGAAATGACACTGGGAACCTTTGTGCATTTCTGACTTAGCAGCCCGGGTACAGCCATGTAACCAACAGAAATGTTACTAACAACAATGTAGTGCATTTCTAATGTACAGAAGAATAAGGTATAATAGACAGACACCCCCAACTTTCAATGTGGTGTATTTCTAGTAAGCAAAAGAATCATATAGCCAAAATAAACATAAAAGACAGACAACTTCGTGTTGCGTATTTCTGATAAGCAGTAAAACACCACAAAGACACAAATAAACTTCCACAATGTGTATTTCTAAGATGCAGCCAGAGCAGGCATAAAGTCAGAGTCATGGTGAATTCAACTAAAAAATAGTCAGCAGAGGGTAAGCGTTATATAGGCATAGCTTGGACTCTAGATACTAAACCTTCTTCCACCAGAGGAGAACCAGGGTAGTTCCAAATAATGGAAGTCTAAGGTGGGTGCATACACCACAGTAGCAGTAGCTGTTACCCTAACATTGTATGAGTAGATGTAGTTA
This sequence comes from Pelophylax lessonae, assembly GCF_965119305.1. Lineage (NCBI taxonomy): Eukaryota > Metazoa > Chordata > Amphibia > Anura > Ranidae > Pelophylax > Pelophylax lessonae. The sequence goes on along the minus strand of NC_138771.1, from coordinate 356,229,621 downwards.
GCCCACACACAGGTGGGAATCCAAGTCTCCCAGCATCTAAGTTCTTAATGAGCACAGACATGGAGATCAATTAAGTCAGCCTCAGCCCTCAGGAAGAGGTGGACACAATTTTAGCTAGGAGGCAGTCAGACACCTGAAGGGCTTAACAAGCAAACATTAAATACAGGTTAGTATATGTAGCTCTTTGTATAGAGGTTTGCACCCAGAAAACCATCAGAGTTGCAGAAAACAATGACTCTAGTTCATCAAGGGGTGGGCAGTAGCCCAAACCACCAAGGGTCCCAATTAACTCCTACACACCAACCGATCTAACAGCAGTCTAAGGAGGAAACAATAGGTTGAAACTTGTTAAGAGCAATAGCAAGCAACTCCATAAGAAAAAAGTTCCCCAAGGGTACCCCTTACTGTGTCTCTTCATCATATGTGGAGAGAATTTAGGATGCAGGCTTTTAAGAGCAAGAAGACTCTACATAAACCATCTTGGAGATACATGCCAGAATCATAGCAGCTGGCCTAATATATTCAGATTATCTGGTGTGCATTGCCGAACAGGGAAAAATCTGTGGTATTACTCATGTAATCTTCAGGTTCCTGAAAACCACCTTACATTCCAATCGATTAACCCTTTAGGATTGTCTGACTTGTTCATTGGCAGAAATAGCCTGTAAGATGACTCTGTGTCTAACAGGTGTCACTCCTTCACTAGAATTACCCTTATTGATGTGAAATAGGGTTTATAGTGAGAGACGGGCAACTTAATGCTGAAATAACCACAGCATCTCCTGATTAATAAGGAAGCTGTGGACATTGGTCGAGCTGAAGCTTCTGAGTTACTTGTTCCCAGGCCTAATGGGAAAGATAGTAGTACCCTCTTAAGGGAGGGACCCTATGACAAGCCCAAGAAACCACTTGGCTGCTATAAAGGATACTGCTGCTAAGCTCCCAAGGCAAATAAAAGTACTCATCACTGTTGTCCCCCCCCCCCTTTACCACAGGTACAGGGCTTGCTTTTCTATCCTCATGATTACATGGAAAGGAGAAAATCTTACATTAACCCTGAGGCCTCCTTACCAGCCAGTTTGTAAATACACCTATAACAAAAGGGCTTTGTGTGAGAACTGGGCAGTCTCTCACCGCAATTACCACATTTTTTAGAGGCCCTAGTGCCAGCGGATACAGCGGGTGCTTTATCAGAGGCCTCCTGGGTTCCACCTGGGGATTCTGCAAAAGAGGAGATAAACAGATCACAGATCCTGCCCCATAGTAAGTTGGCTACAGGCCCCGCTGAGAGAGAACATGGGAACTACCAAGGATTAAGCCTAATACTGGTATCAGTCCCAAACAGCAAAGAAAACGGCACTTACCAGGTTCCAATCTGGCTTTGCCTGTAGCCACCTGAACCAACCTTCCCTCCTCCTTTCCACGAGGTAGGTTGCGACAGGCTTCATTTCTTTGGCAGCTTTCCGGCTTCTTTCGGCCTAAGAGTCTGCCTTCCTGCCACCATGCGGGTCCGGCGCCTCCTCCGTATTTGCTTCCCTCTTCCGGGTAGTGATGCGCATGCTCCGCCTTTCCAACACAAATCAGAAGTTCCGGTTTCTAAAATGAGGCTTGGAGCGCGCTTTCCAGTGTTTTTTTTATTTATTTTCCGATGCAAAAAAAAACAGTACAATGGCAAGGAGGACCGGAGGAGACCCCTGCTGAACAGCAGGTTACAGGTCTGGAGAGACCACCATAGTAACCGACGGCCTGTACTTTGGGGCGACCTGTGAGAAGCCTAAGAGGCGGCAGGTAGAGTGCGGCGTTTCTGAACCTGGCTCAAAGTCTTCAGGTCAAAGACAAAAAATGTTTCGCTGTGGGAGAAACACAATCAAACTGAAGGACAAGGGGGTGGGTGGGGCCTTTTAACAGCTGTGAACTGATTGTGTTTCCTGTAGGGAGGAGCCTCTTATCACTCATACATTTTCCGTCCAGGAAGGTGAGAGGAGAAAACAAGGTCAAGGGTGTTACCTTCAGAGTGAGTAAGAGCATGTATTCATTGCTTCAGGTCAAAGCAGAAGGGTAGACTGAGAAGTTTGGAAGTAGCAGGAGTGTTAGTATTAAAAGGGATGTTGAAGACACCGAGAATGATTGTGGGGATTTCAGAAGAGAGAAAGGGCAGCCAGGCAGAAAAGTCATCAAGAAAGGCTGTTACTGGTCCAGGGGACCGGTAGATCACAGCTATCCTTATAGAAACTAGACTAGAGAGAAAAGACCAATGCCTCAAATGAGGAGAGTGAAAGAGAGGGAGGTGGGTGAAGTACCTGGAAAGTATTATGTGGGGCTAGAAGGATTCCCAATCTCCCTCCCTTTCATCCATTGGGTCTGGGGGAGTGAGTCCAGAAAGGGCTATCATGGGAAAAGGCAGCATGAGAAGCAGTGTTGGATTCATGAAGCCAGGTTTCAGTAATGGCAAGTAGATGTTTAAACCCCTTCCCAGCCAATGTGATTAGTACAGTAACTGTGCATATTTTTAGCACTGTTCCCTGTATTAGTGTCACTGGTTCCTGCAAAGTGTCAGTGGTAGCTTATCGCCACAATTAATAGTATAAAAAAAAAAACAAATAAAGAAAAGTATATATCCCATAGTTTTTAGATGCTATAACGTTCTTGTAAACCAATCAATATACACTTATTGTTTTTTTTTTACCAAAAACATGTAGCAGAATACATATTGGCCCTAAATTTATGAAGAAATTAGATTTTTTACATTTTTTTTATAAGACATGTTTTAAAGCAGGAAGTAAAAAATATTGTTTTTTTCAAAATTGTCGTTTTTTTTTTGTTTATAGCGCAAAAAAATTAAAAATGCAGTGCACCAGAAGAAAACTATTTGTGAGGAAACAAATGACATCAATTTTATTTTGGTACAGTGTTGCATGACAACGCAATTGTCAGTTAAAATAAAGCAGTGCCGTATCGCAAATAGTGTCCCGGTCATGAAGGGCAAGGATAAATCTTTTGAAGGTCCAGTGGTTAAAAAATGAGGTTCCACTGATCCTCCTCCTTCTCCTCTGTATTGGAAACTTTTCTTTCCCCAGAGAGCAGGTACCCATGTACACTGCCACTACTGTTCTTCTCACCTAGGCAATGAGAGCTAAAGTTTTCACCAAAAAAATGTGCTCTTGCTGCATTCAAAGGATCCAGCTCCACCTACATTGCAATGTTTGTTGCCTGATAAACCAGGCATTACCTTTATACAAAGTCATTTACAAAGGACGTGCCTGCTCTAAAAAATTTCCTAAAAATATGACAAAAAAATGTCCTAAAAATATGGATATTTCGGCCTCTCCAGTGGCGGATTTGGCTTCTTCACAATCCTCCCTTTAATTGGATCGGATATGATTCTTTTACCTTGGCCTGGAGAGTGTGTGTGTGGTTGTTGTTGCTAAAGCCTCGTACACACGCAACGATTGTTGGCCGACCGATCCGCCGTCTTTTGTCCAGTGTTGTTGTGTTGGTTGAAATGTGCTCTAGACTGCACACAAATTTTCTCGGCCAACAACAACCAACTTCAGAAGTGATGTCATGTGCTGGTTTACCTTCCGTGTGCTTTTTCTTCTCTGAGCATGCCCAGTCTTGCTCATCTGATTTTTGTCTGCCGAAATCTGTATTGACTGATGGAAAATCGGCCGTTCTGTTGACGGCCAACAAAAATTTTATAGCATGCACACCAGATTTTTTTCGGCCGAAAAGTCGCAGTCGGTTGTCGGAAGCATCATACTAACAAGCCGACAATCGGCCGATCGGATGTTGGCCAAAAATTCACGGCCAACAATCGTTGCGTGTGTACGAGGCTTTACTCTTTTGTTGTTGGCTGAATCGGATTGCACATGTCTACTGTACTGCTGATTCTGGTTATTCCTGCTAAAGGCTATGTTACCTTACGGGTAATTTGCTTTGTACTATTTTATTAATTATCGTTGTTGGGCTCTGAATAGCTGAATTTAATGCAGAACTAGAACCTTCAGGGTCCACTGAGGGTGGTGGTGGGATAGGATCAGTGGCAGAGGTGGTGGTGGGCTCAGTCCATTGATGGTGGTGGGTAGGATGGGATCAGTGGCAGCTGTGGTGGTGAGGGGGTGGGGTGATGGGATATAGCAATAGTTAAATAATGGGATTTTTTACTTATCGTAAAACCCATTTCTCTGATATTCATTGACGGACACAGCTCCTGATCTTCATGACAATTGTGTTATACAGCCCCCTACAGGAGTAGGACACTAGGCAGTAAAAGTATCTGGTTACGCCTATGGGCAGTCCCAGGGGGTATACTCCCTCTCTCTGCTATGGTTACTGAGTTTTGTTACAAGCAGTGTCAGAAGAATTACAACTCCACAGAGAGGTGGGTGCTGTGTCGGTCAATGAACATCAGAGAAATGGATTTTATGGTAAGTCACAAATCCAATTTTCTCTTTTGTCCATTGACAGACACAGCTCCTGATCTTCATTACCACTGGGACGTCCCAAAGCAGTGTTAAACATGAGGAATGGGAACATAAAAAAAATTCCCAAGGCTAAACAGTAGCCAACCAATAACAGGAGCTCAACCAAAAACAACTGGAGCCCACCTAAAAAACAACACCCCCTCAAAGAGGATCAGGTCCTCTAAACAGCAGCCTGCAAATACTTGCGGCCAAAAGAAGCATTCGCAGATGGCAATACAGGTGGCCGCCTTGCAATCCTGCGTCACTGATGCCTGATGATGGAAGGCCCAGGAGGCACTAAGTGCCTGAGTAGAGTGCACCTTGAATACCGGTCTGTCTGATCCATCTGTAAATGGTTGCAGAGGAAGCGCACAACCCTTTCCGAGGCCCATCCGTGAGCACAAATAGTCTGACTTCCAAAAAGACTCTGTAGCTCCCAGGTACACCCTAATTGTCCACAACACATCCAAGGCATGCAAATCAATTTCCTTCAGATGTTTTGGCCTGGAACATAGGGAAGGCAACACAATATCTTCATTCAAATGAAAATCAGAGACAACCTTTTGTAGGAATGACAGACAGGGGCAAAGTATCACCTTATCTCTGTGAATTACCAAGTAAGGTGAACGACAGAATAACGCCACCAGTTCAGACACTCTGTGCACAGAGGTTATAGCCACCAAAAAACCACCTTCTGAGACAGTGTAAGCAAGGGAATCTCCTGAAGGTTCTCAAAGGGAAGCTTCTGGAGGACTGAAAGCATCAAATTGAGGTCCCAAGGCGATAACGGAGGCCGCACTGGAGGAATCAAATGTCGGACCCCCGGAAGAAAGGTACGCACCAGGGAGTGTGTGGCCAAGGGTTGTTGGAAGACCGCCAAAGCCGACACCTGGCCCTTGATGGTACTCAAGGCCAATTTCTGTTCAACCCACCAAGGAAGGTCAAGATCTAAGCCACAGAGAAGGAGCGAGGATAAACCTCATGAGACTCACACCACGCAATCTACGTCTTCCACTTACGATGGAAGATATTCCTAGAAGTAGATTTCCTAGCTTTGGAATCACCGACTCAAATAAACCTCTATCCATTAGCAGCTGGCGTTCAACAGTTAAGCCGTCAAAGCCAGCGACTGTGAAGCAGGATGGAAGATTGGTCCTACGGACAGCAGATCCTCCCAGAGAGGAAGCTGCCATGGAGCGTCGGCGACCAGCCGCACCAGATCGGCATACCAAGCCCGGCAAGGCCAGTCAGGAGCCACTAAGATGACCAGAATCCCTAGTGCCTTGATGCTGAGGAAGGATTTGCCTAGCTGAAGCGCCGGAGAGCAAAGCAACCATATCAGGGACTCCTTTACAGGGAGTGCAGAATTATTAGGCAAATTAGTATTTTGACAACATCATCCTCTTTATGCATGTTGTCTTACTCCAAGCTGTATAGGCTTGAAAGCCTACTACCAATTAAGCATATTAGGTGATGTGCATCTCTGTAACGAGAAGGGGTGTGGTCTAATGACATCAACACCCTATATCAGGTGTGCATAATTATTAGGCAACTTCCTTTCCTTGGGCAAAATGGGTCAAAAGAAGGACTTGACAGGCTCAGAAAAGTCAAAAATAGTGAGATATCTTGCAGAGGGATGCAGCACTCTTAAAATTGCAAAGCTTCTGAAGCGTGATCATCGAACAATCAAGCATTTCATTCAAAATAGTCAACAGGGTCGCAAAAAGCGTGTGGAAAAACCAAGGCGCAAAATAACAGCCCATGAACTGAGAAAAGTCAAGCGTGCAGCTGCCAAGATGCCACTTGCCACCAGTTTGGCCATATTTCAGAGCTGCAACATCACTGGAGTGCCCAAAAGTACAAGGTGTGCAATACTCAGAGACATGGCCAAGGTAAGAAAGGCTGAAAGACGACCACCACTGAACAAGACACACAAGCTGAAACGTCAAGACTGGGCCAAGAAATATCTCAAGACTGATTTTTCAAAGGTTTTATGGACTGATGAAATGAGAGTGAGTCTTGATGGGCCCGTGGCTGGATTGGTAAAGGGCAGAGAGCTCCAGTCCGACTCAGACGCCAGCAAGGTGGAGGTGGAGTACTGGTTTGGGCTGGTATCATCAAAGATGAGCTTGTGGGGCCTTTTCGGGTTGAGGATGGAGTCAAGCTCAACTCCCAGTCCTACTGCCAGTTTCTGGAAGACACCTTCTTCAAGCAGTGGTACGGGAAGAAGTCTGCATCCTTCAAGAAAAACTTGATTTTCATGCAGGACAATGCTCCATCACACGCGTCCAAGTACTCCACAGCGTGGCTGGCAAGAAAGGGTATAAAAGAAGAAAAGCTAAGGACATGGCCTCCTTGTTCACCTGATCTGAACCCCATTGAGAACCTGTGGTCCATCATCAAATGTGAGATTTACAAGGAGGGAAAACAGTACACCTCTCTGAACAGTGTCTGGGAGGCTGTGGTTGCTGCTGCACGCAATGTTGATGGTGAACAGATCAAAACAATGACAGAATCCATGGATGGCAGGCTTTTGAGTGTCCTTGCAAAGAAAGGTGGCTATATTGGTCACTGATTTGTTTTTGTTTTTGAATGTCAGAAATGTATACAGTATTTGTGAATGTTGAGATGTTATATTGGTTTCACTGGTAAAAATACATAATTGAAATGGGTATACTGTATATTTGATTTTTGTTAAGTTGCCTAATATTATGCACAGTAATAGTCACCTGCACACACAGATATCCCCCTAAAATAGCTAAAACTAAAACAAACTAAAAACTACTTCCAAAAATAGTCAGCTTTGATATTGAGTTTTTTGGGTTCATTGAGAACATGGTTGTTGTTCAATAATAAAATTAATCCTCAAAAATACTCATTTGCCTAATAATTCTGCACTCCCTGTATTCCCCGGCTCAGCCAGATCTGATTGTCCAGAGACTATGGATTCTTGTCCCATTTGGCCAGAATCTCCCTTTGCAGGGACCTCATATGGAAGCTATGCAAATAGAATTGCCTCGAAGGTAGACACCATCAGGCCCAGCACCTGCATGCAAGTCCGGAGGGATGACCATCTGCTGCACAGCAGGAGACAAATTGCAGCCTGCAATTTCTGGAGTTTGTCCAGAGGAAGGAGCACTCTGGCTAACCCCGAGTCCAGAGTCAGACCCAGATAGTCCCACTTTGTGGACGGAACCAGAGCAGACTTTTGAAATTTCAGAATCCAGCCAAACTCCCTCAGAATTCGTATGGTGATTTCCAGGTTTTCCACCAGAGCAGTAAAAACCCTGAAAACTTTCCAAAGTTGGAACCGGGACAATCACCCCTTGAAGTAACAGGTCTTGAGATCTCCCAAACAGACCCTGTAAGTGATCCGGAGACAGTCGCAAGTTGGAAAGAAAGAACCTTCTAGGGGTATACAGCAAAACTCAATTTTGTAGCCGGACGAATGACTTTGTGGACCCACTTGTCTTGTACCAGGGAAGTCTATGGGTCCGGAAACCAGTGAAGATGGCCCCCCACCCCCGATATGGGTGAGGGCGCACTTTCATGCTGAAGGAGCCTTGCTCGTGGGTGTGAAAAAGCCCACTCTCAGCTTGCCAGACCAGGTTTATTTGGATCCTCCAGAGGGGCCCTGAAAGGCATCGAGTCATTGTCAGTCCACCCTGAGGGACGAAAAAAACTTCTTATGAGCCGAGAAGGAGGGCCCATGTCTATGACAAGGTTCCTTGCCCTTAGTAGCCTGCAGAAGAAAAGTACTCTTTCCCCCTGTGAATGCTTGAAAGATGTCATTCAGGGTAGCCCCAAACAGGTGATCCCCTTGAAAGGGGAGATCAGTTAAGGCCTTTTTAGAAGTCTGGTCCGCAGACCAGCATTTAAGCCAAAACACACGCTGAAGGACCACTGCTGAAACAGAGAGCCGAGCCACTAGGGAAGCCACATCCAAAGAGGCATCACAGATAAACTGCAGCTCCTGGACTAGCTGGTCTGTTAGCTCGGCAAAGGCAGGGGGGAGCCATTTTTCTCCAAGTCTTGGCGTAAAAGTTTAGCCATGGTGAATACCGGCCTCAGTGCCGAACCAGCCAGAGTGTACATACGTGCCAATACAAAAAATGGTCACTTCCCCCACCTACAACTGGTCTTAACAGCAAGGAGCACTGGAAGGGCAAACGCATGTCAAAAAAGCCAAGGAATTTCCAGTCACAACTTTCCAACCAGCCTGCGACCAACCAAATTAACCTAACAGTATGCATCAAAAACAAATGTGTGCAACTAAACCCCTGTTTTTAACGCATACTGTTAGACAGGTTAATTCGGTTGGTCGCAAGTTGGTTGGTAAGTTGTGACTGAAAATTCTTTGGCTTTTTTACTTTTCCAGCATTACCATTGAAAAAAAAAAAAGCAATCGATAGATCGACTTCTACTGAGCGGGAATGGTCATAGATGGATAGAAATTCGGCTGGTCCCTGCTGTGAGATTTTTAATATACTCTTCCAAAGACTCAACAAAAAGGAGCCCACAGGCAAGGGCATTTCTGTCACAGCTTTCTTGGGGGTCTAATCTGCAGACCAGCACTTAAGCCAAACGTAAACCCCCCAACACCACAGATGAAGAAGACAAGGGAGAGACCCTCTGAGTTCACAGCCGTGTTGTAAAGGTATTGCAGATCATGGACCAACTGATCCACCAAGTCAATATAGGCAGGAGAAACGTCTTCAGTATTTAGTCCTCATCAATACATATATAGAGCAAAATCCAGTAAGTCTAGCAGCACTTAACCAAAAGGTGGAGGTGCTATTTAGCATCATCATTGTCCACGTCAAAGAGACGCTATTCCCTTACAAATTCACCTATCCACTTCTCTGGTCTCTGTGGGCTACATCACCTCAGCTCCGGGGACAGACTCTTCCACTAGCTCATGGCCTACAATACGACACGTCAAACTCAGAGCTGCTTTATACGCATTCTGCATACTTTCTCCTGAAGAAGTGAAAATGACTCCACGAAATGCGTCGAGCCTTCCGATGCAGTTTTAATTATGCGGTTATATTCCATACATGATAGTTCTGTAATCTTGTATGACTGTTATTCAGTTTTTGTGATCTATGGATTTAGGTGTCAACATACAACACAAATCAGCTTGCAACAGTATCATTTAAACGTATGTATATATTTTTTTTCATGATGTTAATCTGGGTGCATATATATGAATTACGAATAAATATGTTATCATGCACCAATCATTTTTCCAGTGTCATGCCACTTGCCTCATTTAAAGTCCCTCCCTTCCACATTATTACATTTCAGATTAGGGGTAGAGGCGCATGAGCCTATGGTGTTTTGGCTTCATTTAAAGTCCTTTCTTTTACTTATTATGTGATAAAAGGCATGTCTGGTAGACAACGGGTATGCTTGCATGTCCATTATTAATGTCAAGGGGTAAGAACAAGTTGGCAAGCATTCATTTTCCTTTTCCACATGGTTGACTACTCTGGTTATATCCAAACAGTCAAGATGATGCCGCTTCCCCTTAGTGGAAGGCTACTCATAGAACGGTTTAACCTAATAAGCCTGTAGCATTTTGTAATGTCCTCATATACCCACTGCTCAAAGAACACGTACAGTGGACATAAAAAGTGTACACACTCCTGTTAAAATGTCAGGTTTCTGTGATGTAAAAAATGAGACAAAGATAAATCACTTCTGAACTTTTCCCACCTTTAATGTGACCTAAAAATTGTACAACTCAATAAAAAACAAAACTGAAATATTTTATGGGGGAAAAAAAGATAATGTGGTTGCATAAGTGTGCACACCCTCTTAAATCTGGGGATGTAGCTGTGTTCAGAATTAAGCAATCACATTAAAACTCATGTTAAATAGAAGTCAGTACATACCTGCCACCATTTAAAGTGCCTCTGATTAACCCCAAATAAGGTTCAGCTTTTCTAGTAGGTCTTTCCTGACATTTTCTTAGTCTCATTCTACAGCAAAAGCCATGGTCCGCAGAGAGCTTCCAAAGCATCAGAGGGATCTCATTGTTTAAAGGTATCAGTTAGGAGAAGGGTGCAAAAGAATTTCTAAGGCTTTAGCTATACCAGGGAACACAGTGAAGACAGTCATCAAGTGGAAAAAATATGACACAACAGTAACATTACCAAAAACTGCAAGTCCCTGCGAAAGTGATGAAAAGACGAGAAGAAAACTGGTCAGGGAGGCTGCCAAGGGGCCTAAAGCAACATTAAAAGAGCTGAAGGAATATCTGGTAAGTACTGCCTGTGTGGTACATTTGACAACAGTCTTCCGTATTCTTCAAATGTCTGGGCTATGGGGTAGAGTGGCAAGCCAGAAGCCTTTTCTTACAAAGAAAAACATCCAAGCCTGGCTAAATTTTGCAAAAACACATCTGAAGTCTCCCAAAAGCATGTAGGAAAATGTGTTATGACCTGATGAAACCAGGGTTGAACTTTTTGGCCATACCTCCTAAAGATATGTTTGGCGCAAAAACAACACTGTACATTACCAAAAGAACACTTTACCCACAGTGAAGCATGGTGGTGGCAGCATCATGCTTTGGGGCTGTTTTTTTTCAGCTGGACAGGGGCCTTTAGTCAAGGTAGAAGGAATTATGAACAGTTCCAAATACCAGTCAATATTGGCACAAAATCTTCAGGCTTCTGCTAGAAAGCTGAACATGAAAAGGAACTTCATCTTTCGGCATGACAACGACCCAAAGCATACGTTCAAATCGACAAAGGAATGGCTTCACCAGAAGATGATTAAAGTTTTAGAATGGCCCAAATCTGTGGGGTGATCTGAAAAGGGCTGTGCACAGGAGATGCCCCCGCAATCTGACAGATTTAGAGTGTTTTTGCAAAGAAGAGTGGGCAAGTATTGCCAAGTCAAGATGTGTCATGCTGATAATGAGTGCTGTAATAAAATCAAAAGGTGCTTCAACAAAGTATTAGTTTAAGGTTGTGCATTATGTAACCATATTATTTTAGTTTTATTTTCACTTCCTCCACCTAAAATATTTCAGTTTGTTGTTCAACTGAGTTGTACAGTTTATAGGTCACATTAAAGTTTGAAAAAGTTCTAAAATTATTTCATTTATATATATTTTTTTACATCACAGAAACCTGACATTGTACCCTTACGTGTGGGTGTGTAGACTTTTTATATTCACTGTAGGTTCTTCCTGCATGGTTTCAACAGGTAACTACTTGATCTCTGGAAGGTTTTAGCCCATTCACAATCATGTAATTTTTTTCTTTTCGGCACTGCACTATAACTGGCAATTGCAGTCATACACTATACGCAAATTAAATTTATATAAATTTTTTACACACAAAACAAACAGAGCTTTCTTTTGGCAATATTTAATCACCACCTTCCAATCTTGGCAGCTAAACCCTTCGCTTTATCAATCTCAGATTTGTGATATTGTTTTTAATTGAAATTATAAAAACTTTCTAGAATTCTAATTCTTTTTTTTTTTTTTTTTTTAATTTACAAAAGTCACACACAGCTTTAGAGTACAAGTATAATTTATTTAAACAGAAGAAAAGTTATAAAGATATTGATAGATTGGGCTGCATAGATAAAAAGAAGGCAGAAAGATGCAACTCCTGCTCGATAATCAGAAGTGCCAAGTTTGTGAAGGAAAAGGTGAGGCTGTAGATAGAAAAGTCAGTCAACATTATTAACAATTACAGGAGCAAAACATATTTGGTCTCTTGAGAAGCCTGTGACAATTCTAAAACTATCCTGCTATAGATGTTTTCTAACTAAGACTGGCCATACACTATACAATTTTCTTATTCAATTTCCTTTAGATTTACCTTCAGCTATGTAGTGGAAGGGCCTGCCCCATTGCATACAAATTGAAAGTGTTTAGGTTTGACCTTATATTATATAGTTTTGGTAAATCTAAAGGAAAGTTGAACAGGAAAATTGTATAGTGTATGGCCAGCCTTAGGCAATGATACCTCTTCCAACTAAGTTACAAATTCTTGGCTTTGTATACTACAAAGAACAGTAAAGAATATATGCACAAAAACACACACATACAGTAATGTATGATATTAAAAGGCCCTTTCCAATAGGGGGGATGGCCCATGGGCTTAGTCAGGTGTTTTTTGTTTTGCCCAGTCCTAATCCTGGAGGAGGCAATATAACCAACTAATTATGATTTATGGAGCACTGTGTCCGTCGATGAACAAAAGAGAAAAAGGTTTTCCAACTTTACAATAAATCACTTCCCAAGAAAGCAATTGTTCTGATATAGTGACTATCATCTGATGTTTAAGGGCAGCTTTATTTCCCATGCCATATAATCCTAACAGTAACTAAGTACACTACGGAAGCTTAGCTATTCATTTAGCTTGCAACCACAGGAACCCTACACAGCAGATCTCACAGCTGGAGTCTCAAGGATAGTAAAGCAGGCCAAACCTGCCTTACAAGTCCTGCTAACCCCTAGCTAATGAAAGAACTTAAATTGCCCTCTGAAGTGTATAAGCCTAGGTTCACATATGTGCATGCACCTTTCGCATGTACAGCAGTCCATTAATTTGAACGGCTGCTGCAACCACAAGTAACGCAGGGAAATAAATCCCCAACCTTTCATGAAAACGCACCGCACAGAACCGCATGGTGCTGTGGCACCATGTGGTTTCACACATGTGGGTGCCAATGCGTAGGGGTACTATTAAGAATTAATGGCATCCCCGTGCATCTGCTAAAAAGCAGCATGCTTCTGTGCAAATATGCATGCGTTTCCGACACATGTGTGAACCTAGCTCTGAGAGCAGCAGGTGGATGGGGCTTAGTCCAGAAGTCAAGTTTTTGGTAATAACAGAAAACCAAATGAGATCTGCAGAAAGGAGGGTGTATGGGTAATCAAATGTAATAAACGCTTTGTGCCTGCTCTTAGGCAGGGCTTTTACTTACAGAAATGCAAAATGAGTGACAGGTTCCTTTACCAGGCTAGTGGTCGCTGAAATATGACTTTTCCATTTTCGCCCACTTTTCTTTGAAACACATGAAAATCACTGTATGGTAAAAAATGTGGCGCTACTCTCAAAACTGCTTGTACAGAATGTCCATAAAAATCAAGGAGGGAAACACCAGTTTCTAAGTGATCAATATAAATGAAAGTGAAGATCCTTAGGCAGGAAGAGGTGAAGATCCTTTATCCAAGAGAGCCACCACCAAACACCAGTACACACTGTCTCTTACCAGAATTATAGGACCCTCATAACAAAGGTCATACACAGCATGTAACATAGACAGATAAGGTCCTCCACTCCACTCTCCTGTATTAACAGCCGATCACCACTTCATCATAATAGGGCTGCTAATGACAGCCGTCTCTTCCCTGGACGGTTCTGTACATCACTCTCCCCGAACTCCTACACTCCGTCTCTGGCTGACTCGGAAGTAGAGCTGCTACATGTAAATCACTATTTTTTTTACTGCAGAATTAGGTTTTAAGATGGAGTTCCCCAGTATCACACTAGGCAAGAACTTCCTCACGTGACTGCAGAGTGCAGAGAATCGATTATCATGCCCCAAGGAAAGAGGAGCATCCAACCTAGAGGTTGGAATATGCCCAACTTGCTGGGAGCAAAATCCTGTAGAGCAGTAATATAACTGAAGAATTCTGGTGAGAGTGGCAGGCAAGGGTCAGGGCACCTACAGTGGAAAGGGAAAAATACAGAAGGGCTACTAACCTAGCAAATGGAAACAAAGGGAAGTCAACAGGTACAAAAGGCCAGGTTTGAAATGGTGAGTGCAGAGTGGCTTCTCAGGAAATGGTTCAATAAATCAGGCTCATGAGCCTTATAGTAAAAGGTCTCCAAGGCAACTGAAAAGAATGGACCTGCAGTAGATCATAATACCTGGAGGGAGAGAACAGATTGTACATGTAAGGTAGGAGGAGGACAAATCAATAGAGAAGTGTGATTTAGGGAAGTGGGGTAGGAACCCCATTCCTTCCATAACCATCACAATGTATTCTTCAAGGGATTTTCCAATGAGCAGCTAATGTTCAATATGCATGCAAAAAAGGCACCTTTCACAAGCAGAGTCCCTTGACCAAGCTCGAAGCCATAAAATTCTGCAAATATGCACAGAAAGCAACATTCTGGAGAGCTGACAAAATACATTCTCCATGGCGACTATGCAAAAAAAGTAAGGCAGTGGGTAAGAGCCGTAGTCATGAAGAAAGATTATTATGATCAATACCAGGACAAAGGTCACTGCGGAGTCCTCCAGTCTAGCTTGCTATATCTGAGCAACTTAAAAAGTGGGAAGAATAAGCTGCAGGTTGGTCCTGCAAGAACAAAGGAGTATTTTTAAAGTCTCTGAATGCCTATCAATGGAATCCTTCAAGGAGGGAATGCCCGCAACAGAAACAGTAGGTAGATTTTTTTAGTGTAAAAATTGCTGTATCCATGGTGGGAACAGGCCATCTCTTTTTTAATTCCTTTTCAATAGGGTACAATGCAGCAAACATGTCAGGAGGAGTGATTAACCTCCCGGAGTTGGGGCAATCATACAGAGCCAGACCGATTTGATCAAGAATAGGGAAAGCTTTATAGATGTTGCCTTCCTTCTTGTGCTTAATTGAATATGTTGAAGTTTTTGTAGAACTAAGTATATCTAGCCAAAGACTAGTATGCACTGCCTCATTCAATGAGTCCACTTTTGTCAGCTTATGGGGAGATGCTGAAGGCTTAACTTTACAAACATTTGGTGATGAAAACCAGGGCCTGCAGCAGAATTCTCGCTATTTGTCCCATATGCTCCTACTCCCAAGAGCCTGTGAGGATCTTCACCTGGGAGGTACTCACGGAATGGATGTAGACTGAGGGCGCTTAGTGTGTCCAGTATGAAAGAATTGCTTGGTTCTTGTGGCAGTGGTATTACACAACTGGTGAGAAATCATAAGATTAGCTTGAGCTGTCAGTGGAAAAGTACGCAGTTAGGCCAGAAGTACACAGTCAGGAGTCTTATACAGTGGGGGAAATAAGTATTTGATCCCCTGCAGTTTATGATCTATAATTTTTATCATAGGTGTATTTTAAATGATAGAAACAGAATATCAAATAAAAATAGAGAAAAAAACAAAACAAATGCTAATAATTAGGTTGCAGTTCAGAGTGAAATAAGTGATTCCCAAGCAAAACATGACTAACAGTTAAAAGTAGTAAGTGCACAGGTTGTATAACAGTGTAAATTTGCTGTCCCCTCATAATAACTCAGCACACAGCCTTTAATGGCTAAACCGCTGGCAACAAAAGTGGGTACACCCCTAAGTAAAAATGTCCAAATTGGTCCCAAAGTGTCAATATTTTGTGTGGCCACCATTATTTTCCAGCACTGCCTTAACCCTCTTGGGCATGGAGTTCACCAGAGCTTCACAGGTTGCCTCTTCCACTCCTCCATGACGACATCACAGAGCTGATGCATGTTAGAAACCTTGCGATCCTCCACCATCCGTTTGAGGACACGCCACAGATGCTCAATAGGGTTTTGGTCTGGAGACATGCTTGGCCAGTCCATCACCTTTACCCTCAGCTTCTTTAGCAAGGCAGTGGTCGTCTTGGAGGTGCGTTTGGGGTCGTTATGTTGGAATAATGCCCTGCGGCCCAGTCTCCGAAGGGAGGGGATCATGCTTCGCTTCAGTATGTCACAGTACGTGTTGGCATTCATGGTTCCCTCAATGAACTGTAGCTCCCCAGTGTCGGCACTCATGCAGCACAAGACCATGACACTCCCACACTCATGCTTGACTGTAGGCAAGACACACTTGTACTGCTCACCTGGTTGCCACCACACACGTTTTACACCAACTGAACCAAGTAAGTTTATCTTGGCCTCATCAGACCACAGGACATGGTTCCAGTAATTCATGTCCTTAGTCTGCTTGTCTTCAGCAAAGTTTGCAGGCTTTCTTGTGCACCATCTTTAGAAAAGGCTTCCCTTAGGGACAAAAGCCATGCAGAGCAATTTGATGCAGTGTGCGGCGTATGGTCTGAGCACTGACAGGCTGACCCCCCACCCCTTCAACCTCTGCAGTAATGCTGGCAGCACTCATACTTCATTTTCCCAAAGACAACCTTTGGATATGACGTTGAGCACGTGCACTCAATTTCTTGATCATCCATAAAGGCCTGTTTTGAGTGGAACCTGTCCTGTTAAACCACTGTATGGTCTTGGCCACCGTGCTGCAGCTCAGTTTCAGGGTATTGGCAATTTTAAGTATCTTGATGTAGAGCAACAATTCTTTTTTTCAGAGTTCTTTGCCATGAGGTGCCATGTTGAACTTCCAGTGACCAGTATGGGAAAGTGAGAGCGATAACGCCAAATTTAACACACCTGCTCCCCAGTCACACCTGAGACCTTGTAACACTAACGAGTCACATGACACCAGGGAGGGAAAATGGCTAATTGGGCCCAATTTGGATATTTTCACTTAGGGGTGTACTCACTTTTGTTGCCAGCCGTTTAGACATTAATGTTATGTTGTGTGTTGAGTTATGTTGAGGGGACAGCAAACTTACACTGTTATACAAGCTGTACACTCACTACTTTACACTGTAGCAGTGTCATTTCTTCAGTGTCACATGAAAAGATATAATAAAATATTTACAAAAAATGTAGGGGGTGTACTCACTTTTGTGAGATACTGTAGTACTTGGTGGAGAAACCCTTGTTTGCAAGCACAGAGGTAAGACATTTTTTTTGTAGTTGGTGACCAGGTTTGCACAAATCTCAGGTGGGATTTTGGTCCACTCTTCATTACAGATCTTCTCTAAATCCCTAAATGTCTTGGCTGTCACTTGGCAACTTGAAGTTTCAGTTCTCTCCATAAATTTTTTTAGGTCATTGTCATGCTGGAAGACCCATCCATGACCCATCTTCAGTGTTCTGGCTAAAGGCCCGTACACATTATCAGATTATCGAACAATCTTGCGTCCAATTTTTGTTGCATGCTAGTCTCATATCGAAAGTGAAGAGGTTACTTTCATACGAAAATTCCCGTACGACAGAATTCAACTTCAGAAGTGATGTCATGTGTTTAATTGTTTTGTATGTGTTCTTTCATTTCTGAGCATGCCTAGTCTTGCTCTTACGATTTTTTCCAGACGAAAACTGTCCTAATTAAACGAAAATCGGATGTTGTGTTGACGTACGATAACAATTTTATAGCCTGCACATCCAGATTTTGTCATCCGAAAATTCGTAATTGGCTGTCGAAAGCACCATACTAACAATCCAAAAATCGGCAGATCATTCATGAGACGAAATTTTATTTCCGATTTTCGTATCGTGTGTACAGGCCTTAAGGGAAGAATGTTTTCATCCAATATTTTACAATACATGGCACTAGCCAAAGGACCCCTCATTGCAGCAAATTTGGTCTGTACCTTTAGCAGAGAAACAGCCCCAAAGCATAATGTGCTTTGACTATAGGGATGGTGTTCTTAGGGTATTAGTCACCATTTTTCCTCCTCCAAACATGGCGAGTTCCCCTCCTTAAGAAGGCACATGGTCTAAGGTCTTTGGCAACACGACTCGCCGTGTTTGGAGGAAGAAAAATGCTGACTATGAGCCTAAGAACACCATCTCTACAGTCAAGCAAGGAGGTGGAAACATTCTGCTTTGTTTCTATGCTAAAGGTACAAGCCGACTTTGCTGCATTGATGGGCCAATGGATGAGGCCATGAATCCTAAAATATTGGATGAGAACCTTCTTCCCTCAGCCAGCACATTGAAGATGGGTCATGGATAGGTCCTTCCAGCATGACAATGGTCCAAAACATACCACCAAGACAACAAAGGAGTAGCTCAAGAAGAAGCACATTAAGGTCATGGAGTGGCCTAGACAGTCTCCAGACCTTAATCCTATTGAAAATATATGGAGAGAGCTGAAACTTGGAGTTGCCAGACTCCTGGAGAAGTTTTCCTGGCTCTTTAATGGTTTCGGGCCGGTAGTGCAGCGAAGGAGGCAGTCTGGGATCGGTGTGGAGGAGAAGTCATACCGGAATGGATGTGGGATCGGATGTTGGACCTGCAATACCATAAGTGTGGGAGAGCTCATTCTCCTGATGCCCATCTGACTCAATGTTGATAGCATTTGAATCCACAATATCTGGTAAGTGCATTTAAACCTCTAGATCGGTGGCGGCTTACACACCAGGGTGATTTCACAAGGCTTTTTCTTCTACCAATATTGGAGTCCAATTTATTTGAGTGCTTTATCATATATAGGCACTTCCTTTCACTGATGTTTTTATATAGCCTTTTATCACTTTTGTTTACTTATATACGCTGTATAGGTGGTGATATTTTATTTTGATTTGTTTTGACACATAATAATTAGTTTGACATTTAACATTGGTACATGGATACAATGTCACTTTATATAACAGTTTACATATAGCACAGCACTAAATAATCCCATTTTATAGCACAATATGTCGAGTTGTGGTGCTTGCAGCTGATCAATTTTGAGGTTAGCGCACAATATTATAGAGATTATTATAACAGCAAAAAAATGAATTCTTTATTTATTTTTTGTTAGGTAGTAAAAACTGTCTTGATGACAGCACCTCTAGTTCTATCCCCACGTTTCCTCTAAAGAATTTAAAGACCTAAGGCCTGCCAAGAAACCCAATTAAGTACTTACCCGTCAGCAGTCATAGACCCCCTCCAGCTGCTGAGACTCAAACATGTACGGTCAGTCAGACGGTACAGACAGTACTGAATGATAACAAGAGTGTCCTTGACATGATGACATCAGCGCTGTTTTGCAGATGCACTCCAGGGGGCGAGTCCAGGATGCCTTGCACTCACAGAAAGTGAAAGAACCTTTAATGTTTTGTTACTAAGACCTTCCCTTTAATGATAAACTTTGGAAATGTTCTGACTTTATTACACCTCCAGTGTTTTATCAGCTCACCAACTGCTTTTCCTGGTTGCCTTTATACATGTATATGTGGAATGAAAGTCTCAGAAAGAAAAAAAAAAACACAATCTAGTTTTTTTTTGTTTTGGCTATATTCACAAAAATAAAAATACAATTAAACAAAAAAAAAAAAAAAATAATAGGAAAAAAAAAAAACCTGTACATTTGGACACAGTATACAAACACAAAATATACACAAATAAATATGAGGGTATTTTGATTTAATTATTAAGCTATACAATTATGCAAGTTTGTTGGGAAATGCTTACATTCATATTAGACTAGGCTTATTTAACTCATTTATAGGCCAACTCTACCTTTTGTACCATGTTACACCCATATTTAGGGTGCAAACAGTAATCATGGTGCAAATAACCACATTCGCAGTCCATCGACCAACCAACTGAAAGTCTGTACCTCTGTGCAGACACAGAGCTGGAGGAAGAGTCTGAAGGAGCCACTGGACCCATTATCCACTGATCGTGGGTACAATGCTTTTCAGGCTTATATGCAAAAAAACAAAAAACAAATACACATATTTTCCTATATGTCCATTTATTATTGTTCTGTAAAAGGTGGACCTAGCCTTTAATCTAAAGCAGATTTTTTTTTTTTTTTAAGAAACCTATGTTGGTTCACAAAGGAAATACATGTAAAGAATATAGTTCTAACATATGCATTATATATTATGTATTTTAGGACATAAAACACAGTTTGCAGTACATATGGTCCATATTTAAATGGCTCAGCCTAAAATGTGTTTGATCCAACTAGTGTTCGTTTCAGGACATTTCCGACTATCTTCCATTTAGAAATAACTACTCATCTCCATGTACACAACCTGCAACCAATGGTGAAGAGAACTCCGCTCAGAAAGGATCGTGGTGTTACCTGAGATGGAAAAAACTGCAGTGTCACTTTTCATGAACAGCTCTTAAAATATTTTGGTACCAACTGGTAATACATAGAATTTAGCAAGGACTGTGGTGTTAAAGCGTATCTAAACCCAAAGACAAAAATGTAATACTTTTTAGATGTTCAGATTAGATGTTGTGGCTGCATTATTTTTTTAGGCTTTTTTTCCTATATTTTTACCTAGGAATCAAGTAAGTCTGTTATATTTAAATTTCCTTCAATAGGCCAAACTGTTTGGCAAAAGTGGCAGTTAGAGGGTTGCAATAAATCATTTAGCACTAACAAATAGGTGCTTAAAGGATAAGTTCGCTTTTTTTTTTTTTAAAATATAAATGCACATTTTTTTGCAGGTAAAAAAAAAAATGTGCATTTATTATAGTAGGAGACTGTAAAGCATTGTACCAGCAATCAGCAGATCGCTGATGCCATGCAGGTCTCCTGCACACGGTCAGTGTATGTGCTTACCTGTGCATCCCATACAGGTAAGCTGATACATTCTGACAGGAAGACTCAATCTATTACAGCCCTCCACAGCGCAGGGGTAGTTCATTGAGAACTACAAGTTGACAGCTGCTAAGCATGTTGGGGCTTGTAGTTCAGACACAGAGACCCACATGGACACGCTGTTTTCAAACAGTGACAGCTAGTACAGGGAACTTCTCCCTGTACTGCTGCCACAGGGAGGGGACAGCAGGCTGCAGCTGCAGCACTGGGAACATGTTACATATTCCACTCTAAAATCGGGTGGAATATGTATCATGTACCCAAAGGTGAACTCATCCTTTAAAATAGTCAGCTTTTATTCATTTCTATACAACCTTTATCCCAAAAGCAAAAAACTGTGTTATAATGACTTGTGAAAGGGTTAGCTATAGTTCAACTTTAATTTGTTAAGCTGGCAATTCACGTTTTTTTTTTTTTTTATCAGCTAGCGGGCTTAATGGAAAGAAAAAAGCAGATTCCTCCATTTACACAAAAAAAAGGCAGCTAGAGGAATCCTTCCCCTCCGAGATGTTGTATTCTGACAGTGGCACCCACAGCTGCCAGGATGCACTTATCAGAGGCTGCAGCTTCCAACTTGTACGTTCAACAGACGTTTTTCAAATAATCAACTTCTATCAAGCCTGGATGGCTACAAATTGATCGAAATTTGTCCAGTCCCTGCTGAAACGGACGAATTTCAGTGTATAACCAGTTTTAGTCAATTTATATAAATTTGTTTCTAACATTACCTTCTTCCCAGATTGACAGTGCTGCTGACCAAGGGTTGCTTAATTGCAAAGAGTGGAGCCCCCAATACAGTAAGTGTGTTAGTAGCCAGATCACCAAGTGAAAATAAAGGGGAATAAAGCCAAAAAAAAGACAACTAATGCAGCCAACACATTTAAGGATTGGTAAGCCATTAAAAAAAAAAACTGGATTTTTGTTTTACCGTAAAATCCTTTTTCTTTGATGTTCATTGACACAGCGTCATATCATCATTTGACAGATGGGTTATGCTGCTCTTCCTAGGAGTAGGACACTAGGCGGAAAAGGGTTAAAGTTAACAGAACTTTAACTACGCCCATGGGGCAGTCCCAGGTGGTATACTCCCACTTTCTGCTCTAGGATTCAGTTTAGTAACAAGCAGTGTCAAAAGAATACATAACCCAACTCCACAGAGGGTTGGGTGCTGTGTCCGTCAATGAACATCAGAGAAAATAATTTAACGGTAAGACATAAATCCAGTTTTCTCTTTCGTTCATTGACACAGCGTCATATTTTCATTTGACGGATGGGATGTCTCAAAGCAGTATCAGCATGAGGGGTGGGAAACAAACAAAGCAAGAAACAATTCCCAACAGGGCTAAACATAGCCAACCAGGTAAAACCAGGATTTCAACCAGAGCTAACGTACCAGAAAAAAACACCCTCAAGAGGTAGAAGTCTCTGCCACCATGGCCTGCAAAACCTTGCAGATGCAAAAATACCCACTTTGTAAAACTTGGTGAATGAGCGTACAGACGCCCAGGTGGCCGTTTTACAAACCTGAACCACTGACGCCTGATGACAGAAGGCCCAGGAGGCACTGATCGCCCTCGTAGAATGCGCCTCAACAGGGAAAGGGGGAACCTGACCCTTAATGGAATAGGTCTGCACCACTGTCTGCCTGATCCCTCTGAAAATGGTAGCAGCAGACACAGCCTGTCCCTTACAAGGACCCTCCATAAGAATAAACAGGGAATCCGACTTCCAAGTTGACTCAGTCGCCATCAAGTACACCCTGATGGCCCGAACCAGGTCCAACGAATGCAAAGCAACCTCCTTGGGGTTCTTGGGCTTAGGAAATAACAAAGGCAACACAATGTCCTCAATCAAGTGAAACCCTGACATGACCTTAGGAAGGAATGACAGGGGGAAGCACCACTTTGTCCCGATGAACCACCAGATAAGGCGACCAACAGGACAACGCAGCCAACTCCGAGACCCTGTGTGCAGAAGTAATTGCCACCAAGAAGGCCACTTTCTGTGACAAGGTAAGTAAAGGAATTTCACAAATATTCTCAAACGGCGGTCTTTGGAGGACCGATATTACTAGGTTGAGGTCCCACGAA
Source organism: Pelophylax lessonae (assembly GCF_965119305.1). Lineage (NCBI taxonomy): Eukaryota > Metazoa > Chordata > Amphibia > Anura > Ranidae > Pelophylax > Pelophylax lessonae. The sequence goes on along the minus strand of NC_138771.1, from coordinate 356,206,672 downwards.
GGCACTAGGGACCGCATCAGGGGAGCCAAATGACGAACTCCCTACACGAATGTGCGAACCAAGGAATTCATTGCCAACGGTCTTTGGAAGAAAACTGCCAAAGCCGAAATCTGACCCTTAATTGTGCCCAAAGCCAAACGTTGATCAACACTCTTTCGTAAAAGCTCCAGAAAACGTGATACCGAGGAGCGGGGGGAAATTCCCTGAGACTCTCAACAAGAAATATATGCTTTCCAAACTCGATGGTAAATTTTTTGAGAGGTAGATTTCCTAGCTCTTAACAGGGTAGGAATCACTTATTCCGACAAACCCCTATCCTTTAGTACCTGGCTTTCAATAGCCAGGCCATTAAAGCCAGCGACCGTAAGGCAGGATGGAAGTATGGACCATGAGACAGAAGATCTTCCCTGAGGGGAAGCCGCCAAGTGGCATCGGCTACCAACCTTACCAGACCCACGTACGAGGACCGACGAGGCCAGTCTGGTGCAACCAGAATCGCTGGAATACCTTCTGCCTCAATTGTGCGCAGAAATCTCTGCAGAAGTTGTATTGAAGGAAATGCATAAATCAGACGATACCAGCCCCAAGGGGCCACCAGAGCATCTGCGGCATCCGCCAGAGGATCCCGAGACCTCGCAAAGAATCTTGGAACCTTCCGGTTGAGACGAGAGGCCAACAGGTCCACATCTGCTGTCCCCCACCGAAGACACAGTTGATGGAAAACTTCCGGGTGAAAGGACCATTCCCCCGGACACAGAGCCTGACGACTGAGGTAGTCCGCATGCCAATTTTCCACCCCTGGAATTTGCACTGCCGATAGTGCCAGGGCAAGACGTTCCTGCCCATTGTAGTATACCAGCCACTTCTTTTGCCGCTAGGGCACTTCTGATGCCCCCTTGGTGATTGATATATGCCACAGCTGTGGCATTGTCCGATTTAATCCTCACGGGACATCCCTGCAGACGATCCGTCCACCGGAACAGGCAAAGACTGATGGCTCGAATTTCCAGGATTTTGATCGGCGGACTGGACTCCTCCGAGAACCAAAACCCCTGGGCTGAATCCGTGCCCAGGACCCCCCCCCCCAATCCGGACAGACTGGCGTCCGTAGTCACCACTGTCCAGAACAGGGGAAGAAAGGATTTTCCTTGACGAAGCGCCGGGGAGTGGAGCCACCAAAGCAGAGACCCTCTCGCCACCCGACTCAACAGGATCAAATTGTCCAGAAACTGTGGATGCTTGTCCCATTTGGTTAGAATCTCCTTTTGGTATGGTCTGAGTCTGGTATGGAACTGAGCGAAGGGGAGGGCCTCGAAGGTGAAAACCATCAGACCCAGCACCTGCATGCAGGTCCTCAGAGACGACCGACAATTGGATAACAGGAGGCGAATCGCCCGCTGCAATTTCAATAGTTTTGTTTCCAAGAGAAACACCCGGGCTGATGCTGAATCCGGAGTCAGCCCCAAAAAGTCCCACTTATTTGACGAAGTAAAGGCTGACTTTTGAAAATTCAGAGTCCAGCTGAACTCCTGCAGAGTTCTCACCGTGATGTCCAGGTCCTCCTTCAGGACTGATGATTCCGGCCTCAGAAGAAGATTGTCCAGGTACCCCAGAACCGAAATCCTCCATTGCCTGAGTAAGGCTAACACCGGGGCCAACACTTTTGTGAACACCCGAGGAGCAGAGGTGAGACCAAAGGGTAACGGCACAATTTGATAGTGCTCCTCGCCTATGGCAAAGCGAAGAAAACGTTGATATCGAATGTAAATCGGAATATGAAGATAAGCGTCCTTGATATCGGTGGAGGCTAGTAAGTCCCCTGATGAAGAGAACCCACGGATGAGCGAATGGATTCCATTCTGAATTTTTGAACCCGCACAACATGGCTCAGAGCTTTGAGATCCAGGATAGGATGAACCTTCCCCTTCCTTCCTGGGAACCATAAAGAGGTTGGAATAAAACCCCTGAAAGCGTTCCGACTGCGGAACAGGGACTATCACCCTTTGTGACAACAAGTCCTGAACTGCTCCGAAAAGGCCTTGAAGCCGATCCGTGGACAGACGCAAATTGAAAGGGAAGAACTTTGGCAGGGGCAAGGACTGAAACTCGATCTTGTAACCGGACCGAATCATCTCGAGAATCAATTTGTCTTGTATGAACGAGATCCATGGATCTGGAAAGAAACAAAGACATCCCCCCACCCCTAGAATGGGTGAGGGCGTCCCTTCAGGTGGAGGAGGGCTTATCCTCGAGACCGGAGGGACCCGTCTTGGACTTACCACCCCAGGGTCTATTGGAAACACCCGAGAAGGTCAAGAGGGTTTGGACCCTTTGTCCTGCGACCCCGTGGGGCAAAAGGGCTGCTTGTGAGCCAAAAAGATTAGATTTGCGGAGAGACTCTCTGTTCTCAGCAAACTATGGGAGCAAAGTTCTCTTCCTCCTGTGAGACCCCTAAGGATCTCCTCCATAGAGGCTCCAAACAGACGGTCACCCAAAGAAGGGAAGAGCCGTCAGAACCTTTTTGGAGGCCTGGTCCGCAGACCAGCATTTCAACCAGATCATGCGACCCAAAGTCACCGGCTTTACCGATTCCCTGCAGGCTAACGGGGCTGCATCCAGGGAGGCATTACAAATATATATCAATCCCTAAATTATTTGATCTGCCAGCTCTGCCATTTCCTAAGGATGCTGACCCTCCTTCAAATCTTGGCGCAACAGCTTTGCCCACTCCGTCAAGGTCTGGGAGACCAAGGTAATGGCAAACACTGGTCTCAGAATTTAGCCAGCCACGGTAAAAAGATGGCTAACCAACGATTCAGCCTTCCTATCTGCAGGGTCCTTAAAGGACGGAGCGTCCTCCACAGGCAGTAATGTGACTTTATTCCATCTAGAAACCTGGGAGTCCACCACCAGTGGTACTGTAAATTTCTTTACCAGGGAATCGTCAAAGGGAAATCTCCTAGCGAAACGCTTAGGTATCCCAGCCATGCGTTTCGGGGAACCCCCCTGACTAGCGACAATCTTGTCAAAATAGACAGGGAAGCAAACACTTTAGGCACCGGCGTGGTCGACGCAGCATTCGCTGCATTCTCCATTTTTAAAGTTTCCCGCACTGACGTGCCTCTACCAGCAATTTTTCATGAGCCGAGGAGGAGGAAGAGGAATCATTCTCACTGTCAGAGCATTTGAAGTGCGTGGATGTGGACCCCATGGGGTGACTTATGTCAGCGGGGGCCATATCAGCCTCAGATTCTGAGAAGGCAGAGGAAACAGGAGAGGACAGCAGGCGCTTTTTTGGAAGGTCTCTTTTGTAAAACCATGTCCACTTTTGACACTAAAGATTGTGGGACAGCCGTCATGGCCGACATAGCAGAGTGGGACCCCGACGATCCCCCATCTGAGAGTGGGTCTGGACACCATGGTGCCACAATGGGAACACAATAAAAGTTTTAATAATAGCTGTAAAAATAAAAAAACACGCAACGCTGATGTCTGTGTGTCACGGAACCATGAACCAGACGTACAACAACAGATAAGTGAAAATAAGAAAGCTTTATTGAAAAACAAGCTATAAAGCAAAAGTCCAAACGGATGGCGAAACCGATGCAGAGTCTTTGCGAAGCCAGGGGTCAGGAACCAGCAGGGTAGTCAGACGAAGCCAGGATCAGGAACCAGCAGGGTAGTCAGACGAAGCCAGGATCAGGAACCAGCAGGGTAGTCAGACGAAGCCAGGATCAGGAACCAGCAGGGTAGTCAGACGAAGCCAGGAACAGGAACCAGAAGTAGCAGCAGTCTTAGAAGCATGTGAACACAGGAGGACCAAGCAGGGAACTGAAGCCACAGACCTCCTATATATATGAGCTAGGCATCCAGCTCCTCCCAGTGGGAAGGAGGAGCCGCAGGGTGGGAGGCTACAAGAAACCCAGAAACCAAGATGGCCGCCAGCACATGTCAAACGAAGGAGAACAGCAAGAAGGTAAGACCATGACAGTACCTCCCCCTCAAGGGCCCCTCCTCCGCGGAGAAAAGAACGGTTTCTGAGGGAAGCGTGCGTGGAAGGCTCGGAGCAAGGCAGGAGCATGGACATCTGCGGAGGGAACCCAGGAACGCTCCTCTGGACCATAACCACGCCAATGAACCAAAAACTGCACCCGACCGCGGACCAGGCGTGAGTCCAGGATATTGCTCACCTCATACTCCTCACGATTGCCCACTCGGACCGGACGAGGCTGAGGAACCGAGGAAGTGAAACGATTACACACCAGAGGCTTCAACAGGGAGACATGAAACACGTTGGAGATCCGCATGCCAGGAGGAAGCGCAAGGGCATAGGCTACCGGGTTTACCCTGCGAAGCACTCGGAAGGGACCAACAAAGCGAGGCGCCAGCTTGGGAGTGGGCACTCGAAGGTTGAGGTTGCGGGTGGACAACCATACACGGTCTCCGGCCTGGTAGGAAGGAGCAGGCGCTCGTCTGCGATCAGCCTGGAGTCTCTGGCGCTGCGCAGAGACCTCAAGGGACTTCTGGATCTGTACCCAAGAAGCACGTAGGACGGAAAGGTGATCCTCCACAGCCGGAATATCCTGGGGAGAGAATACCTCCGGTAACACGGCAGGTTGGAACCCATAGTTGGCCATGAAGGGAGACGTCCCAGAGGAAGAGTTCACCGCCGTGTTCCTGGCAAACTCAGCCCAAGGCAGGAGGTCAACCCAATTGTCTTGGTGATCGGAGACATAGCAACGAAGGAATTGCTCCAAGGCCTGATCGGATCGTTCTGCGGCCCCATTGGACTGAGGGTGGTAGGCCGAGGAGAAGGAGAGATGAATCCCCAACTGGGAGCAAAAGGCGCGCCAGAACCTGGACACAAACTGACTCCCCCGATCCGACACAATCTCCTTGGGCAAACCGTGCAACCGGAAGACCTCCCTGGCAAAAATCGTGGCCAACTCCTGTGCAGAGGGTAACTTCTTGAGAGGAACACAGTGGCACATTTTGGAAAACCGATCCACAATCATGAGAATGACCGTATGGCCTCGGGATGCAGGGAGGTCCACAATGAAATCCATCCCCAGGTGTGACCATGGGCGCTCCCCGGTGGCTAAGGGTTGCAGAAGGCCCAACGGAAGGTGCCGAGGGGACTTACTCTGGGCACAAACGGAGCATGCCGCTACATATGCCGGAACATAGGGAAGGCCACCAGAACAGACGTGAAACAGCCCAGGACAGCTGATTCTTTCCAGGATGCCCCGCGGTCTTGGAGTTATGGTAGGTTCGCAACAACCGAGTGCGCAACTCCTCAGGCACAAAACATCTGCCGTTGGGTCTCCCAGAGGGAGCACCAGATTGAGCCGCCAAAATCTGCTCACCCAGGGGAGAGGTCAGGCTGGTGCGAATGGCAGCCAGGATCTGATTCGGAGGTATGACCGAAGTCGGAATAGACTCCTCCCTGGACAGGTCGCAGTACTGCCGTGATAAGGCATCCGCCCTGATGTTCTTGGAACCGGGTAGGTAGGAGACCACGTAATTAAAACGTGACAAGAACAGAGCCCATCTGGCCTGACGTGGTGTCAATCTCTTGGCCTCAGAGAGGTAGGTCAGATTCTTGTGGTCCGTCAGGATGAGGACCGGAACCACCGAACCCTCGAGCAAGTGCCTCCATTCTTTAAGAACCTGCACGATGGCCAATAACTCCCTGTCACCAATCTGGTAGTTGCACTCCGCGGAAGACAGTTTCCGGGAGTAAAACCCACAAGGAAGCAGAGGACCCTCTGGTGTTCTACGCTGAGACAGAAGGGCGCCTACTCCCGTCTCAGACGCGTCCACCTCGAGGACAAAGGGCAACCCAGGGTTGGGATGCGACAGAATCGGAGCCGACACAAAGGCGGACTTTAGAGCCTCAAAAGCTCGGATGGCCTCGGGCGGCCAGACCTGGGAATTACTGCCCTTCCTGGTCAGATCCGTGAGAGGCTTGGCTAGCATGGAAAAGTCCCTGATGAACTTCCGATAATAATTGGCGAAGCCCAAAAAGCGCTGCAGGGAGCGAAGACCACTGGGCTGGGGCCACTGTAAGACAGCCGAAACCTTCTCAGGATCCATGGAGAACCCCTCAGCGGAAATGATGTAACCTAAGAAGGTTACCTGGGATCAGTGAAATTCGCATTTCTCAAGCTTACCGAACAGCTTGTTCTCTCGTAACCATTGCAACACTCGTTTGACATCCAGAATGTGGGTCTCCATGGACTCAGAATATACCAAGATGTCATCCAGGTAGACCACCACACACTGCTGCAACAGGTCACGGAAAACATCGTTGATGAATTCCTGAAAGACTGCGGGCGCATTGCACAGCCCAAAGGGCATAACCAAGGATTCATAATGACCGGTCCTGGTGTTAAACGCGGTCTTCCACTCATCGCCCGCCTTGATCCTTACGAGGTTATCTGCCGCCCTCAGGTCGAGTTTGGTAAAGACCGTGGCCCCTTTAAGGCGATCGAACAGCTCGGAAATCAAGGGTATCGGGTAAGTGTTCTTGATCGTGATGCGATTGAGACCCCTGTAATCGATGCAAGGCCTCAACTCACCGCCCTTCTTTTTCACAAAGAAAAATCCAGCCCCTGCCGGGGACGAGGATTTGCGAATGTGTCCGCGTGAAAGCGCCTCCCTCACGTACTCCTCCATGGCCTCATTCTCCGCTACCGACAGTGGATAGACTTTGCCACGAGGAGGAACGGCACCAGATTGTAACTCGATGGCACAATCGTATGGGCGGTGCGGAGGTAGGGCAACCGCGCGCACCTTATCGAATACATCCCGGTACTCCTCGTATTCAGGGGGCAACAGAGAGTCCGAGGAAGTACACAGCAACTTGACAGGCCCATGGATGCAACTAGCCCCACACTGCGGTGACCACGAGAGGATCTCGGCCGATCTCCAATCGAAAATCGTATTATACTTCTGGAGCCAGGGGTACCCCAAGACCACCGAGTAGTGTGGAGACGAAATAACCTGGAAGCAGACCGACTCTCTGTGGACGGCACCAATGGCTAACCCCACTGGAAGGGTCTCATGAGTCACGTGTGGCGGCAGAAGGGGTCTGCCGTCTATCGCCTCAAGAGCCAGAGGAGAACCACGAGCCTGCAGAGGAATGGAATTGGCGGCAGCGAACACACTATCAATGAACAAACCACCAGCACCAGAGTCCACCAACGCCTGGGTCGTCACCGAGCCCCCGACCCAGGAGAGGACAACAGTGATCAGTGGTTTGTCAACACGGGAAACCGGGGACGAGGAGACTCCACCCAAGATCTGCCCCCGACAGGATCTCGGGTGCGAGCGTTTCCCGGACGGTTCGGACATGCCAACCGAAAATGCCCACCGAGACCGCAGTACATGCATCGGCCCTCGCGTCTCCGGAGTACCCTCTCCCCCTCGGACAGGCGAGCAAACCCCAGCTGCATGGGTTCACCCCCAGAAAAGTCATCCCCAGGAGGCGTGGGAGGAGAGGGAGGCACGGGTGGGACAACAAAGGTAGGCGCCAATCTGTTAGGAGGCCTCCGCAGACTCTCCTTAAAGGAAGGTCTCTCCCTGAGTCTGGTGTCAATCAAAATCAGGAAAGAAATAAGAGACTCGAGCTCCACTGGTAGGTCCTTAGCTGCAACCTCATCCTTCAAGGCATCCGAGAGACCATGAGAGAAAGCAGCGACCAGAGCCTCATTATTCCAGCCCACCTCTGCTGCCAGGGTACGAAACTCAATGGCGTATTCAGCTACGGATCGTCAACCCTGTCTGATGGACATAAGGAGCTTCGCAGCAGAGGCAGCACGAGCCGGCACATCGAATACCTTCCGAAGAGAAGCAACAAAACCGGAAAACTTGGCAACCACCGGATTGTTGTTCTCCCATTAAGGGCGGGCCCAGGCCAAGGCCTTGTCCGAGAGCAGCGAGATTAAGAAGCCCACCTTTGATCTCTCAGTAGGAAAGGCATGTGGCAGCAACTCGAAATAAATGCCCACCTGGTTAAGGAAACCTCGGCACTGAGTTGGCTCTCCCCCAAAGCGCTGTGGAAGGGGGGCAGAACCGGACATACCCCGAAACACTGCAGGCGCAACAACAGGTGTCGGGGTAGACTCTGGCGCAACAACCGGAGCGGCAGTAGGAGCGGGCCCAGGAGCGACAACCGACCCATCGGCAACGGGAGCGAAATGAACCGTGCGTTCAAGCAGGGTTTGCAACGCCACGGCGAACTGACCCAACAGGTGATCCTGCTGATCAAGTCTGGCAACCAGCGTGGGTAGTGAGGATGGCCCTGTACCGTCAGAATTCGTGGGCTGTGGTGCCGTGCGTTCAAGCAGGGTTTGCAACGCCACGGCGAACCGACCCAACAGGTGATCCTGCTGATCAAGTCTGGCAACCAGCGTGGGTAGCGAGGATGGCCCTGTACCGTCAGAATTCATGGCTTGGTCCTAATGTCACGGAACCATGAACCAGACGTACAACAACAGATAAGTGAAAATAAGAAAGCTTTATTGAAAAACAAGCTATAAAGCAAAAGTCCAAACGGATGGCGAAACCGATGCAGAGTCTTTGCGAAGCCAGGGGTCAGGAACCAGCAGGGTAGTCAGACGAAGCCAGGATCAGGAACCAGCAGGGTAGTCAGACGAAGCCAGGATCAGGAACCAGCAGGGTAGTCAGACGAAGCCAGGATCAGGAACCAGCAGGGTAGTCAGACAAAGCCAGGAACAGGAACCAGAAGTAGCAGCAGTCTTAGAAGCATGTGAACACAGGAGGACCAAGCAGGGAACTGAAGCCACAGACCTCCTATATATATGAGCTAGGCATCCAGCTCCTCCCAGTGGGAAGGAGGAGCCGCAGGGTGGGAGGCTACAAGAAACCCAGAAACCAAGATGGCCGCCAGCACATGTCAAACGAAGGAGAACAGCAAGAAGGTAAGACCATGACAGTGTGGGACTACAGGTCCAAGAACATTGCAAACAGTCAGACCAGGGAGGGAGATACCACCCTAGGACTCACCACCAAGGAGCGAGAAAAGGCGCCAATGTCTTGCAGCATGCCACTCTGAGCAAAAGAATGGCTGTGCTGCCACCGGAGGCTGCCCGCCACCTATTACACAATGCAGCTACAAGAAAATAGCCGCCGCACGTGCGCAGTAGCCCGGTCCACCATTGGTCCCCGGGAAAATAGCCGCCAAGCGGCTGCACTTGTTAGAAAATGGCAGCGCCTGCGGGCACGAGAAGCACACCACACAACACCCTCTGGGAGCCTGCCCAGAGCGCCCCTTTCCACAGTCACCTCACTCCCGACTTTCCCAGGTACATGGCGGCTAACCGTTTGCCACCCACCGCACCACATCCAATCAAACCATCCCTGGACGCCCCCCCAGGGGAGGGAGATGGGGGGAAGATGTAGAGGGGAACCCCTTGTGAGGATAGGTAGAATATAGGGGAAGGCAGAGCATCGCCAAGACCACCGACCCCGGGAGGACCCGTGTTAACCCTTAACCTCCCGAGATAGAATAAGGGGGTTACTCACCATACTATTGGAGACTTGGTGGGATTCACTCCATGCAGGTCACCTTCAGATCTTGGAACAAGGGGTGCTGTGGGCCCGAGGAATGCTGTGACACCAGGTTGTGTGCATCCGTGCAAGGTGTCCCATTTGCAAGCCAGTTCCTCCAGTAGGATAATGTTTCGGCTGACCTAGCACGGAGCTGACTGGCTGGACTGGGGTGACCGTCAGGATCTAGAATATCCAGTGCTTCGCCCAGTCCGGCAGTTGATTGTACTTGTGATTTCACAGGAACAAACTAGGAAAATAAACGTGAAAAAAAAAAATTTGATTAAAAATTTGAAAAAATGCCAGGACCAGAGATCCCAGCAAGGGAGCTAGGTCCTTACTCCTGAATAGGCAGAAAAAAATGAATCCTAGAGTAGGAAGTGGGAGTATACCACCTGGGACTGCCCCATGGGAATAGTTAAAGCTCTGTTAACTTTGTTAACCCTTTTCCGCCTAGTGTTCTACTCTTGGAAGCGCAGCATAACCCATCCGTCAAATGAAGATATGACGCTGTGTCCGTCAATGAACGAAAGAGAAATATACATTTGTTTTAGATATGCTTTTATTTGTGATTAAGGTATATCTCAGCTCAAAAAGACTGAGGTGCCCATCTGCCAACAGAGCACATCTCAGACAGGACAAAGGCATGACCAAAATGATCATGTATGCTTGATCTGCAGGTGTTCTCTAGAAGAAGCAAAAAGTGGAATTTATAGTAAAACATTTATAACAGGCAGACAGACATCTAAACAACAATAAACACATTGAATGGATGTGGGGGAAATAAAGAAGATCAGTAAAAAGAAAAATAGGGGAGTTGCCATTGATGAACTTCTAAAAAGACTAATTGCTTGGCTGTCCCTGGCTGAAATACTTTCCAAAACATTGACCTGGAGCAAGCATGCAGATTAGACCGTTAGTGGGAAGCTAGAAAACCTGTTCTGCATGCAAAAAATACTTAACTCACTGAATCAGCCTGGTAGCAAACATTTTCAGAAGGAAAGGCAGACAATGGCAGCCTTCATATTCTCTTTGTACTTTTCCGGTAATTCAGAGAAACCAATTCATTATAAATGAAGAACATAAAATGAGCACTATAGTGGAATAGCTGCTCACTACCTCCAAAATGTAAGCATCTGTTTCATAAAACCCAATTGGTGGCAAAGGGCAAATAAGATTAAATTCCATTTATCATTCATGTTTGACAGCTCATTTTAATGTACAAGTATTTAATAAATTATTATTATATGTATTAATCACTAAGAAAAATGAAAAATTAGAATTTATATACAAAATAATTAACCTAACATTCATGGATATATGTAAAAATTGCTAGATCTTATCAGAATTTAATATAACAGCTTTAAAAATACACTTGAACTGTTAAACAAAAAAAAGAGACTTTTGTTGACCTTTGCTATCCATGACCCTGTTTTTTTTTAGTTTTTCATCACTTACTGCTCTGATGACCACTATCACTGGGACAGCAAGTGAGAGGAAAACTCACCAACTGGGATGCAGACAGCAATAAAGGTCTTAACAGTGTTTCCAACACTATTCAATTCTATTCAAAACATAATTTTGACTGGAACTTGACAGACGTCCTGTCCAATAATCCTATAAATGATTATGGGCAACATTTAATGAAAATATCTATTTAGGCCAAAACTACTGCCTGTGCAGAGTAAAGTCAAATACAACTTTAAACATCTTTATATTGGTGAATGAACAAATACTTTTGTTTATTCATCTGCTTGAATAAAACACATAAAAAAAATCAACCATTTTGTGACATATACACTAGAAATACAACTGAGAAGATAAGAGCATTGCACTTTTGGACACAAGCAGATACTAGTAATATTGGCAAAGTGTTTAAAATATTAGCTATATCTGGTAGGAGATTATTTGAAGAGCTCTACTCTAGGCGGCAACTTGCTACATTATATCCACGAGGAGAGTGAAAAGTGAGTAGAACAGCAGCAACTGAAACTTAGGTCCTGCTTACAAAAGACAGTGACACACTGCACAACAAAGTAATAAGACAAATTATGTTAATTAAAAAAAGGTCTTTCTGCAACACATCAGATATCATACATGGCCTATACACAGCATACCTCCACGGGCCACCTGGCAATTAACATTGCACTGAAATACGAAAGTCAGTTATAATTCATAGTCTTAGACAAGAGAAATTCTTCATAATCCAGTAGAATGATCAGTTACTGTAATAATGAGTCTATCACAGCTTCTGGTTTCGCAGAACGTTTTCTAGAGAACAAGAAAAAAAAATAAATAAATGGGATGAAACACAACTGAAATAGTTCTCTCTCAGTAAGAAATCAATAGAAAATGTGCAGTAACATTGTATTTTCAATAATGCCATTTCTTTCTACCACTTGGAACTCCACCAATTAAAGCTGTGAGGGTCATCTAGCCCTGGAGGAAACCACGGACAATTAAAGATCTCCAAAAGAGGTAGATGGGTGAGAATAGTCCCGCATGGTACCTAACAGAATCCCAGACTGCTAGGGAATGTGATAAAATAGGGTTTAAAGGATTAGGACGAAAGTGCGCTGGCAGCCAAAGGAGGGACGATACTGGTACCGGGTCTGCCTCCACCAAGTCTATATACCTCCACCAAGAGGCCGAAGCTCCTGCAAATAGTTGTATCAGAGGGGCAATTTGCGCCGCTCTATAGTAGCCCGTCAGATTGGGAACTCCCAGGCCCCCCGCGCGCTTCTGTCTGTATAATACTGTCTGGTTCAGTCTCGGTTTGATAGAACCCCAGATAAAATTGAGAGCACGCCTTTGTAAAGATCGCAAAATGTGGGAGGGGACCATAAACGCCAGAACTCGAAAAGCGTACAGAAGCTTCGGGAGAAAATATAATTTTTTGTAAGAACTTACCGTAAAATTATTTTCTCGGAGTCCTCTGACAGTCGCCGCCCACTCATACAGTCTTCACTACTGGGTATTGACCTTATCCACAGGAGTAAGCTAGGCAGAAGATTTTGTTAGAAACATTCATAAAAACTTTGCATAGACAAACCTATAGGGGGCTGTCCCTCTGGTCCAATACCCCCCTGCTAGCAGCATGCCCAATTCAGTTTAGTAGCAAGCAGTAGATAGTCCATGAACCCCAAAAGAGGGGCAGGGGCGGCGACTATCAGAGGACTCAGAGAAAAGAATTTTACAGTAAGTTTTTACAAAAAATTCTGTTTTCTCTTACGTCCTCTGACAGTCGCCGCCCAGTCATACAGTCTTCATTACTGGGATGTCCCAAAGCAGTGTAGATGTGAGGGGTGGGAAACGTAACTGTCTCAAAGGCAACGCAGCACCCAAATCAGAGAAAAGGACCTTATCTGAACCAGAAAGGTTGCACACTGGGTAAGAGGAAAGCTCAACAAGAGCGAACAAACCCAGGAAAGCAAAATAACCAGGTAAAAACCCCAACAGGAGGGGACAGGCTAAAAAACGCCATGTCTCCCCTAAGGCACTGCCGCACTCAGAACTTTGCGGCTAAAGGAGGCATCTGCCGATGCCAAAACATCAAGTTTGTAAAATTTTGTAAAGGTGTGCACGGACGACCAGGTCGCCGCTTTGCACACCTGGGACACCGACGCCTGATGGCGGAAGGCCCAAGACGCACTCACCGCTCTGGTAGAGTGCGCCGTGACAGGGAAGGGCGGAACCCGTGTCCTAAGCGAATAAGCCTGTACAATTGTCTGTCTGATCCATTTAGAAATGGTTGCCGCAGATGCAGCCATACCCTTCCGAGGTTCTTCAGGAAGGACAAAAAGAGAATCCGACTTTCTGAAGGATTTAGTAGACAACAGGTAAACCCTGATCGCCCGGACCACATCCAAGGAATGCAAGGCAAACTCCTTAGGATGCATACACAGCAAAGGCAAAACAATGTCCTCATTGAGATGGAAATCAGACACCACCTTTGGAAGGAAGGATTGATGAGGTCGCAGGACCACCTTATCCCTATGAACAACCAGGTAGGGAAAGTGGCAAGACAGGGCCGCCAACTCCGAAACTCTGCGAGCAGATGTGATCGCCACCAGAAAAGCTAGTTTCCGTGACAGCGCAGGCAGAGGAATCTACCGGATGTTCTCAAAAGGAGGACGTTGCAAAACAGACAGAACCAAGTTCAGGTCCCAAGGAGGCAAGGGTGCCCTCCTAGGAGAGCCAGATGACACACTCCTTGAATGAAGGTGCAGATCAAGTAGTTTGACGCCAAGGGGCGCTGGAAAAGAATGGCCAGCGCAGATAACTGACCCTTGATAGTTGTCAGTGCAAGACGCTGGTCCACACCAGATTGCAGGAATGCCAACACCCTTGCCACCGAAAAGGAGCGAGGATGGAAACCCTGGGATTCGCACCAGGCAAAATAGGCCTTCCAGGTACGATAATAAATCTTACTGGACCAGGCCTTCCTTGCCTTGAGTAAGGTAGGAATGACCGCCGACGAGAGACCCCGATCTCTCAAGACCTGGCTTTTAACAGCCACGCCGTTAAAGCCAGCGACTGTAATGCAGGATGGAAGATCGGCCCCTGAGACAGCAGATCGTCTCATAGTGGGAGCCGCCAGGGGAGGCTCGATGACCAGTTGCATGATGTCTGCGTACCAAGACCGGCGCGGCCAGTCTGGGGCCACTAGAATCACCAACCTCGGTTCCGAGACCAACCTGCGAAGGAACCTGGACAACAACTGAATCGGGGGGAAGGCATAAATCTGGCGATACCGATTCCAAGGCACCACCAGCGCGTCCGAGGCGTCTGCCAGAGGATCGCGCGTTCTTGCCACGAACCTTCCCACCTTGTTGTTTAGACGAGACGCTAACAGATCCCCGTCCGGGGATCCCCATCGCGCACACAGCATCTGAAACACCTCCGGGTAAAGGGACCATTCCCCCTGGTCCAGGGTCTGACGGCTCAGATAGTCGGCCTGCCAGTTTTCCACACCTGGAATGTGAACTGCCGAAAGCGCCGAGACCTGTGTCTCGGCCCCAGACAGAATCTCGGCCACTTCCTTGGCCGCCCGGGTACTCCTGGTGCCCCCTTGGTGATTGATGTAAGCCACCGCAGTGGCGTTGTCCGTCTGCACACGCACAGGGCAGCCCCGAAGCCGATCCGACCAACGGAGCAAACAGTCTGATCGCTCTCAATTCCAAGACATTGATCGTTAGAGAGGATTCCTCCTCCGACCAAATGCCCTGGGCGGACAGATTGCCCAGAACGCCACCCCAGCCCGACAGGCTGGCGTCCGTGGTGATCACTGTCCACAACAACAGACGGAAGGATTTCCCTTTCGTCAGAGACTGGAGCCACCACAGAAGATCTGCTCTAACTTGGAGGCTCAAAGATATCCTCCTGTCCAAGGACTGAGGATGTCTGTCCCACCTGGCCAGAATCTCCGCTTGCAGAGACCGTGTGTGGAACTGTGCAAATGGTATCGCCTTGAAGGCGGACACCATCAATCCCAGGGACCGCATGCAGGTCCTGAGCGATGAGGATTCGTTGTTCCTGAGGGACCTGACCTCGTTCTGTAGAGTCCGGAGTTTGTCCTCCGGCAGGAAGACTTTTGCCTGGGCGGAGTCCAGAACCATCCCCAGGTAAGGGGGGCAAACAGAAGGAGACAATGTCGACTTCTGAAAATTGATGGTCCACCCAAACCCCTGGAGCATCTGAACCGTGGTTGACAGATCGTGCAACAGAGTGGCACTGGAGCTCAACCTTAACAGGAGATTGTCCAGATATCCAAGGATTGCAATCCCCTGCGCCCACAACAGGGCCAGGACCGGAGCCACCACTTGGGTAAACACCCTTGGAGCCGAAGCGAGACCGAAAGGTAACGCCACAAACTGATAGTGCTCCTCCGCGATTGCGAATCGGAGGTACTTCTGATGACCTTCGCAAATGGGGATGTGTAAATACGCATCCTTGAGGTCGATGGAAGCCAGGAAATCTCCCGGGCTCAGGGAGGCCACCACTGATCGGAGGGATTCCATGCGGAATTTTTGAACCCGCACAAAGCGGTTCAGAAACTAAGTCCAGAATAGGACGCACCTTGCCCTCCTTTCTGGGCACCGTGAACAGATTCGAGTAAAAGCCCCAAAACCTGTCCCAATGTGGCACCGGGACGATAACCCCCTGGGCGAGGAGATCCTGAACCGCCCGTTGGAGATCCTGGAAACGATCTGGGGTCAAATGAAGATTTGAGGGAAAGAATCTGTCTGCTGGGCGCGATCCAAATTCGATCTTGTACCCTGACCGAATGAGTTCCTGAACCCATCTGTCCTGAATCTTGACCAGCCAGGGTTCGGGAAAACAGCGCAGACGTCCCCCCACACCTAAAACGGGTGAGGGCGCCCCTTAAGGTCGAGGTGGACTGGGCCGCCGTGCCAGAGTGGGCGGCTTTAGGCTTGCCCGCCCAAGGCTTCTTCTGGCCACCAGAGGCCTTGAAGGGTTTGCCCTTGTCTTGTGCCTTGAAGGCACGAAAGGACCCCTGGTTAGGTTTAAAGGAAGGGCCCCGCTTACCGCGGAGAGACTTGCCCCTGGACACCTGGGGCAGCAGTGTGCTTTTACCCCCAGTGACCCCCTTAACCAATTCGTCCAGGGAGTCCCCAAACAGACGATTCCCTGCATAAGGGATGTCAGACACGGTCTTCTTGGAAGTCTGGTCGGCCGACCAGCTTTTCAACCACACGATGCGACGGATCGTCACTGCGACCGCAGATAAGCGGGAGACTAAAGGGGCCTCATCCAAGGCCGCGTCACACAGGTATAGAACAGCCTGAATAATTTGGTCCACCATCTCCAGAGTAGCAGGAGGGGTGGAATCAGCCACAAGGGTGCATCTCAGCACCTTAGTCCACTCCACCACAGCCTGAGAGACCATGACTGAGGCGAATACGGGTTTCATCAAGGAACCTGCCACCATATAGGAGTGGTGGGTAAGAGATTCAACCCGCCTATCCGCCGGATCCCTGAACACCGGAGAATCCTCCGCAGGCATCAGAGTGGCTTTGTTTAACCTGGATACCGTGTGGTCCACCTTAGGGGCCACAGTCCAAGGCGAATCCGTCGGAGACGCAAAGGGATAACCGTACTGAAACCGCTTAGGCACCACAAAATTGCGCTTTAAATTGCGCCATTGTTCGTTCACTGTTTTGTGAAACTCAGCGGGACAGGGGAACACCTAAACCGACTTCTGGGTTCTGCGGGTCCCAAAGGAAGACCGCTTACCCGGCAGGTGGGGCTCATCTTCTAAATGTAGCGTGTCTTGAACAGAGCTAATGAGCGCAGACATTGCCGCGCGTTCTCTGGCCGACCCGGAGGGGGAATCCTCCCCATCCGACTGAAACCCCTCAGGGGGTACACTGTCCGTGGCAACCATATCAAGCTCCAAATCAGAAGAGTGAGAAAGCCTGGGCCTTTTCTTAGAAGCCCGCTGAGACATCAACAGATCCACTTTAGATGCTAAAGTCGCAGGTGCAGCAGTAAGCGAGACTATTGCAGAGGATTCAGGAGTACCTGAACCCTCCACCAGAGCTGGGGGGAATTTGCTATCCTGGGACTCCAAAAAAACACACAAAAATGTTATGGCACTGGCCCTTTAAAACGGCGATATCGGCGGTTCCCACCGCAATGAGTGACTAGCCTGTGCTACTAAACACTGAAGGATATATTGCCAGCAGAGATATAAACCTGCAAAAATAGCAGAGAAAGCCCCCAAGAAATGTATCTATACAATACCACGCTCCAGCTCGATCTGAGTGCCTGAAGAAAGGAAGTGATGTCCGCCACTAGAGGCCGAACATAGGTCGGAGCCACAAGAAAATGGTTGCCAATGTAAGTCTATGAGGGAGGCTCCGAGAAAATGGCCGCCGAGCACATGAGAAAAACACATTGCCACACTAAAGATGGTGCCCGAAGGGGCGCCAATGCAATACAGAGAAAATGGCTGCTGCCCTTACATGAGGCCGAACAACCTGCCCACACCCGAAATGGCGGCCCCTGCGATTTTACACCGCTGCGGCCCCCACAAACATGTCTGAACCCCCAAACGTTGCATAAGCAGACACAAGGGACACAGGGACCCCCGCAAACCCCCCACACCGCGGCAGGACCACTATAGCGCCCCCGCAGGGACCCTGAGGGACACACGGGAACCATACAGACAGACATGAGGGGGATATCACAGACTCCAAAATAGACTGCCATCCCCATAACAGAGGCCCCAAATACACCTCCGACAGAAAATGCCATAGACAGAGGGGTAGCATGGTACTCACCGATCCAGCGAAAATGTGGGTGCCACTCTGTGACGAAAAGCCTCCCACTCAGGGTGGGGGTGTCGTCAGCCAAACAGGACGCTAGCAACACGCGGCGTACCGCAGTTGAGACATCCTAGCGAAGTAGCCACTCCGCAGGCTTTGTCCCTGAGGATAGGGACAGGTCGTTTGCGAGGCCTGGGCGCACACATAGCCTGCTTACGCTCGATGGCAGGCTGGGATTCCGTAAGGCTCTAGTACAACCAGTGCGATTCCCAGCTCCGCAAACACTGTAGTCTTCCAAAGTCTGACTAACTAAGTGCAGGAACAAATAAACTATCAGTGTAAAGAAAAATCACTTAGCAGAAAAAAAAATTAAGAAACAGAAGAAAAGGCTAAGACTGCAGCCCCAGCCAAGGGAAGCCTGCCTACTCCTAACTAGGCAAAAGACAAACTGAATTGAAAATGCTGCAAGCAGGGGGGTATTGGACCAGAGGGACAGCCCCCTATAGGTGTGTCTATGCAAAGTTTTTGTGAATGTTTCTAACAAAATCTTCTGCCTAGCTTACTCCTGTGGATAAGACCAATACCCAGTAAAGACTGTATGAGTGGGCAGCGACTGTCAGAGGATATAAGAGAAAGGTAATTTTGACCACGTGAATGCGACCCCACCAAGAAATCCTTGATTTATCCCACATTTCCAACAAGTGAGTGAGTGATCTAATGAGAGCAGGATAGTTTGCCATATACAATGCTTGATAGGTTGAAGTCAACTTAATTCCTAGGTAAAGAAGCATGGACGTCCACTGAAACGAGAAATTTGAAGCTAGGGAGCGTTGGACCAACCCCGGTAGGGAGATGTTTAATTACATAGTTAGGTTGAAAAAAGGCACAAGTCCATCCGGTTCAACCAAAAAAAAACAAAAAACAGTATTGAAAACCAAACCATACAATCCCATATACACAATCCTATACCCGTGTTGTTGATCCAGAGGAAAGCGAAAATAAACCTCAGCAAAGCATGATCCAATTTGCTACAGCAGGGGAAAAGAATTCCTTCTTGATCCCCCGAGAGGCAATCGGATATTCCCTGGATCAACTTTACCTAAAAAAATGTTTAATACCCATTTATATTATGTACACCTAGGAAAGAATCCAGACCTTTTTTAAAGCAACCTAGTGAGCTAGCCAGAACCACCTCTGGAGGGAGTCTATTCCACATTTTCACAGCTCTTACGGTGAAGAAACCTTTCCGTATTTGGAGACTAAATCTGTTTTCCTCTAGACGTAAAGAGTGCCGCCTTGTCCTCTGTGTTGACCTTAAAGTGAACAACTCAACACCAAGTTCACTATATGGACCCCTTATGTATTTATACAAGTTGATCATATCCCCCCTTAATCTCCTCTTCTCAAGAGAGAATAAATTCAGTTCCTCTAATCTTTTCTCATAGCTGAGGTCCTCCATGCCTCTTATCAGTTTGGTTGCCCTTCTCTGCACTTTATCCAGTTCCCGGATATCCTTTTTAAGAACTGGTGCCCAAAACTGAACTGCATATTCCAGATGAGGTCTTACTAACGATTTGTACAGGGGCAAAATTATATCTCTCTCTCTGGAGTCCATGCCTCTGTTAATACAAGAAAGGACTTTGCTTGCTTTGGAAAAAGCAGCTTGGCATTGCATGCTATTATTAAGCTTATGATCTACCAGAACACCCAGATCCTTCTCCGCTATGGATTCCCCCAGTTCTACTCCACCTAGTATGTATGATGCAAGCATATTCTTAGCTAGTTTAATGCTCAGGATTTAGCATGATTGACCTGAAGTCCCGATAAGGAAGCAAAACCATGTAGTTGTGAGAGTAAGTTTGGGAGACGTAATATATAGTAGGAAAACAACGCCCAGTTTATGTTCAACTCCTGCCAGTTCCAATCCCAGAACATCAGGATTCAGGCGAATTTGCTCCGCAAGAGGTTCTAGGTATATTTTAGAGAGGAGCGGGGACAGTGGGAAGCCTTGGCGCGTCCCCCGGTTGATAAGGATTCGTATCCCATATATTTGACAGAGATCCAACCTAAAAAGGAATCACCCAAGCCCCTGTAGCGGAGAGTTTCTTTCAAAAAGTCCCATGACAAGGTATCGAACGCTTTCCTAATGTCTTAAGACAGAAGCTTTAGAGGTATAGATCGGCTATGAGCTAAGTGAGTTAATTGTAGCCTCCGACGTATTGTCAGTGACCTGTCTAAAGGGGACAAAACCAGTTTGGTCTCTAGAAACTAAGAGGTGTAAGACCTTATTTAGATGACTAGCGAGTACTTTAGTGAGAAGTTTGATATCGACATTAATAAGGGAAATCAGACAGAAATTTGCCTATGATTGCGTGTCTTTCTCTGGTTTGGGGAGCATCACAATTGAGGCTCGTAACATATCTGCAGGAAGATGAGCATCATTCTTCAGACTGTCGAACATAACGGTGAGATGGGGGACAACTACAACCAGCAGTTTATAAAATAAGGCTGTGAAGCTGTCGGGACCGGGACATTTATGAATTTTAAGTGTTTTAAGACGGAACTCATCTTCTGTGATGTCAGCTCCCACCACATTACCATGGGACTGAGTCAATGGTGTTAATGGTGTGGATCAGATCAGTTCCAGCTGCTGAGTTTAAAGTTTTTATAGATTGATTCTAGTGCGGTGGTATCGGAGTACAAATACTTTGGTATTGTAAACAGGTTTATATAAAATCTTTTGTACCCATTTTGTGGCTGTTCTGGAACAAGTACTGCCTGGGACAAGAGATGGTTCAGGGAATTCTGCAAAATGGACTGTCCTTAGGTAGCTTTTAGTTGATTTGACAGAAGAAAGAGGTGAGAGGATAGAGTTTAGAACTCTATTTTGTACCCCTTTGAAACCACAGATTGAACCCACAGGTATGGGAGATCTGTGACTCAGAGAGATGCAAAGTGTAACAAATGCCTTTCCCACTCTTAGGAATGATGGTGTCCCTTTATTGGGAAGAGGGTTTTGGGGGAGACTTGCTGGGGTTTGTAACCTTAGTAATGAGCCAAAAGGAAGGGCTGAACTTGCAGTATGTTTTGAATTTGAAGCCTGGATAGAGTGGTAAGGTGCTCTGCGTTTTGGCGAGGTAGAGACTTCTGAGCGGGGCTTTGGATCTTCCTCTGTGGCAGTAATACCTTCCCTCCTGGGACATCTTTGAGGAACTGGTTAAGTAAAGCCCCGTACACACGTACCGATGGTCGGCTTACAAATGTTCCTCTTTTCTCCCCGGGATGTCGGTGTCTGCTGAAAAGTGCAAAGACAGCACAAGGACAGCACAAGAATTTTGTCCGCCGACTGCAGAAGTGATGTCATGTAATGGTTAACTTTCCCTGTGTTTTCTATTTTCTGAGCATGCCCAGTCTTGCAAATCTGCGGTCTGTCGGCCGAATTGTGTACTGACAGGCGAACAATCGTCCGTTCTGGTGTCGGCATACAAATATTTTCATGTTTGCACGAAAGACTTTTGTCCGCGGATTGTGCGCAGACATCTGTCGGAGGCACCATACTAACACGCGTACAATCGGCAGATCCTTCGTCCACCGACGTTTGTATGCCGACGATCGGTACGTGTGTACGGGCCTTGACTCTCCAAATAGACCTCTTCCTTGAAAAGGCATACATGTGACAAGCATTTAACAGGCTTCTTCAGCTGTCCAAGCTTTTAGCCACAGGATTCTGCAAATGTGAATGGAAAATAGAGTCATTTTGAAACTTTATCTCATGAAATTAATTATTGGGCACCCACACAAAAAAAAGAGTGGAAGGCAGTTATTTTAATTGCTCTTTTAAGGCAAGACCCTGGAAAACAGGATCATGTTGTATTCATTGCCCTTGTCCAGTTAGCTGCAGTATGAAAAACTTAAACTGCAGTGATAGCTGGTTGCAGGGCTGGACCCACCAAAGTTAGGAAAGTTGGAAACTTTCAGTCTTCAGAATCTTTGAAGGAAGGAACATCTTCAATAGGTAAAGTGAGATGCAGGTCTCTGTGTACCCAAAGGCCTATGGGTAAGAAGGAGAGGGACCAAGCTGCACAATGCCATGGCTTTTACAGATGGCAACAATGAGCGATTCCACATTAGAAGCAATGTTGCAGGAAGTCCCCTCTTCAATATAGCTGCATTTAGCTAAAAAAAAATATTTTACTGCTCCCTCCAATACTGCCTCAATGTCCTCATCGATTCCCTCTGTGTCTGCCTTATCTAGGGCAGGTATATTGGGATCCGACTCAGATAGAGAAATTGGAGTAGGAGAAGAGAAATGGCATGTTTGAGCCCCGGGAAAAGATGACTGTAATTAAGCTGTTATTTGTCCAAGGAATTTCAAAACAGTTGCAGAAACTTCTGCTTTGGTCAAGTAGGTCATTTGTTGCATGCCTAAAACAGAGCTAGATGTAGATGCAGAGATCGGTGTTAAAACTGGCTCCAGCTACACTGCAAGATTGAATATTGTGTGGGCCTTCGGCAGAGGAAATGTTTGTCTGCAGTATTGCAATGGTGCCGTTTTGCCTACCATAGCTGTGGGGTACTAGTAGGCTGTAGAATATAGTAAAAGAGTGTCCAGAAGTAGAAAGCAGCAACGCGGCTGTTCACCATTTTCTAGAAAATCCTCGAGGTGAAAAGGGCAGGGGGAAGCGCCTAAGTACCACCATATAAAGGCTTTAGGCAGAAGTGTCAGTAATACAGTTTTGATTAACATACAATGCTTCTAAATGTTTAACCCTTTGTTAGGACAGGTAGAGTTCAAATCTAGTTTACCACTGATGAAATTAAATCTGCAGCACAGTACAGACGGTGTTAATTGTGGCAAACACAGTTCCCCAGCACCCTAATAACTAATAGGATTTTAAAGTGATAGAATCTGCAGAAAAGAGCATTTAAAAAAGTGAACTGCAGCTTTTAATTTTTTTTTAAGTTGTTATAAAAAAGGTTACATTCAACAAATATAATATAGGTGTTATCCCAATTTGGCTGCAAAAGTGGAAATACATTTAAGTCAAAGGATCATCATGACAGCCAGCTAGCATTTTTAACCAGAGGCCAGCCTAGGAAACCATACATACATATGTATATCCATACTTAAAGTTTATGTCAACTCTATGAGTGGATCTGGATTACTGCCAGGTGACATAAAAAAAAAATATTAAAAAGGGAACAAGAAGCACTCAGCAAATCATAATTAAGTAAAAAAAATCTATTTTGGTAGATTTTTATAAGTTAAACAAACAGGGCGGACTAGAATGTCAAAAATGCTTACTTTTTTGATCTGAAATACTGCAGTCATTAATAAGAGCATTTGGCTGTTAACTAGCTAGTCTGTCCCATGCTACCCTAAAAAAAAAAAAAAAAAAAAAAAAAATACAGGAGCTTTATATGACCCTAGGGTCCTCCCAAATCATATCCCTAACCATATTCTGCATACAGAACAGAGGAAAAATGTTGAGATTTAATTTGGTTCCAGCACCACCCATGCTTATTAGCATCGACACTTTATCGCCAAAGGCTGACTAGAGGTCTAGCGGTCCCAAATCTCAAAAAATATTACACGACAGACTAAATTGTCCCACTAGCATGACAACATGCATCTCAGGAACTTCCCTTTAGGTAATACTTTACTGTAGGGGAGTGCGCAATGATCCCAATCTATAAATTATTATGGGTGCAGACCCAAAATAACAGACCCCACCATATTACAAACCCTAAGACAGTAAGATCCTTGTAAAATTCTGTAGTAGTTGAATCACCCCACATCTCCCCTTTTTAGGAACCCTCCACGACCCCCCCATGTCTTCCCACATATGAAAATCCATGTCTTCGGTTGGTGGCAGGTAAAAGGTAAACATTTATACAATCTTTAAGCAATTGATGGTATATAATCCCTTCCATACTTAAGAAAACATTAGAATTAATTTCAACATAACCATTGTGTTACATGAAAATACAACATTTTGTTAATAGTCTCCTCACACCAAGTAATGGTTACCAAATACCCACAGCTTTTGACATTTTTTTTTTTAAACCATTGTCTAATAGACCCCTATTCCACAGGCCTTGTTTGTGCTCTCTATGTGGCTCCCCAGGCATTCTGTAACCCCAATATATTAAAAGGTTGGAAAGAGACTTGGGAGAAATGCTGGATCAGGTGGCCAGGAACATAATTTGGGAAACTCCTATAAAACCTTCAACCAATATACTGGCGGAAGAAAAATCCAATAAAGTATTATCTCGCTGGTATAGGACACCAAAACAAGTTTGCCCCAGGCACTTCTACTTGTTTTTCGGGCTTTAGAGAAAATTATACTCTCTTTCATATTTGTTGGCATTGCCTCAAAGTCAAACGCTTCTGGATTTGAGTATATAACATGGTGTAGACTGTCTTACAATAAAAAAAAAAAAGACACAAGTCCATCCAGTTCAACCTACAGAGAAGGAAAAAAAAAAAACACACACACACGCACACAGACAAATAATAAACCTCCATATTCACAATCCTCTACCCACAGTTGATCCAGAGGAAGGCAAAAAATAACCAATAAAGAGTAATCCCACTTTCTCCAGCTGGGAGAAATAATTCCTTCCTGTTCCCCCAAAAGCAAATCGGATATTCCATTGTTCAACTTTACAAATAAATATTAAAATCCAGTTATACTTTGTGTATCTAAGAAACAAATCTACTGAGCTGGTCAAATCCTGCTCTTGAGGGAGACTACTCCACATTTTCACAGCTCTTACTGTGTGTGAAGAAGCCTTTCTATATTTTGATAGTAAATCTCTATTCTTCCAGAGATAAAAAGAGTGCCCCTTGTCCTGTGTTATGACTAATTCAGTTCAGCTAAACTTTTCTCATAGCGGAGCTCCTTCATGCCTCTTATCAGTCTGGTTGCCCTTCTTATGCACTCTCTCCAGTTCTCGAATATTCTTTTTTGTGAATTGGTGCCAAAAACTAAAGTGCATATTCTAGATAATGTCTTACTAAGGATTTGTACAGGGGCACAATTACAGTAGCTTATTATTGTTCTATAATCTAGTGCACCCTTATATAAACCTGGTGTTTGCTGAAACTCCAATCAACTTTACTTTAATTATTGGTAATTATTCAATTATAGTTGAATTATTAATTATTGTATGACTTTATAGCAATGAAACTCTGAATAGTTTATTACTTCTAGAAAAGAGGTGGGATTAAATAAATGTGTACTTCTTCCCACTCCAACTAAATTATTTTTTATAGTTTCTTTTTTTTGGTCCTCTCTAGCTAGTTGTTTTGTGATCATCTACAACTTAAGAGTATTTCTTTTATTATTTATGTTTTTTTACTGTTTGAAATAAACTAAAACTAACTTTTGTGAAAGAAAAAAAAAATACAGGAGCAGTAGGTTAAACAAAAAAGAAAACTCTGATACACACCTACGACCTGTTTTGGGTCTTGATTTTCCTTTTGATGTTCTAGGTCTTTCTAGCTTCATCAGGGACTGCCGCAGACTCTCCTCAGTGTAAGCCAAATATACATGAGACAGGTCAACTTCAAAAGGCTGCAGTTGAAAACAAAAAAGAGAGATGTCGTATTTCAGAAAGCTAACTAATCTTTTTGTGCTGTGAGCCAATGTATAAACCAGGTTCCCTTAACCTTATTTAGATGTTTACATCCTGCACATCAAACCATTGTTTTGGCACACAAGGATAATGCATGTTGCTCTTATACTACATTATTGGCTCTAGTATGCCCAGCTCCTGACACATAAAAACTATATCTGTTAATTAAAGCTGTGCGTTTGCCATAAACATCTGCATTGCTTGAATGGAACATTGTGGCTTAAAATAAAAACAACATAAGAGAATGCACAATCCGGTTCCTGATCAGATATGAAGAAATGTCAACATGACAAAAGGTGAACAGTGCAGTGTTAAGTTTTGGTAAACCCTTATCGCATCAGTTTTATCTGACCAAAGCTACAGTAATTCTTGGCATGAGTGTCATTCCGATACTGTTGTGGTCTCTCCACACATGTACACAGTTTTGTCATTAAAAGGTCTCAAATTATTAATATAGATGGAAGCTAAACACTTTATAGTGCATTTATTTCAAATGTATTATTTATGGAACAAAAAGTTACTGCTTCACTGATGGTTTCCCTTACTTAATGTAGGCGGCTGGACTCGAAGCCGATTAAAGATCTGCACGGGTGAGAACAGCGCTGGATCCCTTGGACAGGTAAAAGTGTGCTTATATTAAAAGTCAGTTAAATTTGTTTTTCTCAGGGGAGACAGGAGCTCCTCTTTATTGTGGTTCTAAAGGCTCAAGGTTTTTTACCTTCATGCATTCTATGCTTAGCGGAGCTTGACCTTCCTTCAGCGCTGTGCACGAGAGCCTTGGATTTTAAGGGACTCTCCCTCCTTAACCACTTGCCGACTGCCTAACGCCGATCTACGTCGGCAGTCAGCCCCTCACAGGCAAAGCGACGTAGGTCTACGTCGCTAGCCTGTGAGGGTCTAGGGAGCAAACGCGCGCCGCCGGAGGCGCGCTCCCACTCGGTCACACACCCCCCCCACGCGTGTGACCGGCGGACCCGATGTCCGCCGGTCACTCTGCGATCGTCGGGGGAGAGGGAGAAAGTCAGGCGGCTTGTGTAAACAAGCTCCCTTTCATTCTCCCCGGTGTATGAAGGATGATCATACGGTGTAGAACCGTTGATCACTGTACATACATTTGAAGCCACAGCCAATCACAGTAGAAAGCACGCCCCTAGAGACACACATAGCCCCTCCCTTTCAAAAAAAGTTAACCCCTTCACTGTCAGTGTATTTTTACAGTAACAGTGCATATGTATAGCACTGATTACTGTAGAAATGTCACTGGTAACTCCAAAAGTGTCAAAAATGTCAGTCAAGGGTCCGATCTGTCCGCCGCAATGTCGCAGTACCGCAAAAAAAAAAAAAAAAAATCGCAGATCGCCGCCATTACGCGTTAAAAAAAAAACAACAAAAATGACAAAAATCTTTCCCTTTGTTAGTAAACGCGATAACTTTTGCGCAAACCAATCAAAATACGCTTTTGCAATTTTTTTTACCAAACATAGGTAGCATAAAACAAATTGGCCGAAAATGTTAAAAAAACTGAATTTTTGTCAAATCTAACCTGTAAAATTCCTTTCTCTGAGTCCTCTGACAGTCGCCGCCATCTTCATATTCGTCACAATGGGGTATTAGACTTTTCTCCGAAGGAGTAGCTAGGCAACAGAATATGTTAATATAAAAGCTTTTAACACATCCCACCCCCAGGGGGTGGTCCCCTCAGTCAATACCCTCCTACTTCCTGTATCCATACTTCAGTTTCAGTGGAATAGCAGTACAGTATACAACCAACCCCAAAAGAGGGGCGGGGGCGGCGACTGTCGGAGGACTCAGAGAAAGGAATTTTACAGGTAAGATTTTACAAAAATTCAGTTTTCTCTTACGTCCTCCAACAGTCGCCGCCATCTTCATATTCGTCACAATGGGGACGTCCCAAAGCAGTGCAAACATGAGGGGTGGGAAACGTAGCCGCGCCTAAGGCAACGCAGTCTCCACATCAAAGAAAGGAACCTTACCAAAGGAAGGAAACCAGCTGGGCAACATGAGAAAAAACTTGCTCAACAGAAGCAATAACCCAGGAAAACAAATAACCTAGGGATAAAAAACATATATCCCAAACAGCCAAGGAGCCCAATACAAGAGGCTCTAAGGAACCGCCGCACTAAGAACCTTGCGGCCAAAGGAAGCATCTGCCGATGCCTGAACATCCACTCTGTAGAATTTTGTGAAGGTGTGCACAGTCGACCAAGTCGCCGCCTTACACACCTGGGCCACAGAAGCCCCATGACGACAGGCCCAAGACATACTCAGAGATCTGGTAAAGTGCGCCTTCACAGGCACAGGGGGAACTTTTCCCTTTAAAGCATAGGCCTGTTCAACAGTCTGTCTGATCCATTTGGCGATGGTAGAAGCCGACGCCGCCATGCCCTTCCGAGGTCCCTCAGGAAGGACAAACAAGGAATCCGACTTGCGGAAAGATTCAGTCGATTTCAGGTAAACCCTAATCGCCCGAACAACATCCAAGGAATGCAGCTCCACCTCCTTCGGATGTTTGGGCTTCGCGCAGAGCGAAGGCAGGACAATATCCTCATTGAGGTGAAAATCCGAAACTCTTTTCGGAAGAAAAGAAGGGTTAGGTCTCAAGACCACCTTATCTAGATGGATGACCAGATACGGAGACTTGCAGGACAAAGCTGCCAGCTCCGAAACCCTGCGAGCCGAAGTGATCGCCACCAAAAAGGCGACTTTTTTGGACAACATGGACAACGAGATCTTCCTGATCTGTTCAAAGGGAGCATGTTGTAGCACGGACAGAACAAGATTCAAGTCCCAAGGAGGCAGAGGTTCCCTCCTAGGAGGGACCAGATGTCGCACCCCTTGAATAAAAGTACTAACCAAGGAGTTAGACGCCACAGGACGTTGAAAAAGAACGGCCAGCGCAGACACCTGACCCTTGACTGTAGCCAGCGCCAAACGCTGGTCGACACCCGTTTGAAGGAAGGACAACACCCTAGACACCGAGTATGTGCGAGGTGAAAACCCCCTGGACTCACACCAGGCAAAATAGGCCTTCCAAGTACGGTAATAGACCTTCCCCGAGGAAGATTTCCTCGCGTTGATCAAAGTGTGAATGACCTCCGGGGAGAGAGCCCTATCCTTCAGGACCTCGGTCTCAACAGCCAGGCCGTCAAAGCCAGCGACTGTAAAGCAGGATGGAATATCGGCCCTTGAGACAGGAGATGGTCTCGAAGAGGCAGACCCCACGGGGCGTCGACCGCCAGATTCACGAGGTCTGCGTACCAGGACCGGCGAGGCCAGTCCAGCGCCACTAGAATCACCGTGCTGCGTTCCGAGTGCAACCTGCGAAGGAACCTGGACAGCAATTGAATCGGTGGAAACGCATACATCAGTCGGTACTGATGCCACGGAGCTACCAACGCGTCTGACGCGTCTGCCCGAGGATCGCGAGACCTTGCCACGAACCTTTTCACCTTGTTGTTCAGACGAGACACGAACAGGTCCACATCTGGAAGACCCCACTTCGCGCACAACTTCTGAAAGACATCCGGGTGGAGAGACCATTCCCCCTGGTCCAGGGTCTGGCGGCTCAGATAATCCGCCTGCCAGTTCTCCACCCCAGGAATGTGAACTGCCGATATCGCCGGGACGTGAGTCTCGGCCCAAGACAGAATGTCGGCTACTTCCCGAGCTGCACGGGCACTACTGGTGCCCCCTTGGTGGTTGATGTAAGCCACCGCCGTGGCATTGTCCGTCTGCACCCGAACCGGACAGCCCTGTAGCCTGTCCGTCCAACGTTGAAGGCAGAGATTTATCGCCCGCAATTCCAGAATGTTGATCGGAAGGGAGGATTCCTCCTCCGACCAAGTCCCCTGGGCGGACAGAACGCCCAGAACACCACCCCAGCCCGACAGGCTGGCATCCGTGGTGATCACCGTCCAAGAAAGAGGACGAAAAGACTTGCCCCCCGACACCGTCGGGGACTGGAGCCACCACAGAAGATCCCTTCTGGTGCAATGGCTCGATGAAATCTGAAGATCCAGAGATTGTGGTCGCCCGTCCCACCTGGACAGGATCTCCGCTTGGAGACCCCGCGTGTGAAACTGGGCGAATGGAATCGCCTCGAAAGCCGAGACCATCAACCCCAGACATCTCATGCACGTCCGGAGTGACGAGCACAGAACGTCCATGAGGGACCTGACTTCCTCCTGAAGAGTCCCGAGCTTGTCGTCCGGCAAGAAGACCTTCGCCTGGACTGAGTCCAGGATCATTCCCAGGTAGGGAAGTCGAACCGACGGACCCAGCGTCGACTTTGGAAAATTTATCGTCCAACCAAACTCCTGTAGAGTTTGCAACGTGACGGACAGGTCCTTCTCCAGACCCTGGCTGGTCGCGGACCGAACCAGAATATCGTCCAGATACCCCAGGACAGAGATGCCCTGGGCTCTCAATAAGGCCAGAACCGGTGCAAGCACCTTGGTAAACACCCGCGGAGCCGAAGCGAGACCAAAAGGTAACGCCACGAACTGGTAGTGATCCTCCGCAATGGCGAATCGAAGGTACCTCTGGTGACCCTCGAAAATGGGGATGTGAAGGTACGCATCCTTCAAATCGATGGAGGCCATGAATTCTCCCGGAACCAGGGCAGCCACCACCGACCGCAGGGATTCCATGCGGAACTTGCGAACCCGCACAAAGCGGTTCAGAGCCTTCAAGTCCAGAATCGGACGAACCTTGCCCTCCTTCCTGGGCACGGTGAACAGATTGGAATAGAACCCCCGAAATCTGTCCCGATGAGGAACCGGAACCACCACTCCCTGAGCCCTCAGGTCCCGCACCGCTAGGTGCAGATCCCGCAAACGCTCCGGAGACAGTTGAAGATTTGAGGGAAAGAATCTGCTCTCCGGCCGAGAGAGAAACTCGATCTTGTAGCCAGATCGAACGATTTCTTGAACCCACCTGCCCCGAACACGGGCCAGCCATGGAAGCGGAAAATCGAGCAAGCGTCCCCCCACCCCAGAACCGGGTGAGGGCGCCCCTTCAGGCTGCACTGTTGTGGGTAGTGGATCCGGACTGCCCGGATTTCTGCTTTCCCGTCCACGGCTTCTTTTGGGAGCCCTGACCTTTGAACGGCTTGCCCTTATAGTGCGACCGAAAGGCACGAAAGGACCCCTGAGAGGGTCGAAAGGAAGCATGCTTCTTACCAGGAGCCGCCTTAGCCTTGTGGGATTGGGGCAAGAGCGTGCTCTTACCCCCCGTGATCCCCTTTATCAGTGTATCCAAGGATTCGCCAAAAAGGCGGGAACCTTCATAGGGCAGATTGGCTAAGGTCTTGCGCGAAGATTGGTCCACCGACCAGCACTTCAACCAAACCAAGCGGCGAGACAACACCGCCACACCGTGTACACGTGCTGCCAACGGAACCATATCCAAATCCGCATCACACAAATACATGACACCCTGATGGATTTGATCCACCATATCCAATGTCGCCTGAGGGGCAGAATCAGCCACCAAAACGCATCTAAGCACCTGCGTCCAACTCGCGACAGCCTGGGCTGCCATAAGTGAAGCAAACAGAGCTTTCAGCATAGAACCCATAATAGAGTAGGTATGACGAGCAAGAGACTCCAGCCCCTTGTCCGTGGCATCCCGGAACACCGGGGTATCCTCAGCAGGAATCGCAGTGGCTTTATTCAAAACCGCTATCGCGTGATCCACTGGAGGCGGCACACACCAACGCTCGTCAGTAGCGGGCGTGAAAGGATAACGCAATTTGAACCTACTTGGTACAGCAAAAGGCTTGCGTATATTACTCCATTGTTCCTTAACAGCGCGCTGAAAATCATCAGTGCAGGGAAAAACCTGCGATGTTTTGCGTCTTCTCTTCGTCCCAAAAGCCGCCAAGGCAGCAGGGGGACATGGCTCATCCTGCAATCGCAGCGTTTGCTTGATAGAAGCAACCAATTCGTCCATGAGTGCAAGCTCTTCAGACGAGCCCGGGGAAGAATTATCAACCCCTTCAACCTCAGCCTCCACCTCGGACCCTACAAGATCCAGGGAGGAAGGGAACCCCGACAAGGAGACCCCCGCCACAGCAGCCCCATCACCATCACCCTCTGAATCAGAGGAAATTGAAACTCTGGGCCTTTTAGTGGATTGAGCAGCCACCAGCATTTGCACCTGAGCAGCAAGGTTAGCCACAACCGCAGCCAAATCCCCCCCTGGGGAGGAAACAGCAGTCCCCTGGCTTCCCACCAATGTGGCAGGGAATTTGCTTTCCTGAGAATCCATGCCCCAGAGTATGTGGAAAAATAAAGGGTTAACTGCCCCTTTAAAAAGCGCGGCGAGCGCAGCCCACCGCACACACACACACACACCACACAAGTCGACCCCCACAGGGAGAAAGTACAACTCAGGCAAGGACACAGGGATAGGGAGGTAAAAACCTGGAGAGACCGCTGCTGCTTCTGCCTCGATCGGTGCGCTCAGGAGAAAGGAAGTGCTGACATGCAGGGCGCTCTATGAAAGCCTATGGAAGGCTACAAGAAAATGGCCGCCTACAGCTTAACCATGCGGCCGGAGTGATCGCCGCCAAAATGGCGGCATTTGGCGCCGAAACACCGCTCCTCCATGCAGTAATGCAAGGCAATGTAAAATAATGGCGGACCGCCGCAGCGGACGCCGCAAAGTGCACAAACATGATACAATCATGTCCCTCCGCACCCAGTCTGGCACACAGTAAAATCACACAAAACTGACACATGACAGTGCAGCATAACCCCCCTCCTTTCAGCCCACAGAATGCAGCCAGCAGACAGGGAGACCAACAGTGTGACCAGAGGCAGGGTTACACAGTCCCAGACTGACACCCCCCACACAGATACACTTACCTCATAAATGGCGTGGGGAACCCGTACAGGCGACCAAGCCACTGCACACGTGACAGGGAGAGTCGCAGCCAGGACGCAGAAGAACTGGGGTTAAGAAACCGCACAGCGTCCAGTGAGGTAGCCACCTCACCATAGCATCCCTGCACCGAACAGGGATGGGTCGTTCAGAATGTCAGGAGCGGTACCTGACTGAACGCTCGAAGGCAGGCTGGGAAGCCACTGACTCACAACCTGCGACCAGGGGAATCAGCCCGAGACCCAGCCCGCACGAATCCTCTTCATCAGAAGAACTAACTAATGCAGACAAAAGTAACAGCTAAGTAAAGCAAGAGAAAAAGCTCAAAGAAAATCAAAAGAGAAAAGAAAGGCTGAGACAAAATGCCCCAGCACAGAGACATCCAGCTACTCCTGACAAGCTAGACATTGAAACTGAAGTATGGATACAGGAAGTAGGAGGGTATTGACTGAGGGAACCACCCCCTGGGGGTGGGATGTGTTAAAAGCTTTTAAATTAACATATTCTGTTGCCTAGCTACTCCTTCAGAGCAAAGTCTAATACCCCATTGTGACGAATATGAAGATGGCGGCGACTGTCGGAGGACGTAACAGAAATTTTGATTTTTACATTTTTTTGGGGGGGAATTTCATATAAAAAAATGTGAAAAATATTGCTATTTTTGCAAAATTTACGCTCTTTTTTTGTTTATAGCGCATGATCAAAAAATCGCACAGGTGATCAAATACCACCAAAAGAAAGCTCTGTTTGTGGGAAAAAAAGGACGCCAAATTCGTTTAGATACAGCGTCGCACGACCGCGCAATTGTCCGTTAAAGTCACACAGTGTCGAATCGCAAAATACCCCCTGGTCAGGAAGGGGGTAAAATCTTCCGGGGCTTAAGTGGTTAATGGCTGAGACAATGGCTCCCGCTGCCGTCAATGCCAGTGTGCCAATGAGGAGAGAGAGGGGTGGGACGGTGATAATGTCACGAGGTGTTGTCCCTTCTTACAGGAAACAACATAGAAATTATATAAATAAATATAATAATATATATATATATATATATATATATATATATATATATATATATATATATAGTTCTCTATCCAGGTACTCACCTTATGGTCCATACCTACCTTCCTTAGTTTGAACAGTAAGCATTTGTGGGGAACAGTGTCAAAGGCCTTTGCAAAGTCCAGGTACACCACATCCACAGGCTTACCTTTATCTAGGTGGCAGCTCACTTCATCATAGAAGGTTAATAGATTGGTTTGGCAAGAACGATTTTTCATGAATCCATGCTGATTACTACTAATAATATAATTTTCATTACTAAAGTCTTGTATGTGGTCCCTTAACTTCCCCTCCAAAATCTTGCAGACTACTGATGTTAGGCTGACCGGACTATAGTTACCCGGGATATATCTCGGCCCCTTTTTAAATATTGGTACCATGTTGGCTTTTTTCCAATCAGCTGGCAGCATACCCGTCTGTAAGCTATCCCCAATAGTTAAGTGTTCCCAAAAACACAGTGTTAGCAGGATCAGCCCTGACACCTGCCAGCACCTGCGTTTAGCCCCTTTGCCCAGACCACCCAAACAAGTGCAGTATCAATAGATCACTGTCACTTTCAATTCACAGCACACAAAACCGCAGCGTTAGCAGAGTCAGGCCTGATCTCTTCTAGCACTAGCAGTTATTTTTTTTGTAGCAGTTCAAACAGTCTTCGACAACCAGGTGCTATTTTTACCTGTGAGTCACACTAGGTACCTGTAAATTTATTGGCCAAAATGTCAAACGAATGGTACACTAGTGAAGAGGCCTACAGGATACTGAGCATGACAGATGAGAGAAATGGGGAGTCCTCACTGTCAGAAACAGGCTCAGTATTCAAACCTGTGGAGAGCAACGGCACCCTGACAGATAGCAGGGACCTCTACTCCATCGTCAGAGCTAAGGTCAGGCGTACCCGATCCTGTTCTTCATTTGCTGAGGTGCAACAACTGCATGATATTCGTATGCAGCAAAGTGTCGGTACTAGTGCCACTTAGCCTTCTGGTGAACTGGCAAGCACCAGTAGCCTAGTACATCCTGGTTGTAGACAAACCAGCACTGCAGTATCACTTGGTAACCTGGCGAGTCCCATAATTGCAGTTCAAGCTGGTGTGGTGGCTAGCACAAGTAGTGTCCCGCAGCCACCAAGAATTCAAAGACAGGCCCGTAGAGCCCATAGTGCCCTTCCTGACGCGCTTGCAAATCCTGATTGGCAGCCCACAGATTCTGCAGCGTCCCTACATCCCCCCCCCCCCCCATTCACTGGTCAGCCCGGAACTCAGGTGGAAACAGCCAATTTTACTCCCCTTGACTTTTTTGAGCTTTTATACGGAAGATCTGTACAGAGCTTTTGTGGACCAAAGCAGTTTGTATGCTAACCAATTTATCGCCGCAAATCCAAATTTGTCCCTTGCCAGACAATTCGGCTGGAAACCTATAACGATTTCCGAATTTAAAACCTTTCTGGGCCTATCCCTCAACACGGGCATTACTAAAACAAGTGAGTTGCGGTCATATTGGTTTTCATGCACTTCAGTGACAATGAACTCTGTCGTCCTCGAGGTGATCCTGCATATGACTGGCTCCACAAAATTCGGCGCCCCCTGAACCACTGCAATCACGATTTGCAGCCTTGTTTATCCCCCCAACAAGATGTCTGCGTTGAGTCCCTGATTAAGCTTTCTTTCAAACAGTTTTTCCCCAGCAAGCGTGCCAGATATGGGGTCAAGATGTATTAGCTCTGTGACAGGGCAACAGGCTATACATGTAGTTTTATGGTTTACGGGGGGAAAATATAGCAGTGTGGAGCCCCACAACTGCCCAGACTACATAGAGAGCAGCAACAAGATTGTTTGGTACTTGGTGTCACCATTATTCGGAAAGGGGTACCATTTATATGTAGAAAACTTCTATACAAGCGTGTCACTTATTAGAGACCTCTTTCAATTAGTAATTGGCGCATGTAGCACCGTGCGATCTAATCGCCGGGGCTTCCCTCAACAACTTGTAAATGGCACACTTAGTCAGGGGGAGAGAGCCTGCTTGAGGTGCAATGAATTGCTTGCAGTGAAGTGGAGGGACAAATGAAATGTTTTTGTTCGGTCTTCCATTCACGCAGACACGGCAGTCTAAATTACAATGGCCACTGGTGTTGTTCAGAAGCCCCTCTGTGTCCACGAATACAACCTTAATATGGCAGGGGTGGACTTCAACGACCAGATGATGGCGCCATACTTAATTGCCCGTAAGGCGAGCTGCTGGTACAATGAAAAAATGCCAGCACAGTTCAAGCCCCTGACCCCTTTTTGGAAAGTTTCGGAAACATGAAACTTTTTTTTTTAACACAAAGTTTTCACTAAATGACATATTGCTCACACATGCCAGATGATGGCGCCATACTTAATTGCCCGTAAGGCGAGCTGCTGGTATCAATTTGAATGGAGGAATCTTTTTTGCACAAAAAGAACAGTGTATGTATGCCCATCATTAGAAGTGGGTGGATGCAGGGTGGTATTCTAATGGTGGGCATACCACCAATCAATCGATTGATGTGAATGGAGGA
Source organism: Pelophylax lessonae (assembly GCF_965119305.1). Classification (NCBI taxonomy): domain Eukaryota; kingdom Metazoa; phylum Chordata; class Amphibia; order Anura; family Ranidae; genus Pelophylax; species Pelophylax lessonae. The sequence continues at coordinate 356,170,663 of NC_138771.1, read as the reverse complement.
ATCTTAGGTTTTCTCTTTTCGTTCAGCCCACAGGCAGCATTAAAAAAAAGAACATTACAATATATGCCCAACAAGGACAACCAAAGTACGGGTATGTTGCTGGACTATGAGTGGTTATACCGGAATGATGCCTGCAGGATTGGACATCATCTTGGTATTGTTTTTTTCAGCCGATGGTCGGATTTCATGTAAAAGCAATCCTAGTGGCTGATTAGACACTAGACTGCCTTTACAAGCAGTGGGAGGGGATGTCCCCCCACCTTCCATGGTTTTCTTGGGCTCTCCTGTCCCACAGTTGGTGGTTTCACCAGCTGACCATAGAGCTGAGCAGAGACCAGAGCTCCAATCATCTGTATGGTCTATGAAACCGGAAGCTACAAGCATTTCATGACTTCCGTTTCCCTAGATATAAACAGCACCATTGGGAAATTGGGAAAGCATCTTATCACACCGTTCTTGATGTGGTCAGATTCTTTAAGGGCAGAGGAGAGATCTTTTTTTTTAAATATTTAGGAGTACCTGTCACTACTTGTTGCTATCATAGGGGATGTTTAAATTCCCTGTGATAACAATAAAAATAATTTAAAAAAAAGGAAAGTAGACAAATCCAAGCTATTTGCTGAGAGGTATGTTAACTACATTGAATATTTTGCCACAAGTTTCAGAAAAATGACAATTTTTTGTTTTTAACACAAAGTTGTCACTTAAATGCTATATTTGCTCACACATGCCATAGACATATGTGAAATTACACCGCAAAATACATTCTGCTGCTTCTCCTGAGTACAGGGATACCACATGCATGAGACTTTTTGGCAGTCTAGCCGCGTACAGGACCCCGAAAATCTATCACCGCCTTCAGGCTTTCTGAGGGCGTAAATTATTCATTTCACTCCACACTACCTATCACAGTTTTAGAGGCCATAAAATGCCAAGATAGCACAAAACCCCTTCAAATGACCCCTTTTCGGAAAGTAGACACCCCATGGTATTTACTAAGATGCATGGTGAGTATTTTGCAGCTCTAATTTATTTTGGAAAATTAAGAAAATTAAGGAAAATGCATTTTTTTTTTCAATTTTCAAAACTTTGTGACAAAAAGTGAGATCTGCAAAACGCTCAACATGCCTCTCAGAAAAGAGCTTAGGGTGTCCACTCTCCAAAAAGGGGTCATTGGGGGGAGTTGTGCTATCTTGGTCATGTCCTCCTAAACTGTGATAGATAGTGTGGAGTGAAATCAACAAATAATGCCCTTAGAAGGCCTGAAGGCGGTGATTGGTTTTCGGGGTCCTGTACACGGCTAGACTGCCAAAAAGTCTCACACCCATGTGGTATCCCCATACTCAGGAGAAGCAGCAGAATGTATTTTGGGGTGTAATTCCACATATATCCATAGCGGCGTGAGCAATATAGCATTTAAATGACAACTTTGTGTAAATGAAAAAAAAAAATGTATTTTCCGAAACTTGTGGCAAAGTATAAAATATTCCGTGGACTCAACATGCCTCTCAGCAAATAGCTTAGGGTGTCTACTTTCCGTAAAGGGGTCATTTGGGGGGGGGGGGGTGATATCTTCGCATTTTATGGCCTCCAAAACTGTGATGGGTAGTGAAGAGTGAAATCAACAATTTACGCCCTTAGAAAGCTTGAAGGCGCTGATTGGTTTTCGGGGTCCTGTACGCAGCTAGACTGCCAAAAAGTCTGAGGTATCCCCGTACTCAGGAGAAGCAGCAGAATGTATTTTGGGGTGTAATTCGACATATATCCATGGCATGTGTGAGAAACAAATCAAATCAGTGACAACAGTGTGTAAAATTATTTTATCTTTTTGTCATTTTTCAATCACTTGTGACAAAGCAAAAATGAAATATTCAATGGGCTCAGCATGCCTCTCAGCAAGTTCCTTAGGGTGTCTACTTTCCAAAAAGGGGTGATTTGGAGGGGGGGGGGGGGGGGGTTGTACTGCCCTGACATTTTAGCACCTCAAAAAATGAGATAGGCAGTCATAAACTAAAAGCTGCCTAAATTCAAGTAAATGTACCATAGTTTGTAGATGCTATAACTTTTGCGCAAGCCAATAAATATACGCTTTTTGAATTTATTTTTACCCAAGACAGGTGGCTGAATACATTTTGGCCTAAATGTATGACAAAAATTGAGTTTATTTTTTTTTCTTTTATAACAAAAAGTAGAAAATATTTTTTGAAAAAGATTTCGGTAATTTTTCGTTTTTATTGCAAAAAAAATAAAAAATCCCAGTGGTGATCAAATACCACCAAAAGAAAGCTCTATGTATGTGGAAAAAAGGACGCAAATTTTGTTTGGGTACAGCGTTGCATGACCACGTAATTACCAGTTAAAGAAGCACAGTGCCAAATTGCAAAAATTGCTCTGGTCAGGAAGGGGGTAAAACCTTCTGGAGCTGAAGTGGTTAAGGCAGAACCAAAAAGGAAAGTTTTACTTTTTCGCCTTAAATTTAGGTAATGACATCACATATGTTTTAAGTGAATATACACATATCTAAATCTGACAGCAACACTAGCAGAACTACATTGATCTGAAAGAATCTAGCCAGGAAGAAAGAACAGCTTCCCTCTCATTTTGTGATGAGGCAAATCTCATCAATGCTTTGATGCCGTTCAGTAGGCCATCTTCAAAATATATATTGCAGAGTACAGAACTACAGCGCTGAGCATTTTAAAGCCTCCTAATAAACTGTATTTAACAATTGTGGAAGCTGAATATAAAATACAATCATTCCTGGCAATTCTTTAAACATGTATAGGTGATAGTTACTATAATTAATCCACACCACCTACAGCAGCCTTAGGCCTCCTTCACTTGTTAAAGTGGTTGTAAACCCACTTTATAGTCTTTTATCGATAGGTAAGCCTATATTAAGGCTTACCTATAGGTGCTATAAATATCTCCTAAACATGCACCGTTTAGGGGATATTTACAGTACATGCAGCCGATGATGTCATTGGTGCATGCGCTCTGAAGGAACGGCCACGCGTGCCGTTCCTTCAGAGCCCTATGCTGTGAACGGTGGCTCCGCGCAAATGCACGGGAGTGATGTAATCGCGCCTCCGGCCAATCAGATGGCCCAGAGGACGCGAACAAGGAAGCAGGAGGGCCAATCATGTCGGCCGTCCGGGCGGCTCTGCGGGGCTTTGTTTTAAGGTATTTTATAATGAGCTAGTATGCGATGCATTTCTCTTTTACAAGTTTTTTTTTTTCTCATTTTTTTTTATGAGGGTTTACTTCCTCTTTAATAGTGGTGGCAAGTCTTCACCAAGTACATGAAAAATATCATTTTCTGCTACAGTTGGCATTTCATTTGGATGTTCTGGTCATAGCAGCATGTAACCTTATATGTTATGTAGGATCAGTATATCTTACTGAATTTCCGTTAACCACAACAATATTATAAGTGATTAGCTCTGCAACGTCTTGGTGGTTTCATAGCAAACACACTGTCTACTGCTACAATGCTGTAGCACAGAGAATACATATATAACATATAGATAGGTGTTGAAGATAAAAATCATCTTACGTCCTTCTCTTTCTTGTCTGGTATGGGGGTTTGCTTTCTCATATTGTTTCCAGTATATGCAACACATTTCTTAAAAGAGAAAGTGAAAAAAGAACAGGTTATTTAAAAAATTTTAGAATACATATACACACACACAATCACACAATAATATAGATAGATATAGTTTGTGTATGCGCCATATTTCAGAAGAAAGAAAAAAAGAATGCCAACAAATTATAATATAAAAAAACTCATACCAATTGCCATTCACCAATATCTTCATTCCAGTGTACATAATTTTCAATCATTTCCTAAAGAAGAAGCAAAAAATTTTAAAATTACCTTTGCTATGTTTAGTAAAAAAAAGGAAAACAATACCGTTAAATTATGTCTGATTCTTCTCATTTTTATGATGTTCTCCTTTCCTATTCTAGTTATAAAAAAAAAAAAAATGTGTTTTGCTTCTGATTCATATGCAAGGCCATGAAAAACAGTATTTCACAGGGAAAAAGCTGCAGGCTGCATTTTTACAGCAGCTCACAAAAAACATGGAAAATAAATGGATTTTTGTAAAATCTTACCGTAAAATCCTTTTCTCTTAGCTCATCGACAGACGTAGTCCTCGGTGATACACCACCTTCGGGTTATGTTACCTCCGCAGGAGCAGGACTAGACAGGAAATTAAAAAGCTCTGGCCACACCCTAGGGGCAGTCCCAGAGGGTATATCCTCTCTCTCTCTGCCTCAGCAAATCAGTTATGTGAAAAAGCAGTGCTTAGAGAATTTAACCCAACCCAACTCCAAAACAGAGGGGCGGGGACTACGTCTGTCGATGAGCTAAGAGAAAAGGATTTTACGGTAAGATTTTACAAAAATCCATTTTTCTCTAGCGCTCATCGACCGACGTAGTCCTCGGTGATACACCACCTTCGGGACGTCCCAGAGCAGTATCACAACTGAGGGGTGGGAAAATGGAAATCAAATCCCAATCTAGAAGGCCCAACCGGTGCCAACTAGAAGTTTACAATGCTCATCCTTAATGATGAGACTCAACCAAAAAAAGAGAAAACAATTTTTTTTTTTTTTTTCAAACAGAAAAAAACCCTCGAGGTAGACCACCGGTCTCCTCAAATTGCGGCCTGCAAAACCTTGCGGCCAAATGAGGCATCCGCCGATGCCGTCACATCAATTTTATAGAATTTTGTAAAGGTATGTACCGACGACCAGGTGGCCGCCTTACATACCTGGACCACTGACGCCTGATGGCGAAAGGCCCAGGAAGTACTGAGCGCTCGAGTGGAGTGCGCCCTAACAGGGAACGGAGGACTCTGACCCTTAATAGAATAAGCCTGTACCACCGTTTGTCTAATCCATTTGGCAATGGTCGCGGCAGATGCAGGCAAACCCTTTCTGGGGCCATCCGTGATCACAAAAAGTGAATCCGTCTTACGGAAAGATTCCGTAGCTTTCAGGTATACCCTGATTGCCCGAACCACATCTAAGGAATGCAACGCATGTTCCCGATGATGCTTGGGCTGAGGACACAAGGAAGGTAGTACAATATCTTCATTCAGATGAAAATCTGAAACCACCTTGGGAAGAAAAGATGGCTTAGGATGAAGTACTACCTTATCCCTATGAATCACTAGGTATGGTGACTGGCATGATAATGCAGCCAGTTCTGACACCCTGCGAGCAGAAGTAATAGCCACCAAGAAGGCCACCTTCTGGGATAGAGTAAGCAAGGGAATCTCCCTGATGTTTTCAAAGGGAGGTTTCTGTAAAACCAAATTAAGATCCCAGGGCGGTAAGGGCGCGCGGACTGGAGGAGCCAGGTGCCGCACCCCCTGGATGAAATTCCGCACCAAGGATTTGGTAGCTAAAGGCTTCTGAAAGAAGATTGCTAATGCTGAAACTTGACCCTTGATGGTGCTCAAGGCTAGCTTCTGCTTAACCCCTTGTTGCAAAAAGGCCAATATTCGAGTCACCGAATAGGTACGTGGAGGAAATCCTAAAGATTCGCACCACGCAATATAAGTCTTCCATGTGTGATAATAGACTTTGCTGGAAGTCGCTTTCCTTGCTTTAATAAGGGTAGGAATGACTGAAGTAGACAAACCTCTGTCCTTCAGTACTTGGGTCTCAATGGCCAGGCCATTAAAACCAGCGACTGTAAAGCACGAAGGTAAATTGGTCCTTGAGACCACAGACACTCCCTGAGACGAAGTTCCCACGGAACGTCTGCGACTAACATGTCCAAGTCGGCCAGGCCGGCTTGAGGAGGCCAGCCTAGAATTTCTAGGACCACTGGCGCTGATTGGATCTGAACCAGGCGTCCCTAGAGCTATCTGGCCCCGACCATCCGAGAAAGTCTGGTCGTTTTCTGTTCCCACACATTTATCAGATACCTGATAGTTATCAGGAAAGGTGATCTTTTCTGGTTGAACCTCAGGGACCGAAGTCACCCGACTAGAGGCTACTTGGCCTATCTGGTCAACCAGATCCGATTCCTGTGAGGTATCGGGACTAATCTTAAGAAAAGGTAAAGGAAAAGATCTTTTCAGGGAACGGTAACTACCGCTTCCTGTGGTACTTAAATGTTGGAAGGGAAGAATCGCACCGGTAGTAGTGGTTGATGCTCGATCTAATGTCCTGAATACCGGTGAAAACGTCCCCCCACCCTGAAACCGGGTGGGGGCGCACCTTCAGGCTGTGCTTTGCTTCGGGTTTGGCTGGGTTGGTCCCCTTCTTGAACCCTCCTGGAGGAGTCTTGCCTTTCCCGCTAGTACCAGCCGGGCGCCCTTTATGGGCGGTAAAGAAAGGTCCTCGCTTGTTGCGAGGTCCCTTAGCTTTTGCAGCCTGTGGCAAAAAAGTGCTCTTGCCCCCAGTGGCATCCTTAATGATTTCATCTAGGTTGGCTCCAAATAGACGATTCCCCTGAAAGGGGAGATTGGTCAAGGTCTTTTTGGAACCTAGGTCAGCTGACCAGCATTTTAACCACAGCACACGTCTGAGGATCACTGCTAACTTAGATGCATGCCCTAATAGGGGAGTAGTGTCCAAGGCTGCGTCACAGATAAACCGTAGCCCTTGTATGATCTGTTCCATCAAATCAGATGTCTCCTGGGGAATATCTTTTCCCCTAAGATCTTGGCGTACCATTTTCGCCCATTCCGTAAGTGTCTGGGAAACTAGACCAATAACGATTACTGGTCTAAATGCTGACCCTATCAGAGAAAAGATAGTGCGGGACTCTGCTTCTATCTTTCGATCCACCGGATCCTTAAAGGACGAAGTGTCCTCCACTGGAATAACCGTGGCTTTATTCAGCCTGGAAATAGGCGGATCCACGACTGGTGGTACCGTCCATTTCTTAATGATGGATTCCTCAAACGGATAGCGTCTAGCAATACGCTTGGAAATAGTAAAGGTACGTTTAGAATGCTCCCATTCTCCTTTAATCTGATTACCAAAACATTTAGGTACAGGAAAAGCCTTCGCCGTCTTGATGGGCTTATTAGTCCCAAAAGGCCTCTCTGTTTCAGTTGCCTCTGCCGGTAAAGCCTCAAGTTTTAAGGTTTCTTGCACTGCCACAACTAGTGCGTCCACCAATGCTTCTTCCTGAATTATAGCAAGAGAAGAAGCGTCCTCCTCACTGTCTGAGGGGCTTTACCTGGGATAACAGCCCTTGCAGAGGAACCTGCAACTGCCGTGACCATCTCTGAATCTGAGTCAGAGGTGTCAGATGGTATAGGGGTAGGCGGGGGTCGCTTCCTTGACCCCCGTCCCTGACAGGCCGCCTCCACCCGAGCCACCATAGACTCCAAAATTGCTGTAAATGACTCTATACTCTGTGCACCGGCGGGTCCCGAGGCCCCCTCGAGGGAAACAGGTGGGGGAATATGTGTGGCAGGGTCCATAATAACTCCAGTTACTTCCTGGATAATATAATTCAAAAGTAAAGAAAAAAACTTTTTTTTTTTTTTTTTTTCTGACCCCCAGCGCCACAAAAAAGCCCCTTAGTGTTACCTGCTTAGGGATCCCTATCGATCGAGAGAGAGAGAGATAGACCCCCAGGCTCACCACTTGATGCTCAGAGTTAAACTGCAACAGCTTACAGCGCTGTCTTGACAAACAGGAAGTCTTTTGGCTGGCTGCCCAGGAAGAAAGGAGGCGGCTCCGCCCCTCTGCACGCCTTCCGGCGCCTCCCCCAAGCTCCACGAGGTGTAGGATCACCTCAAACATGGCCGCCCCCATGCTGGAGACACGAGGCTACGCCAAAATGGCGGTTCGTGCGATCCAGCAAAAAAAATGGCGGCGGCCTAAACTGAATAGCGGTGTGCTGCAGGGCACACAACACTCTCTCTGCATGGGGATATGGCGTGGTTGGCGGTACCGGCCCTGGCGGACCGCGTGGCCGTTCGGGAGGCCTGCTAATAGCTGGAGATCTGATTTGGAAGGCAGTCTACATGTCCGTGGCTTCTGACTGGTAGGTAGCTTATACTTAACCCATAAGATTCCCAGAATGCCACAGATTACATCTTTAAAACATGTATACAATAGATTGTTAGCTCCCAAGCCAAGCCTCCTGGCTTTTGCACACATAAATCACACTCAAAGTAGGAGGATTTGTGACATGTTATAGGATAGAAAGGACTCTTTCTTACCATACAGAGAGGGGCCCGCGTTCACCACAAAACCCGTCAGGGAAAAAGGGGGAACATACTACTCACCATACCGGAACCAGGCGGGCACCAACTCCTGACAGTACCCCTCTCCACCGGGGCGGGAGGGCTGTCGACCGATACGGACGCCGTGACTCATGGTCTTTGGCGTTTCGGCGAGACGTTTAACTCGCGTGGACAGTCCTTTAATGGGACTTTGTCGCGGCCGACCCAGCGCGGAGCTATGGCCTGCACGCGCTCGTAGGCTGAACTGGGGTGACCACCGGATCTCAACATCCAGCCCGTCGCCCAGTTCAGCTTTCTTGCTTGAAGATCTCACAGGAACACTGGAGAAAAAAGCTGTCTAAAAAAATCCTTTAAGAAAAAATTCTTGCCAGGACCTAAGATCCCAGCAAGGTGTCTAGGTCCTTACTCCTAACTAGACAGAAAATAACTGATTTGCTGAGGCAGAGAGAGAGAGGATATACCCTCTGGGACTGCCCCTAGGGTGTGGCCAGAGCTTTTTAATTTCCTGACTAGTCCTGCTCCTGCGGAGGTAACATAACCCGAAGGTGGTGTATCACCGAGGACTACGTCTGTCGATGAGCGCTAGAGAAATTACATTTAATACAATATAAATGTTTCCACCGCATTTCTGTGTGACTTGTTTTTTTTTACAATATGTTGTGCAGTGAACCCTGTAAAGTTTCTACATTTTTTTAAATATTTTATCACATTTATATTTAAATTTCACAACAATTTTATTTCTAAATCTACACAGAATCTATGTGCACCCTTTTTTACTAATCATCTACATATATCACTGCCCATGGCGGCCGGTGCGTTGGGGGCGCAGGGGCGCCGCCCCCCCCCTATCCATGCGTCCGGCCCCCTAATCTGCATGCAGGGCGCCGGACGCATGGAGTTCAATGAGGATTTTTTTTTTTGCATCACCTGATTAGAGCCAGAGGCTCTAATAGGGTGATGCAAAGGGTGGTACCGGGGCGCAGAGCAGTGCGCCCCGACCCACCCATTGTGTGACAATAGCGAACGAAAATTCGCTATTGTCACACGGATCCTCATCCTGGCCAATCAGGGAGCGGGTCTAATACCTGATCCCTGATTGGCCGCAAGGCAAACCCCATGCCATTGGCCGAGGAGGAAGCGGGAGCGGGAGGACTCGAGGAGACGCGCCGGGGGACTGAGAGAAGCCGCCGCTGCTACATGCTGCCAATGAGAGGTGTGAAATTTAGTGTAGCTGATATCTATAATTACATTGTCATTTCTCTGTGACTTTTGCTGACAGCGCGTCCCTATATGTGTAAAAATTCTTACCGCTTCTCTATCCATCAATCGCCCTATTAGCATTCTGTCTGCGAGTAGCCATCTGCATTTGCATATGACTGAAAGTGAACTATACATTTTCATGATCTCACTTTGAAGTTGTCTGAGAGCGCAAAACAAGAAAAAGAAAACAAAAACAATTTGCGAAAAGGTTTTTTTGCTTCCCTGAGGCTTACTATTTAACCATTTAATGAGCACTGGTAATTTGTGTCTGCACAATCAGAGTTATAACATGCAAAAGGTTTTTTCTTGGATAGCTATAAAATGTGTAAGCACAGGGTAGCACGTATTTCTTTGCCTCCAAGTTGTTATGAGACAACACTGTTTTTTTTCTTATTGCCTTGGTCATTTCACAGTGATAACCAGCTGGAAATCTGTGCTGTATAACTCAGCTCCTGCAACTCAGCAAAGCTCTTGCTCGTTGCCGAGTAGTGGGCTCTGGCTCTAATTCACAGGGAGTGTGTTGGATTGCAGCACAGATGGTTGCTACTTATACATAGAGAACAGCGGTCTGGCTCTGCTACATGATGGCTCACTCTCACTGCTGTGTTAGCTGGAAGGGCATGCTCCTTTCCGAGTGGTGGGCTGCACTGAAAGGGGGCACGATGGCATCTCTGCATTGAAAGGGGGCACGCTGGCATCTCTGCATTGAAAGGGGGCATGCTGGCATCTCTGCATTGAAAAGGGGCACGCTGGCATCTCTGCATTGAAAGGGGGCACACTGGCATCTCTGCATTGAAAGGGGGCACACTGGCATCTCTGCATTGAAAGGGGGCACACTGGCATCTCTGCATTGAAAGGGGGCACGCTGGCATCTCTGCATTGAAAGGGGGCTCGCTGGCATCTCTGCATTGAAAGGGGGCTCGCTGGTCTCTCTGCATTGAAAGGGGGCACGCTGGTCTCTCTGCATTGAAAGGGGGCACGCTGGCATCTCTGCATTGAAAGGGGGCATGCTGGCATCTCTGCATTGAAAGGGGGCACACTGGCATCTCTGCATTGAAAGGGGGCACACTGGCATCTCTGCATTGAAAGGGGGCACACTGGCATCTCTGCATTGAAAGGGGGCACGCTGGTCTCTCTGCATTGAAAGGGGGCACGCTATACCTTAATTACTGAAGGCCCCTTTCACACTTTTGTGACCTCAAAGTCACGCAATTTTTTACAGCGTTTTTTGCCGCAAAGCAATGCCTATTACATTTTTCTGTTTGCGTCCCCCCAAAAATTTTGATCACCAGTCGCCACTGATCACTGCCCTAGGGACCATGTATAGATTTGACTACCTTGTATATTTGCAGTCCCAGGGTAAACCTTAAACCGAGAGGACCAGCCTACCCCTTTTTTGAGTAATCGTTGCAGTCCTTACCAACAGAAGTAGCCCTATTGATAGTTTATTAAATAAACTGCAGCGCTGCAATTTATTTACATACTTATCGGGATTGGCATAGATCAATTCCTTTACACGCTGCCTTACCTCTCCACTGAGCACAGATTTTTTTTTCTTGTTTTTTTAATGAATAGTTATACTACTGTTGATACAGCTCTCTGGATCATTTGAAGGCTCAAGCCCCATCATTACATCAAAGCATGGAAATCTTCCTTGCTAAAGCAAACCTATAACATCAGAACTGAAGAGATGATATATGGTAGGACTGTGTTACCTGATAGTCTTGGGGAATAAAATTATCAATAATGATCATCTGAAGGCGAAGCTCCCGACTTAGCTGCCTGATGTTCTCCAATAGCCCCTCTATTTCTCTTTGGTGCTCTTGCTGCAGATCGGCCATCTAACATTGTGGCAAACAATAAAGTAATTAATGTAACATAACACAATATACTTTAAGAACACAAGGGCATGACCTGAAACTAGCAGAAGCAAAAGGTTAAGGCTAACTTTAGGCCCTTTCATACTGGTCAGTTTTTCTTCTTTTCTTGCCTTACCAAAAGCAGAAGAAAAATGCATGACCATTAAATCCTAGAGCTTTTCACACCAGTCAGTTGCAGGTCAGTTCTGTTTTTAAAAGGCCTACATGCTGTATTTTTGGTACAATGAAAATCTTTTTTAAGCATCATTTAACTGTATAACTAGTGAATGTTTGAAAAAGACAGGGATGGGCTCGGGTGTGTTCGAGTCCCCATGTGTCCAGGAAGCCAACACTGCACTTCCCGATTCCATTTCTCCGATATTCATTGATGGACACAGATCCTGATCTTCATAACAATTGGGTTTTACTGCCCAATACAGGAGGAGGACCCGAGGGCAGAAAAATAATCTGCATATGCCTATGGGCAGTCCAAGGGGGTATATACTCCCTCTCTCTGCTATAGGTACTCCGTTTTGTTACAAGCAGTGTCAGAAGAGGGGTGGATGCTATGTCAGTCAATGAACATCAGAGAAATTGATTTTATGGTAAGTCAAAAATCCCATTTTCTCTTTCATTCATTGACAGACAGCTCCTGATCTTCAAAGCCATTAGGATGTCCCAAAGCAGTGTTAAACATGAGGGGTGGGAAGAGCAAAAAAATTCCCAAGGCCAAACAGTAGCCAACCAGGCAATGGGAGCTCAACCAAAACAACTGGAGACTACCTGATAAAAACAATACACCCTCAAAAGAGGATCAAGTCTGAAAAACCTTGCAGCCAAAAGCAGCATCTGCAGATGCAAACACATCCACTTTATAGAACTGTGTGAAAGTGTGCACTGACGACCAGGTGACCGCCTTGCAAACCTGCGTCACTGATGCCTGATGACAGAAGGCCCAGGAGTAGAGTGCACCTTGACAGGGAAAGGAGGAACCTGACCCCTGATGGAATAGGCCTGAATAACCATCTGATCCATCTGTAAATGGCTGCAGAGGAAGCGGACAACCCTTTCTGAGGCCCATCCATGAGCACAAATAGGAAGTCTGACTTCCTAAAAGACTCCGTAGCTGCCAGGTACACCCTAATTGCCCGGACCACATCCAAGGCATGCAGGCAATTTCCTTCAGGTGTTTCGGCCTGGGACACAGGGAAGGCAATACAATGTCTTCATTCAAATTAAAATCAGAGACAACCTTTGAGAGGAACGATTGGACAGGGGGCAAAGAACCACCTTATCTCTGTGAATCACCAAATAAGGTGGACAGGTAAACGCCGCCAGTTCCGACACCCTGCGCGCACCGGTGATAGCCAACAAAAAAGCCACCTTCTGAGGCAGCATAAGCAAGGGAATCTCCCAAATATTCTCAAAGGGAGGCTTCTGGAGGACCGAAAGCACCAAATTGAGGTCCCAAGGCAGCAATGGAGACCGCACTGGAGAAACAAATGTTGCACATCTTGAAGAATGGTACGCACCAGGGAGTGTGTGGCCAAGAGTCGTTGGAAGAAGACCGCCAAATCCGACACCTGGCCCTTGATGGTACTCAAGGCCAATTTCTGTTCAATCCCCCATTGACGGAAGGTCAAGAGCCGAGCCACCGAAAAAGAGTGAGGGTGAATCTCAAGACACTCACAACACGCAATGTACGTCTTCCACGTACGATGATAGATCTTCCTAGAAGTAAATTTCCTAGCTTTTAACAGCGTTGCAATCCCGGACTCAGAAAAACCTCTATACATCAGCTCCTGGCGTTCAACTGCCAAGCCGTCAAAGCCAGCGACTGTAAAGCAGGATGATAGATTGGTCCTTGGGACAGCAGATCCTCCCTGAGAGGAAGCTTCCAAGGAATGTCGGCGACCAGTCGCACCAGATTGGCGTACCAAGCCCGGCGAGTCTAGTCCGGAGCCACTAAGATGACCGAAAATCCATTCTGCCTCGATCCTGAGTAGAAGTCTTGGCAGAACCTTGAGAGGAGGGAAGGTTTAAATTAGACGATGCTGAACCCATGGGGCCACCAGTGCGACTGGGGCTTCCGCCAGAGGATCCCGTGACTGAGCCACAAACCTCTGCACCTTTCTGTTGAGCCGAGACGCCAACAGATCCACCTCGGGGATGCCCCACCGGAGACACAACCAATGAAACCCCTCTGGATGAAGGGACCACTCCCCTTGGTTCAACGCCTGCCGACTGAGGTAATCCGCCTGCCAGTTCTCCACCCCGGTAATGTGTATGGCGGAGAGGGCTGAAAATAACTGTTCTGTCCACCTTAGAATGCTGGCTACCTCCAGGGCAGCCAGGACACTTTTTGTGCCCCCTTGGTAATTGACATAAGCCACAGCCGTGGCATTGTCCGATTGAAGGCGCACTGGACATCCCTGATCGCTTGGAGTTCCAAGACATTGATCGGTAGTCTGGACTCTTCCAGTGTCCATATCCCCTGAACAAAGAGACTGCAGAGTCCTGTCCCATTTGGTCAGAATCTCTGTTTGCACGGACCTCGTATGAAACTGTGCAAACAGAACTGCCTCAAAAGGTAGACACCATCAGGCCCAGCACCCACATGCAAGTCCGGAGGGATGACCATCTGCTTGACAGAAGGGGACAAAAACAGCCTGCAATTTCTGGAATTTGTCCAGAGGAAGGAGAACTCTGGCTAACGCCGAGTCCAGAGTCAGACCCTGGTAGTCCAGTTTATTGGACAGAACCAGAGCAGACTTCTGAAAATTTAGAATGCAGCCAACTCTTCAGAGTTCGTATGGTGATTTCCAGGTTTTCCAACAGAGCAGTAGGGGACTTCAGTCGCAGAAGGAGGTCGTCCAAGTAGCCCAGTACCTCGATCCCCCATTGGCGTAACAATGCTAGAACCGGGGCGAAGACTTTTGTGAAGACCCGAGGAGCAGAGGCAAAACCAAAGGTTAAGGCCACAAACTGATAATGCTCCTCTCCCACGGCAAAGTGAAGAAAGCGCTGGTGACCGACACATTGGAATGTGAAGGTAAGCATCCTTGACGTCGATAGAGGCAAGAAAATCCCCCTAATGCAGGGATGTCACCACCATGCAAACAGACTCCATCCTGAACTTCTGCATCCACACAAAGCAGTTCAGCATTTTGAGGTTCAGGATTGGACGCACTTTGTCTTCCTTCCAGGGACCTGTAAACAGGTTTGAGTAAAAACCCAGAAAACTTTCTGAAGTCGGAACTGGGACAATCACCTCTTGAAGCAACAGGTATTGTACTGCCCCAAACAGATCCTGTAAATGGTCCAGGGACAGGCGCAAGGTTGAAGGAAAGAACCTTGCCAGGGGACAAGAGTGAAAATCGATCTTGTAGCCAGACAGAATAACTTTGTGGACCCACTTGTCTTATGCCAGGGAAGTACACGGGTCCGGACACCAACAAAGATGTCCCCCCACCCCCAATACGGATGAGGGCGCACCTTTATGCTGAAGGAGCCTTGTCTGCGGGTCTGGAGAGGCCCGCTCTCGGCTTGCCAGACCAGGTTCATTTGGATCCTCCAGAGGAGGCCCTGAAAAGCTTCGAGCCCTTGTCAGTCCACCCTGAGGGAAACCGGCAGTTAGACTTACCAGTAATGGTGTTTCTACGAACCTTCCAGGACGGTAAACAAATGAGAGACGATAGGCTCCTCCCTACAGGAAACCCAATCAGTTCACAGCTTGTTAAAGGGCCCCACCCTTCCCCTTGTCCCTCAGTTGTAAAAAAGTTCCACAACCAATTCACAAGGAATGTACAATCGCTTAGGTACTTACCACCTATATTATACATTCTTACCACACCCTTTTAACAGGGCGGGAAGTAGGCCTGCCGTCCTGGAAGGGTCATAGAAACACCGTTACCGGCAAGTATAACGGCCGGTTTTCTCTTCTCACTTCCAAGACGGCAAACATATGAGAGGATAAAAGAGTAACCATAGGCCTACCTTAGGGTGGGACCACTGCCTGTAGTACCTTTCGGCTAAAGGCTAGTCTTGCTGAGACAGCACCTCCACTCGGTAGTGCTTCAGAAACGTGTCATGGCTGGACCAGGTGGCGGCATTGCGGATCTGTTCCCAGGAAGCGCCAGCTTTTTCGGCCCAGGATGTTGCCAGGGCTCTTGTTGAGTGTGCTTTCAGCTTTGCTGGCGCAGGAACACCTGAAACCTCATAAGACATGGTAATGGCTTGTCTAATCCCCCTAGAGACTAAAGGATTTGAAGCCTGCAGTCCTTTTCTTGGTCCAGAGTAGAGGATCAGAAGAGGATTAGATCTCCTAAACTCCCTGGTCCTCTAGATGTGAGGAGGTGCCTCCTCACTTATTTACATCAGTTTCATTTCTTTGTCATTCTTCGGGTTACCACAAAAGGATTGTAAAATTATTTCCTGCTTCCTGTGAAAGGATGATGCTACCTTGGACAGCTATAAGGGATCTGGCCTGAGAATAATCCTATCTGCGAAGATCAACATAAATGGTTCTTTAATAGAAAGACCTTGTAAATCCCCTACTCTCCTGGCTGTAGCGACCGCTAACAGGAAGGCAAGTTTTAGGGACAAAAACTTAATGGGAACCTCTTCTATAGGTTCAAAAAGGGTTACCAGATAACACCTCTAGAACCCTAGTCAAGTCCCAAGGAGGGAACCTGTTTCGGATGACAGGGGTAGCTCTATCCCTGGCTAACAAAAATCTCTTAACTAAACGCTCTTTCGCAAGTCTTGCGTCTAAAAAAAATGGAGAGAGCTGCTATTTGTACCCGAAGGGTGTTAACGGCCACACCCTTTTCTACCCCATCTTGTAAAAATTCCAAGATTATGGGGACAGAGGCGGAGGAAGCTTGCTTCTGCCTACACCAAGTACAAAAAGTTTTTCCAAAATGTAAGGTATATTTTCTCATTACGGGCTTCCTGCTCAGTAAGGGTGCATCTATCACTCTGTCTGAACAGTCTTTAATTTAAGTATCTGGCGCTCACTAACCAGGCCGTCAGTTGGAGGAACTCCGGTTTCAGATGCCAAACTGGTCCCTGTGACAGTAGGTCTAGGAGGTTCGGAAGCTTCCAAGGAGGAGCTACCCCTAAATCTTTTAGTGTTGCAAACCAAGCCCTCCTTGGCCACCAAGGGGCAATGAGGAGGAGGTGGAGGCCCGGGGAACGACTGAGCTTCTGTAAAACTCGAGGAATCAGAGTTAGAGGGGGAAAGGCATACGCTAACTTGTACTGGCATGTTTGGGCCAGAGCATCTAAGCCCAACATCCCTTTTTCCTGTGCTAGGGAAAAGAACCTTTTTACCTCCCTGTTCTGTAGACTGGTGAATAGGTCTACTTCTGGGCAACCAAATTTTTTGGACTAGCGTCTGAAATACTTTGGAATTTAACTCCCATTCCCCTTGTCTTATGGGATGACGACTGAGAAAGTCTGCTTCCCCTTTGTTTGCCCCCTTTATATGGATGGCCATCAGGGAGATAACTCTCTCTTCGGCCGAGTCTATGATTTCCTGGGCTAGCACCAAGAGGGGTCTTGACCTGGTACCTCCTTGGTGGTTTAGGTAAGCTACTGTTGTAGCATTGTCTGAGAAAACCTGAATCTCCTTGCCCAGAACGGAACTTTTCGAAGGCTTTCAGGGCTTCGTCCACCTCTCTCATCTCTCTGAAGTTGGAGGAGGCCCGGGCTACTTCCTTATTCCAGATGCCCTGAGCTTGGGCTCCTTTTCTAGGTGAGCCCCCCACCCCCAAGTGCTTGCGTCCGTGGTAACCTTCAGAGGGTTCCACTGACCCCATGGTCTGCCTTTTTCCAGATTACTTGGATTTAACCACCACTCTAGGGACACTTTTACTTGAGGGGTGAGGACAACTATTTCGTCCAGGGACTCAACCTTCCTGTTCCAGGAGGAAAGGTGGAAGAATTGAAGGTCTCTTGAGTGAAACTGCGCCCAGACTACTGCTGGGATGCTGGCTGTTATGAGCCCCAAAACTCTCAGGATATCTCTCCTGGAGCACGAGGGGGCATTCTTTAAGACTCTCATCAAAGAGACTATCTTTTCCACCTTTTCCCCCGGGAGAAAAAGACTCTGTACACGTGACTCTATCCGGTACCCTAAGTAGGTCTGAACCTGGGCCGGCTCCAGGGAGGATTTTTCCATGTTGATTAATCAGCCTAGTTTCTGCAGGACTGTTAGCACCCTCTGGGTGTCTGAGTTCACTTGGTCCGCAGATGGACCAAAGATAAACAGATCATCCAGATAAGGAATTAAGGCTATTCCCTGGAGATGAAGATATGCCACTGCGTCTGCCAGGATTTTGGTAAAAATTCTCGGACTGGTTGCCAGAACAAAGGGGAGTGCCCTGAACTGCCAATGTGCTGTCCCTTCCTCTGTGACCACTGCAAATCTCAGAAAGGCCTGGTGTTCCGGATGAATTGGAACATGCAGGTAAGCATCTCTGAGATCCAGGGTTGTCATAAACACATTTTTCAGTAGGTTTTTAAGACCGTATAAATGGTTTCCATCAAAAACTTATTTTATTCAAGAAATCTGTTCAAGTTTTTTAGGTTTATGATGAGATGGTATTTTCCCGAGGGCTTGGGCCCCACGAACACGTGGGAGTAAAAGCCTTGGAAAAGCTGGTCCTTTGGCACAGGAACTATTACTAGTTGTTCTGCCAATTCCTGAATCCCTTGTAACAGGGCTCTCCTTTTTTGAAAATCCATAGGAGGATGAGTTAGGGTCTATTGATAGTGGGGGTATGGACGGAAATTGCAGGCAGTAGCCTTCCTGAATGAGGTAGTGAATGTATGGGCTGACTGAAATTTCCTCCCATTGGAAACTGCCCCCCCCCCCCTTTGATCCTGCCGTCACTTACTATCTCTGGCACCAGAGACTGAAGAGGGGAAGAGCAAATTTTTCTTTTGCCTACCTCTTCCGAAGCCCCATATCTTGTTGGGCTCTTTCCTGGCTTTCTACTGATCTTGCTTCGGGGGGCCACAAAAATGTTTCTAACCTTCTCCTTTTGGGCATAGTCGGGAATTTCTTGCCCTTCTCAGAGGACCTGGACAAAACTTCATCCAGGCCCGAGCCAAACAGCAAGGACCACTCGAAAGGAAGTCCACAGAGCTTAGCTTTTGACGTAACGTCGCCTTCCTACTCTTTAAGCCAGATGGCTCTCCTGGCTGAATTAATGAGAGCCTCAGCCTTGGCTGAGGCTATCACTGACTCCACTGCTGCATCAGCCAAATAGGCGACCGCTTTCCCTAAAGGGAGTCTTGCAGGTCCTGGTATTTAACCTGTGAAAGGTGTCTTGTAAGCCTTTCCATCTAAACATTTGCGTTCCTAGCGACGCAAGTTGCCGCTAGAGCTGGAGCCATAGTGGATGAGTTGGCATCCCAGGCTTTCCGCAAAGATTCTGCCTACGGTCCATAACCTTTCCATTTCTTCCTCTTTAAAGGGGAATCTCCGTTTCCATGACTTTGGTTTAGCTAGACTTCTTTCAGGCGACTGCCATTGTTGAAGGATTAAATCCTTCAAGGATTGGTGAACCGGTAAAACTCTAGACAGGTTTTTTCCTAACCCTTTGTACATTTTATCCTGTGCCGAAGTCTCTTTAGGGGGTTCTGGGATCTCCTCTGAAGCATAGACGGCTTGAAGGAGTCCCTGTAGGTATTCCAAACTGAATAAATTCCTATTCCGCTTGGCCTTTTCTACCTCACTATCTGGGTCCACCTCGCCCTCGTCCCCAGAGCTAGGCTGAGAATTTGCCTGACTTTCTGCATTTTCTAAACCTTCCTCTTCCCTTGCTTGAGCGGGGGGGCGAAGACACTGTGATGCCGGCAGAAAGGCAGATGGGCCTGCCTTGGAAATTATTCTCTCTTGAGAAGACAGGCCCTCCTTAGGAGCTAGCTCACCTGGTTCTATAACCTGGGGGGAAGCAACAGAGGAGCGAAAGGACTGTATTGTGGCTAACATTTCTTCTTGCATAGATTTAAGAAAATCTTCCATTAACCCTGAGGCCTCTTTACCAGCCAGTTTGTTAATACATTTGTAACAAAAAGGCTTAGTGTGAGAACTAGGTAGTTTATCACCGCAATTACCAATTTTATTTTTAGAGGAACTAGTGCCTGCAGGTAAAGGTGGTGCTATATTAGAGGCCTCCTGGGTTCTACTTGGGGACTCTGCAAAAGAAGAGGATATACAAAAAAAAAACCCCAAGGAAAGACTGGCTACAGGTCCTGCTGGGGGCATAGGAACTGCCAATGATTCTAACTAATACTGGTACTAGTTCCCATAAACAGTAAAACAGCACTTACCCGGTTCCAATCTGGGTTTGGCTGTAGTGACCTGGACCGGCCTTCCCTCCTCCTTTTCCACAAGGTGGGTTGCGGCAGGCTTCATTTCCTTTGCAGCTTTCCGGGCTCTTTGGGCCCGAGAGTCTGCTCTCCCACTTCCATGCAGGTCTGGCGTCTCCTCCGCATTTGCTTCCCTCTTCCGGGTCACGTTGCGAACGCGCCGCCTTCTGACGCGAACCGGAAATTCCGGTTTCCAAAGCGAGGCTTGGAGCACTCTTTCTGGTGGTCTTTTTTAATTTCCTCGGCGCTAAAAGACCCAGTGTAATGGCCGGAGAACCGGAGGAGACCCATGCTGGAAAGCAGGAAACAGGCCAAGAGGGACCACCCTAGTGACCGACGGCCTGTGCTTTGGGAGCGACCTGTGAGAAGCCTAAGAGGCGGCAGGTAGAGTGCGGCCACCACTGGCATTCCTGTATCACAGGGGGACCATCCAACTCCAAGTCTTCAGGTCAGAGATAAAAAAATAAATGTTTCGCTGTGGGAGAAACACAATCTAAACTGAGGTACAAGGGGAAGGGTGGGGCCTTTAAACAAGCTGTGAACTGATTGTGTTTCCTGTAGGGAGGAGCCTATCATCTCTCATATGTTTGCCATCCTGGAAGGTGAGAGGAGAAAACTTCTTTTGAGCCAAGAAGGAGGGCCCACGTCTACGACGAGGTTCCTCACCCTGAGTAGCCTGCAAAAAGTACTCTTTCCCCCTGTGAGTCCTTTAATGATGTCATCCATGGTAGCCCCAAACAGGCAATCCCCTTGAAAGGGGAGAACAGTCAAGGCCTTTCTAAAAGTCTGGTCTGTAGACCAGCATTTAAGCCAAAGGACACGCCGAAGGACCACCGCTGAAACAGAGAGCCGAGCCACTAGGGGAGCCGCAAATAGGCATCACAGATAAACTGCAGGCCCTGGATCAGCTGGTCTGCCAGCTCAGCAAAGACAGGGGGGAGCGGTTCTCCCTCCACCTCATGGCATAAAAGCTTAGCCCACTGGGTCACAGTTTTTCACACCAGGGCAATGGTGAATACCAGCCTCAGTGCCGAACCAGCCAGAGTGTACATATATTGCGGGCCAAAGCCTCCGCCTTACTGTCAGCTGGATCCTTAAAGGCTGGGGACTCTTCAACCAGAATCATGGTTGCATTGTTAAACCTGGAAACCGGAGGGTCCACCACTGTCGGAACAGTCCACTTCTTAATAAGGGACTCTTATTATTAAAGGACACCTATTAAATCGCTTAGGGACCCCAAAGGGACACTTTGGTCGTCCCCACTCTTTAGCGTCAATTCTGTCAAAATAGGCGGGAAAGGAAACATCTTTGCCACTCTGGATGGTTTGTGAGTGCCAAAGGGAACCTGCGCCTCCATCTTAAAGGTCTCATGCACAGATACAATCAGTGCTTCCACCAGCGTCTTTTCGTGCACGGTTGCAGATGTGGAGGAACAATCCTCACTATCTGAGGATTCTGGGCGCGTGGTCACACACCCAGCAGGGTGCCCCCCCCTCGCGGCAGCTGAATCAGATAAGGGATCTGATGAGACAGATGAGGCAGGGGGAGGCGGGAGGGGCGATTTTTGCTAGCCCTTCGCCGAAAGCCACCTCCACCCGGGACACAAAAGGACTCCAGGACCTCCGTCAGTAAATCAATGGTTGGGACCCGGAGGGCCCCACAGCCTCAGAGAGGCAGTCAGGTGGGGAGGTGTGCACCAAAGACTCCATGAGTCACCAAGGGGACCCAACAAAAAGCGTAAAACACTGCATAGGGACAACCCCCACTGTGCTGACAGAACCCCCCGGTCGCCAGGAACAAAGCACCAAGCGATCCTCAGCAGAGAGGGAGAGAACCCCACCAGACTCACCACCCAACAGAAACAGGCAACTGCAGCCACCAGGATAATCTGCACTCCACGATCAGAAAGTGAAAAGATCCAGGAGTCAGCACCAGGGGATGAGGAGGGGCTCCCACTGCTGAAATCGCCACCCACAGTGATCCACTGCCATGGCTGCCGCTATTTTCAATGGCAAACAACTGCAAGGCCGCCAGATATACAAACATGGCCACCGTGCATAGAAACACACAGGCTACAGCAAAATGGCAGCCCCGCCCATCACCAAGAGGCTCCCGAGGACCCAGGAGGGATACCTTGGCCTCAAGAAAACTCCCGGGCAGGAAGAGGGGCCCTGGCAGGAGTCCCCACCGCACAGTTGATCTCTGGTCGCTGGTGGCGCCCCCCTGGCCCCTAAAATCAGCATAGCGCCCTGCCCCCACCCCAGGAAGTGGACCGGATCACCCACACAGCCCCAGCATAAATGGAAGGGGAGGTAGGATGGGGGACATATGAAAGGGGGGTGCCTGTCGGAAAGGAGGGGAACCCTGGGTTCTGACCATCACAAGGAGGGGCCCACGTCCACCCCAAAACCCCCAAGGCGGAGAGGTGGGGACAGCTACTCACCATACCAGGAACCAGGCAGGCCCCGCTCCAGACAGAATGACTCGCCATCTAAATGAGGGCTGTTGCCGAGGAGGAACGCTGCAATTCGGGCCGAGAACCGGTCGTATGCGACCTCACGAGGCGTTTAACTCGCAGGCCAGCCCCATCCAGTAGGACTATGTCGCAGTCGACCTAGCGAGAGCAGGGGTCTGCGCGCGCGTGCTGGCCAGATTGGGGGGAACCACTGGATCTAGATTATCCAGCCCGCCACCCAGTCCAGGAGTTGATTGTAGATCTCACAGGAAAAACTATTTCTATCTAAAAGGAAAAATATTACCAGGACCAAAGATCCCAGCAAGGAACTAGGTCCTTACTCCTCACTAGGCAGAAAAAAACCTATAGCAGAGAATCCATGAACGAAAGAGAAATGTCTCACTGCCTGTGATTAGCAGAGTGCAGTGTTGGCTTCCTGATGCGATTGGGCACGTGGGGACTCAAACATGTTTGAACCCATCTCTAGGAATAGACTTCTAGGAGAAATAATGGTTGAAACAGTAAGTAACTATAAACATTGGTCTATATAAAGATTACTAGACAAATATTACTATAATGGAATTACAGAAGATAGTATTTAGGGAGAGAACAGGGAAGTGCCGCCTAAGCATAAAGGTTAAAGGGCACACAGGTTAAAATACACTTACAGGATGTAAGCATGAAACAGGCTCATCAAAGTGGGAAGAGGGGAGAAAGGCTAGGAATATTAAATGCCGGTTTACATTTATGCGATGCGGGAACGCTGCGAATATACAGCGTGTTCCCGCATCGCATCCGCACAACAGGCAGTTCACACTGCCATATGCGATACGCTGGGGGTGTCAATTCAAAGTTAACGACACCCCCAGATCAGATCGCATATATCGCAGTGCGATCCGAAAGTTCGCACAGAATTGGATCGCACTAGTGTGAACCACCATGCGATCCGATTCTGCTGTGGACCAAAAAAAGGTTCCTGTGCGTGCTGTAGTGCGATTGCGGTGCGAATTCAGCCATACAAACTGTGACAGACATCGCATGTCATTTTAGGAGCAGTGCGCTCTGAATTACATGCGATCTCTGTGATCACACAAATGTGAACTGGCACTAAAAGTAAGGTAGCACCTAACAAGAGAAAACCGATATCTACTAACCAACCCTTGACCCTGATACCCTTGATTGGTATGTGCAAATGCAACAAAACCTGTTGTGTCTGACATGCAAATTCGTAGAACATGGTAAAAAAACATGTTCCTACATAAATGGAAAACATACTAGATCAGGGAATTCTACAACTGCTCGACAGACAATGTGGTGTACTGCCTTTCTTGCCCATGTGGCCTACTTTATGACGGTAGAACCATTAGAACTCTCAGAAAACGGTTTGGGGAACACAGGCATTTCATTGAAAAAGGATGCGATGAGAATAGTGTTCCCCGCCATTTTCTTGAGCATCACAATACATTTTCCACTGGCCTTAAAGTTTGGGTCATTGAAGCCATTTCTCAATTGCTTCCTGCGGCCAAATGTTTTAAGCGCCAGCAGGAAACGTTTTGGATTCGTTCCTTGGGTACTCTCGTGCCAGTCGGTTTATATGAAGAAATTGAAACCCACACCCTACTGTAACTGTGATATTTGCACCCATCTCTTCAAATGCATTAAACACACGCTACAGGACAGATATCATTTGGTATAAACATCTACCTTGTGATGTGTTTTATCATAGTATATTAGTAATATCTATCAACACAGATCAGAATTCATCTGACTCTTTTCTCTGTGTATTTTCCTTCTAGCGGACCCTTATGGTCCAGACCAATCCTATTAAAAATACTTATTTTGGGGGGTCGTTTTTTTTGTCATCCATAGTAAGTATCCTCCTGAATCATAGCCTTCTGTATTTGAACATTGTTTTTAAAATGGTTTATGTGGAATAACATTTTCATAGACTAAGCTGTAGGCTGAGTTGTTCAAGGGATGCCTTCCTCGCAATCCAGCCTATATAATTTTTTTATTAATATTTTTTTATAATATATTTTTTTAACAACAACTACTATATGTGATCATATTTATGCTGTAAATAACACTTTTGTTCCTCATCATTCTAATACACAAGTTTCATCAGTTATTTTATATTTTATTATAGATTTCTTACTGTTATTTTTGGTATTATTTTTATTATTATGTGTTTTATGAGTGACATCCATTTTATACGGTCCACCCTTGGCTGTTGGTCATAAAGTTTTAATGTCACTGAATTTAGCTCCTAATGCCCAATTGTTTCATGTATCCCTCTGTTTTTATAAGAGCCATCATGTTCCTGCTGTGGCTGGCTATTATAGACCCATGGCAATACATCTAAATAGCCCCTTAGGAACAGTTTCCCTTTAGGCCTGTGGAAGGAGCCGTAGCTCTAAGTGCATATCCTGCCTGCCTCATCCATCTGGTAATGTCATTTCTGCCTGCTTTCTACACTGGTTTGTTTCCTGGTGGCACCAGGACGATCAGATGAGCTGCATCTGAACACCACAGCCCCATAGACGGCGTCATACTCCAGGGACGGATTGGAATGGCCTTCTCCCCTCTCTCCTTATTAATTAGCCTGTTTCATGCTTACATCTTGTAAGTGTATTTTAACCTGTGTGCAATAAATGCCTTTAGCCTCTACACTTAGGTGGTGCTTCCCTGTTCTCTCCCTTCTCATTTGTTACAGAGCAAGCTATACTCTGAGGATAGCTGCTGCCACTCATCTTGAACTACTTTTTCCATATATTGATGGACTAGCATATGGTCTTATACATGAACTATTGATCAGACTTATGGTTATGATTTTCATGCTGATCCTGCATTACCTTTGCGCCATAAACACTGGGTTTCAGAAGATTGTATTTAACTATATACAAAAATGTTTTCAATAACAATGAATTCTTTGATATCATTAGCTCAGTTATTTATGTGTTTCCATTTACTGGCTGTCTCTAAGAGGGGACCATCTGCTGGATGCCACTAAATCGTGATAGCACATCTGTGAATGTTATAATCATTCATGATGTGCAAGAGAACAAGACATTTTATTTAAAGTGGTGTAATGTTTTACATTTTGTGCAGTTGGTCATAATTCTGTTTGTGTTCTAAAATACTAAGTGCGTGTGATCACAGAAAATGCAGAAGCAACTGCAAATAAGTATGGAGTGGGCAGCAAGCATACACAAAGGAGGATAATAAAATGTCAAAGTGGGAGTGGGATTCACCAGTTGCATCATCACATGATTGCAGAGGCTGAAGCGTTGGCTCATTACGAGCTGTGTGGATATTTAATGAAGGAAATTCCATTTCCCATTACTGTGCAAACCTACTGACATTGTATAATATGAGGGAAAGAACATTCTAAATAGTCTAAACATTGTACAACATACAAAGCCAAGTCTAGGTCAACATGATGAGAAAGAATGTAATATAAATTGCTGTCCACCAAGGTCAGTCGAGTTTTTAAAATACTATCCAATAATTCTTATTTCATTGTCTAGAATGATTACGCTAATGTCCCAGAAAAAAACACCATCAAAAAAGGTTAAAGGATAAGATCACCTTTTGAAAAAACTGTATTTTTGACTTAAAAAATTATTTTCTCTAAAGTTCATTGACAGACGCAGCTTCATATATCTTCTTGACCATTGGGTTATGTTGCCCCCTACAGGAGAAGGACACTAAGCAGGAAAAAACTTTACCACGCCTATGTGGCAATCCCTGCATCCATAACCCCACACACTCTGCTTTAGCTCTGTTTTGTTGCAAGCAGTGTTTTAGAAGACCACAACCCCATTCCACTCAAATAGAGGGGTGGGTGCTGCGTCTGTCAATAAACTTCAGAGAAAAGGATTTTACGGTAAGTCAAAAATCCAGTTTTCTCTATCGTTCATTGACAGATGCAGCTTCATATCTTCTTGACCACTGGGACATCCCAAAGCAGTATTTGTATGAGGGGTGGGAAAAACAACGTAAAAAAGAACGTAATTTCCCAAGGCTAAACGTAGCCAACCAGGTAACATGAAGCTCAACCAGAAAAAACATAGACCCTCAAAGAGAAAAAAAATCTATCTTTTAGACAGCAGCCTGCAAAACCTTGCGGCCAAAACAGGCATCCGAAAATGCCAACACATCTACTTTGTAGAATTTTGTGAACGTGTGCACCGACGACCAAGTCGCCGCCTTGCAAACTTGCATCACTGACGCCTGATGGCGAAAAGCCCAGGAACCGCTCAGCGCCCTAGTAGAGTGCACCTTCACAGGGAAAGGAGGAACTCGACCCTTCAGTGAATAAGCATGAACTACCATCTGTCTGATCCATCTAGATATGGTCCCAGCAGACGCAGCCCATCCTTTACGAGATCCTTCAGTAAGAACAAATAGAGCATCTGATTTTCTGAACGACTCAGTAGCCGCCAGGTCTAATTGCTCGCACCACATCCAAAGAATGCAATGCAATTTCCTTGGAATGCTTGGTCTTAGGACAAAGTGAAGACATCACAAGGTCTTCATTCAAATGAAAATCAGAAACCACCTTAGGAAGAAAAGACTGATTAGGTCAAAGAAACACTTTATCTCTGTGGACCACCAGATAGGGTGAGCGGCAGGACAACGCCGCCAACTCAGATACTCTGCGGGCAGAAGTAATGGCCACCAAAAAGGCAACCTTCTGAGACAAGGTAAGCAGAGGAATCTCCCTAATGTTCTCAAACTGAGGTTTTTGAAGAACAGATGGTACCAAATTCAGATCCCACGGAGGTAGCAGGGATTGCCTCGGGGGAGCCATGTGGCGAACCCCCTGAATAAAAGTGTGAATCTGGGCACTTGGCCTTTGATAGTGCCCAAGGCCAATCGCTGTTTAACACCTTTTTGAAGAAAAGCCAAAACCCTAGCCACTGAGAACAAGCGAGGGTGTACCTTCAAAGATTCACACCATGAAATGTACGATTTTCACGTACGATGATAGATCTTCCTGGAAGTAGACTTCCAGGCCTTCAGAAGTAGGAATCACTGAATCAGAAAGACCTATATTCTTCAATACCTGGTTTTCAACAGCCATGCCGTTAAAGCCAGCGACTGTAAAGCAGGATGGAAGATCGGTCCTTGAGACAGCAGACCTTTCCTGAGAGGGAGTCTCCAGGGAGCATCAGCGACCAATCTTATTAGGTCTGCGTACCAAGACCAGTGAGGCCAGTCTGGGGCCACCAGAATCCCTTCCACTTCTATCCTGCAAAGAAGCCCCGGTAGAAGTTTGAGTGGAGGGAATGCATAAATCAGCCGATACTAACTCCAAGGAGCCACCAGCACGCCTGTGGCGTTGGCCAGAGGATATTGAGACCTGGCTACTAACCTCTGAACCTTCTTGTTGAGTCGAGAAGCAAACAGGTCGACGTCGGGTGTCCCCCACCAGACACACAAGAGATGAAACACCTCTGGGTGTAAGGACCACTCCCCTTGATCCAACACCTGACGACTCAGATAGTCCGCCTGAGAGTTCTCCACACCTGGGATGTGCATAGCAGAGAGGGCTGGAACAAACTTCTCTGCCCAATCAAGGATCTCGGCCACCTACCGGGCCGCCAAGACACTTTTTATGCCCCCTTGATGATTGATATAAGCCACGGCTGTGGCATTGTCCTATTGTACCTGGACTGGAAAATCTTGCAGACGAGTTGTCCAGTATCTCAGGCAAAGATTTATTGCCCTGAAATCCAAGATATATAATCGGAAGTTTTGACTCTTCCAGCGTCCAGGACCACTGGGAGCAAAGCTTCCCCAGAACTCCACCCCAGCCTAACAGGCTGGCGTCTGTGGTTACCACCGTCCAATACAACGGAAGGAAGGACTTGCCCTGGCGTAGGGCTAACGAGCAAAGCCACTATAGAAGAGCAGTCTTCGTTGTGTGACTCAACCAAATTAAAGTGTCCAAGGACTCTGGATCTTTGTTCCATTTGATGAGAATCTCCCTTTGTAAGAGTCTCCTGTGGAACTGAGCAAACGGAACCGCCTCAAAGGGTCTATGGAGGCCAAAAAGTCTCCCTTCTAGGGATGCCAGTACCGTTTGAATGGACTCCATTCGATACTTCTGTACCCGCACAAAGCGGTTCAGAGCCTTGAGGTCCAGAATTGGACATTCTTTGCCTTCTTTTCTGGGCACAGTAAACAGGTTTGAATAAAATCCCTGAAAGCGTTCCCGAGAGGGAAGCATCACAATCACCCCTTGTGACAGCAGGTCTTGTACCGTCTCTCGTAGGTCCCTTAACTGGTCTGGAGATAGGCGTAGATTGAGCAGGAAGAACCTGTCCAAAGGACGAGACTAGAATTCGATCTTGTAACCCGAACAGATCAGTTTGTGGACCCATTTGTCTTGAATCAAGGAAGTTCATGGTTCCGGAAAGAATGTAAGACATTCACCCCAGAAACGGGGGCGGGCGTCCCTTCATGCAGACGAGGATTTGTCCGCAGATCCAGACTGGCCAGATTTTGCTTACCCAACCATGTCTTCTTGGAACCCCCAGAAGACTGGAATGGCTTTGCTCCTTTCTCCTGCGACCCGGATGTGCGAAAGGGCCACCGTCTAGTACGTGGCGCCCTGCTCTTGGATGACTGTGGAAGAAGAGTACTCTTCCCACCCGTAAGGCCTTTTATCAGCTCATCCAAGGAGGATTCAAACAACCTGTCCCACAATAAAGGGGGACACCATGCGTCTAATAGAAATACCCACGGCAAACACTCTGGCCACCAGGGGAGCCGCATCCAGCGACACATCACAAATATACAGCAGGGCTTGACCCATCTGGTCCATTAGCTCAATCAGACCCGGAGAGAGCTGCTCCGTTTCCAAGTCACCTTTAAGTAACTTCACCCTTGACAATGTTGTCATAAAGTTCCAGACAAGGAAACACCTTGCCTGACGACTTTTGGGATTTGTGGGTGCCAAAAGACACTTGCGTCCCGGATGCTGTAGACTCATCTGCCATTTTTAATATTTCCCACACTGATACTATAAGTGCTTCCATGAGCGCGCTTTCAGGCGCGGCGGCAGACGAGGACATGTCCTCCTCGCCCTTCAGAATGCGATGACACAGATCCACCAAGGTGGGGTGCGTCCGCGGCGGCCATATCTGCCTCAGAATCTGAGGATACCACAGAGGGAGGTGAAGGCAAAGGACGCTTTCGGCTAGCAGCACTTATTAAAACTAAATCCACTTTTGACACCCAGCTTTCCAAAACTGCTTTAAAAGCAGACAGTAAGTGCGTCTGTAAGTGAATGTTTGTCCTGGGACTCCATTAGCATTGAAAATTTAAAAAAAAAAAATGCAGTGTCACTTTAAAAAAGTTTCAAAAACGCGATCCGCACCGATGCACCAGTGGTACTACAAGTCCCAGCCTAACACAGCCTGCAGCAGTGTGAGTGAGGAATACCTACAGGGACCCAAAAAACATTACCACCAAACCGGTCTGGAAGCTACAGGAACATTCCTTGCTGAAGATAGAAACGATCTGGCACAGGAAATGAAAAGCACCTGGGTCATGCCTAGAGCCTTTAGCATCTACCCTTGCTGTCCAGCAAGGAAAAAACAGGCGCCGCTGAGTGTAGCATAAAATTTATTGCCATGACATACATATAAAACTCACATGGGAATGCCTTAGTCCATGGTTCCTAGATCGCTTCCTGCGTCCTGTGTGTCTGCCTTCCAACAGGCCCACAGCCGTGTGATGACGATGACAGGAAAAGCCGTGAAGGAGCTGGATAAGGCGGGGGCAGCGGTGAACCGCAAGCCTTCCCGGATATGACGTAACGCGTTTTGGAGCATGCGCACAAAGCTCCTTCCTCAGACGAATAGAGACACTCTGCATCGTTGGACATAAAAAGACCAGCGCCGGAAATGGCTGCAGAGGATGTTGGGGGGCAGTACAAGCGGCATCAGGAAGTGATCGAATGCCATAAGAATTACAAACATACTATATAAAAGCATATGGATACATGTTAATGGCATATTTCATAAGGTAGCAGTAAAAAAACATGTAAATATAAAAATTCATACTAAATATGTATAAGAGGGACTGAAACTAAAAAAGCACACACACGTATATATATATATATATATATATATATATATACTGAGCGTGTGTGAGATGTCCCCTATATAAGATTGCACAATATAATATACAAGTTAATAGAAAAATGATAATAAATAAGAAAATAATAATATAATAAATAGAAAAAAGGGGGATAAAGTAAGAAAAATGAATAAATAAAAATAAATATAAAAATAAAATAGATGATAAATTACACACACACACACACATACATATATATATATATATATATATATATATATATATATATATATATATATATATATATATATATATATATATGTGTGTGTGTGTGTGTGTAATTTATCATCTATTTTATTTTTATATTTATTTTTATTTATTCATTTTTCTTACTTTATCTCCCTTTTTTCTATTTATTATATTATTATTTTCTTATTTATTATCATTTTTCTATTAACTTGTATATTATATTGTGCAATCTTATATAGGGGACATCTCACACACGCTCAGTATATATATATATATATATATATATATATATATATATATAAATAAAACAAGAAGTCTACATATATGTACACATACATATAGATGTAACTCGTATACACATATGTGTGAAAAAACTGAATTTTTGTAAAATCTTACCTGTAAAATTCCTTTCTCTGAGTCCTCCAACAGTCGCCGCCTCTTCATATTCGTCACAATGGGGTTATTGACCTTTGCTCCGTAGGAGTAGCTAGGCAACAGAATATGTTAATATCAAAGCTTTTAGCATACCCCACCCCTAGGGGGTGGTCCCCTCAGTCAATACCCTCCTGCTTCCTGCATTCCTACCTCAGTTTCAGTAGTATAGCAGTAGAGTACATAAACAAACCCCAAAAGAGGGGCGGGGGCGGCGACTGTCGTAGGACTCAGAGAAAGGAATTTTACAGGCAAGATTTTACAAAAATTCAGTTTTCTCTTACGTCCTCCGACAATCGCTGCCTCTTCATATTCGTCACAATGGGGACGTCCCAAAGCAGTGTAGACATGAGGGGTGGGAAACCAGCAGCCGCGCCTAAGGCAACGCAATACCCACATCAGAGAAAAGAACCTTACCAAAGGAAGGAAACCAACTGGGCAACATGAAAAAACTTGCTCAACAGGAGCAACAACCCAGGAAAACAAATAACCCAGGGATAAAAAAAAAAACATCCCAACAGCCAAGGGTCCAAGAAAAACAAGGAACCCTAAGGCACCGCCGCACAAAGAACCTTGCGGCCAAAGGAAGCATCCGCCGACGCCGCCATGCCTTTCCGAGGCCCCTCTGGAAGAACAAATAGAGAATCCGTCTTGCGAAAGGATTCAGTCGATGACAGGTAAACCCTGATCGCCCGAACAACATCCAAGGAATGCAAAGCCACCTTCTTTGGATGTTTAGGCTTTGCGCAAAGCGAAGGCAAGACAATGTCCTCATTGAGGTGAAATTCTGAAATTCTTTTTGGAAGGAAAGACGGGTTAGGTCGCAAGACCACCTTATCCAAGTGAACCACAAAATACGGAGATCTGCAGGACAAAGCAGCCAGCTCCGACACCCTACGAGCCGAGGTGATTGCCACCAAAAAGGCGACCTTCTTGGACAACATAGACAACGAGATCTCCCTGATTGTTTCAAAGGGAGCATGTTGCAACATGGACAGAACAAGATTCAAGTCCCATGGAGGTAAAGGCTCCCTCCTAGGAGGGACCAGATGCCGCACCCCTTGAACAAAGGTGCCAACCAAAGAATTAGACGCCACAGGGCGTTGAAAGAGAACGGCCAGAGCAAAAATCTGACCCTTAATCGTGGCCAACGCCAAACGCTGGTCCACGCCCGTTTGAAGAAAAGCCAACACCCTTGATACCGAGTATGAGCGAGGGGAATACCCCCTGGACTCACACCAAGCAAAATAGGCCTTCCAAGTACGGTAGTAAACCTTCCCCGAAGAGGACTTTCTAGCCTTGATCAAAGTGTGAATGACCTCAGGGGAGAGACCCCTATCCTTCAGGATCTGGGATTCAACAGCCAGGCCGTTAAAGCCAGCGACTGTAAAGCAGGATGGAATATCAGCCCTTGAGACAGGAGATCTTCTCGAATAGGCAGACGCCACGGAGCCTCGACCGCCAGATTCACAAGGTCTGCGTACCAAGACCGGCGAGGCCAGTCTGGTGCCACCAGAATCACCGTTTTCGGTTCCGAGGCCAACCTGCGAAGGAACCTAGACAGTAGCTGAATTGGTGGAAAGGCATACATCAGACGATACTGATGCCAGGGCGCCACTAACGCGTCTGAGGCGTCTGCCCGAGAATCGCGCGTCCTTGCCACGAACCTTCCCACCTTGTTGTTCAGACGAGATGCGAAAAAGTCCACATCTGGGGACCCCCACTTCTCGCACAACATTAGAAAGACATCCGGGTGAAGGGACCATTCCCCCTGGTCCAGGGTCTGGCGGCTCAGATAATCCGCCTGCCAGTTCCCAACCCTCGGAATGTGAACAGCAGAAATCGCCGGGACGTGCGTCTCGGCCCAAGATAGAATGTCGGCTACTTCCCGAGCCGCTCGGGCACTCCTGGTGCCCCCTTGGTGGTTGATGTAGGCCACCGCTGTGGCATTGTCCGTCTGCACCCGAACCGGACGGCCCTGCAGCCTGTCCGACCAACGCCGAAGGCAGAGATTTATCGCTCGCAATTCCAGAATGTTGATCGGAAGGGAAGACTCCTCCTCCGACCAAGTTCCTTGGGCAGACAGAACGCCCAGAACACCACCCCAGCCCGACAGGCTGGCATCCGTGGTGATCACTGTCCACGAGCAAGGGCGAAAGGACTTGCCCCCCGACACCGCCGGGGACTGGAGCCACCACAGAAGGTCCCTTCTGGCGCGATGACTCAATGAAATCTGGAGATCCAGAGATTGCGGTCGTCCGTCCCACCTGGCCAGAATCTCCCTTTGAAGACCCCGCGTGTGAAACTGGGCAAAGGGTATCGCCTCGAAAGCCGAGACCATCAGCCCCAGACACCTCATGCACGTCCGGAGGGACGAGTACTGAACGTCCCTGAGGGACCCGACTTCTTCCTGAAGCTTCCGGAGCTTATCTTCCGGCAGGAAGACCTTCGCCTGAACAGAGTCCAGGATCATTCCCAGGTAAGGAAGACGAACCGACGGACACAGCGTCGACTTTGGAAAATTTATCGTCCAACCGAACTCCTGCAGAGTCTGCATCGTGATGGACAGGTCGTTCACCAGGTCCTGACTGGTCGCAGACCGAACCAGAATATCGTCCAGATACCCCAGGACCGAGATGCCCTGGGCTCTCAACAAAGCCAGAACCGGCGCAAGCACCTTGGTGAAAACCCACGGAGCAGAAGCGAGACCAAAGGGTAACGCCACGAATTGGTAGTGATCCTCCGCAATGGCGAATCGAAGGTACTGCTGGTGACCCTCGAAAATGGGAATGTGAAGGTACGCATCCTTCAAGTTGATGGAGGCCATGAATTCACCCGGAACCAGGGCAGCCACCACTGATCGCAGGGATTCCATGCGGAACTTGCGAACCCGCACAAAGCGGTTCAGAGCTTTCAAGTCCAGAATCGGACGTACCTTGCCCTCCTTTCTGGGCACAGCGAACAGATTTGAATAGAACCCCCGAAATCTGTCCCGATGAGGCACCGGAATCACCACTCCCTGAGCCCGCAGGTCCCGCACCACCAGGTGCAGATCCCGCAATCGCTCCGGAGACAGCTGAAGATTTGAGGGAAAAAATCTGCCCGCCGGCCGATAGAGAAACTCGATCTTGTATCCAGATCGAACGATTTCCTGAACCCACCTGTCCCGAACGCGGGCCAGCCAGGGTTGAAGAAAACCGAGCAAACGTCCCCCCACCCCAGAACTGGGTGAGGGCGCTCCTTCAGGCCGTATTGTTATGGGCAGCGGACCCGGACTGGCCGGACTTCTGCTTACCTGTCCACGGCTTTTTCTGGGAGCCTTGTCCCTTGAAGGGCTTACCCTTATAGTGCGACAGAAAGGCACGAAAGGACCCCTGAGAGGGTCTAAACGAAGTATTCTTCTTACCGCGAACAAACTTAGACTTGTGAGTCTGGGGCAAAAGAGTACTCTTACCCCCAGAAATACCCTTTATCAGAGTATCCAAAGATTCGCCAAAAAGGCGAGATCCCGCGTAAGGCAAATTAGCCAAAGTCTTGCGAGAAGATTGGTCAACAGACCAACATTTCAGCCAGATCAGGCGACGGTTCAACACCGCCACACTCTGCAGACGCGCAGCCAAAGGGACCATATCTAGGTCCGCATCACACAAATACATGACACCCTGATGAATCTGATCCACCATAGCCAATGTTGACGGCGAGGCAGAGTCATTCACCAGTGTGCGCCTGAGCACCTGCGTCCAATCGGCAATAGCCTGGGCTGCCATAATGGAAGCAAAAATAGGCTTCAGCATAGAGCCCGCAACCGTATAAGAGTGACGGGCCAGAGACTCCAATCTCCTGTCCGTAGGGTCCCGGAACACCGGGGTATCCTCAGCAGGGATCGCAGTGGATTTATTCAAAATCGCCACCGCGTGATCCACCTGAGACGGCACACACCAACGCTCATCAGTAGCTGGTGTAAAAGGATAACGCAGCTTGAACCTACTTGGCACAGCAAAAGGCTTTTTTATGTTGCGCCATTGCTCCTCAACAGCGCGCTGAAATTCCGTAGAGCAAGGAAAAACCTGCGACATTGTGCGTTTCCTTTGCGTCCCGTACGAGGACATCAAAACAGGAGGACACGGTTCATCCTCCAAATGCAGCGTTTGCTTGATAGAAGCAACCAACTCATCCATGAGTGCAAGCTCTTCAGATGAGCCAGGGGGAGAATCATCAACCCCTTCCACCTCAGCCTCCCCTTCAGACCCCGCAAGGTCTAGAGATGAGCGAGACCCTGAGAAGGGCACTCCAGCCATAGCATCCCCATCGCCCTCTGAATCAGAGGAAATTGACACTCTGGGCCTTTTTGTGGATCGATCAGCCACCAGCATCTGCACCTGAGCAGCTAGGTTAGCCACAATAGTAGCCAGATCAGCCCCCTCGGGGGAAGCAGCAGCCCCTTGGCCCCCTACCAAGGAGGGAGGAAACTTGCTTTCCTGAGAATCCATGCCCCAGTAACTTAGGAAAAAAAGGAGTACTGCCCCTTTAAGGTCGCGGCGATCGTAGCCCACCGCACTCACAGAATACACTGACCCCCACAGAGATAGGAATACAAGGCAAGGAATACAGGAATATGGAAAGGTAAAACCTGGAGGGATCACACAGGCTGCTGCACCGATCGCTGTCCCAGAGGAAAAGGAAGTGATGCAAGACTGACCGCCCTTATGAAGCCTATGAAAAGGCTACACAAACATGGCCGCTGGCTGAGGCTCCATAGGCAGATACAGAAAAACAGTGCTGACATGAGGCCGGATCGATCGCCGCCAAAATGGCGGCGCTTGGCGCCAAAAACGCCGCTCTTTCCACACAGGACCGGACACCATAGCTGGCTGTAAAAAAATGGCGGACCGCAGCAGTGGTCGCCGCACAGTATGCTCCAAAAACTCTGCACAAGCATGTCACACATAGCATACAGCATGTCTCACAGAACTCTCAGCCTGTTACACAGAGCAGAGCAGGAGAGCCCCCCCCCCCTCTTCAGCCCACAGAAAGGCAGCTAGTACTGACAGGGAGCTCAAAGATTTTTCACAGACATGCAGGGTCCCACAGTCCCAGACTGACACCCAAAACAGACAGGTCCCCACACAGAATACACTTACCATCCGGATGGCGTGGGGAACCCGCACAAGCGATCAAACCGCTGCACTAGGGACAGGGAGAGTCGCAGCCAGGACGCAGTGGAACTGCGGTGCGAAACCGCAAATGGCGTCCGGTGAGGTAGCCACCCCACCGCAGCATCCCTGCAGCGAACAGGGATGGGTCGTTCACAAATGCCAGGGAAACCTGAGCTGAACGCTCGATGGCAGGCTGGGAAGCCACTGGCCCTGAACCTCGGGTACCCAGGGAGGCCAGCCCGAGACCCAGCTCCGCATGATCATCTTCATCCGAAGAACTAAACTAATGCTGAAAAATAACAGCTAAGCAAAGAAGAGAAAATACTTGAAATAAAATCAAAAAAAGAGAATAGAGGCTGAGACTGAAATCCCAGCACAGGGAAGCCTGCTAACTCCTGAGCTAGACAAATGAAACTGAGGTAGGAATGCAGGAAGCAGGAGGGTATTGACTGAGGGGACCACCCCCTAGGGGTGGGGTATGCTAAAAGCTTTGATATTAACATATTCTGTTGCCTAGCTACTCCTACGGAGCAAAGGTCAATAACCCCATTGTGACGAATATGAAGAGGCGGCGACTGTCGGAGGACGTAAGAGAAAATGCGTTCAACACTCATGTGACACACATGATTCTCAATAGTACACTATTAAATATTAGTAAATAAAAAATGGAGTTATATAAAGTTAATTTACAGAATGGTATTAGTAACTTACAGAATGGTATTTATATCTAATTCTTTGTTAAGTCCCCCGGGTGAGAGAACATTCAGGGCATATATCCAATATGTTTCCCTTTGACAGTCGTTTGAACCTCTCTGCCTCAGGGATACACTTTTGGATAGACTCAATCACCCATACGCGTAAGCCATTGGTGGACTTGGCATGATAGTGGAGAAAATGTCTCGGGACACTATGTATATCCTTACCCTCTTGTATATAGCGTCTGTGTTGCCCAAAACGTGCCCGCAATGCCCGTATGGTTCTGCCAACATATTGTAGACCACACGGGCACACCAGGCAGTACACTACAAAATCGGAGGAGCAGGTGTGGAACTCATTGATCCCATACCTGGTCCCCTTAACAATAAATTCTTTCTGGCCATGTGTCACAAATTGACACGTCAAACATAGCGGTTTTCGGCATTGGTACATGCCGGTCATTTTGAAGACGTTTTACCGCATTGTTTATTCAGATTTTTTGGAGATGTGACAGAATGCACAGAAAACCAACAAACATGGTCATAATTTGACCAGAGCTGAAAATATGGCACTGAAAAAACTTATGTCTAACCCCCATATTATTATAAAATCTGCGGATAAGGGTGGAAGCATCATAGTCCAGGATAAGGCTGATTACATCAGTGAGGCCAACAGGCTACTTTTGGTTAAAAAAACGTATGTCAAATTAAGGGAGGACCCACTATTGGAATACACTAGGGAAGCTAAAAGTATAACAAATATGGCCCACAAGAACAATATCATTTCCAAATCTGAAATGTCATTTATTATTAAAGAGTATTTCTATACACACTATTTCTACCATCTTCCAAAAGGTGCATAAATGCATTTCCAACCCTCCTGGTAGACCCATTGTGGCTGCCATGGATAGTGTGACTAGTGGCTTTTCACAATATGTAGATGTGTTCCTACAGCCCATAGTGCAAGACCTACCCTCTTATATTCAGGATGGTATCCACCTACTGGAGCTGCTCGCCCCATATTCCTGGGAGTCCACATACCTTTGGGTGTCTCTGGATGTGCAGTCGTTATACACATCCATACCACATCCTGTAGGTATGAGGGCACTGGAATTTTTTCTTAGTAAAGATTCCACTTTTAATCCCCGACAGGCAGAGTTTATTATGGAAGCTACATTGTTCTGCCTTACACACAATTATTTTATGTTCAATGAAGACTACTACCTACAAATCAATGGTACAGCTATTGGGACTAACTTTGCCCCATCTAATGCCAATCTTACGATGGGGCACTGGGAAACTCGTTACATTCCAAGCAATAACCCTTACACTTCACACATAGTTTTTTTTGGTCGTTACATTGACGACATTATTATTATTATTTGGGATGGAGAGGCCTCTGCAGTCGATGAGTTTGTTACTCATTGCAATAACAATGACATGGGCCTTAGCTTCACTTCTGTAGTGGATACAGACCATTTAGCCTTTCTGGACTTGGATCTGTACCATGAGAACCAGAAAGTGTTAGCAAAAAATTATACCAAGCCAACAGCCGGAAATTCCCTGTTACATTATCAAAGTTGCCACCATCCGCGCTGGCTTAACAAATAACAATATCCCTAAAAGTCAATTTTGCAGATTGAGACACAATTGTATAAAGACCACTGACTACGAGGAACAGGGAGAAGCCTTGAAGTTTTTAGAAAAAGGCTATCCCATGGACCTTATCGAACAAGCGTATTCTCACTACATTACACCACAAGCCACTAAAAGAAAAAAGTTAAGGGAAGATAATATACATATGAGGTTTACTACACAGTTTCATAATCATCATCGTCAGATGGAACAAGTAGTACGGAAACATTGGCCACTGTTACTTCAAGATCCTCATCTCAAATCACAGCTACCCAGCAAACCTAAGTTCTCATACAGGAAGGCTTCTAGTATCAAAACAAAAATTGCTCCTAGTAAGCTAAAATCAAAAAAGTATCAATCACCTTCCTCATCATTCTTCAAAATGACCGGCATGTACCAATGCCGAAAGCCGCTATGTTTGGCGTGTCAATTTGTGACACATGGCCAGAAAGAATTTATTGTTAAGGGGACCAGGTATGGGATCAATGAGTTCCACACCTGCTCCTCCGATTTTGTAGTGTACTGCCCTGGTGTGCCCGCGTGGTCTACATTATGTTGGCAGAACCATACGGGCATTGCGGGCACGTTTTGGCCAACACAGACGCTATATACAAGAGGGTAAGGATATAGATAGTGTCCCGAGACATTTTCTCCACCATCATGCCAAGTCCACCAATGGCTTACGCGTATGGGTGATTGAGTCTATCCAAAAGGGTATACCTGAGGCAGAGAGGTTCAAGCGACTCTGTCAAAGGGAAACATATTGGATATATGCCCTGAATGTTCTCCCACCCGGGGGACTAAACGAAGAATTAGATATTAATACCATTCTGTAAGTCACTAATACCATTCTGTAAATTAACTTTATATAACTCCATTCTTTATTTACTAATATTTAATAGTGTACTATTGAGAATCATGTGTGTCACATGAGTGTTGAACGCATTTTTTCACACATATGTGTATACGAGTTACATATGTATGTGTACATATATGTAGACTTCTTGTTATATATGTGTATATATATATATATATATATATATATATATATATATATATATATATGTGTGTGTGTGTGTGTGTGTGTGTGTGTGTGTGTGTGTAATTTATCATCTATTTTATTTTTATATTTATTTTTATTTATTAATTTAATTTTTCTTACTTTATCCCCCTTTTTACTATTTATTATATTATAATTTTTTCTTATTTATTATAATTTTTCCATTAACTTGTATATTATATTGTGCAATCTTATATAGGGGACATCTCACACACGCTCAGTGTGTGTGTGTGTGTGTGTGTGTGTGTGTGTGTGTGTGTGTGTGTGTGTATATATATATATATATATATGCTTTTTTAGTTTCAGTCCCTTTTATACATATTAGTATGAATTTTTAGATTTACATTTTTTTTTACTGCTACCTTATGAAATATGCCATTAATATGTATCCATATGCTTTTATATATCAGGTTTGTAATTCTTATGGCACTCGATCACTTCCTGATGCTGCTTGTACTGCCCCCCAACATCCTCTGCAGCCATTTCTGGTGCTGGTCTTTTTATGTCCAACGATGCAGAGTGTCTCTATTCGTCTGAGGAAGGAGCTTTGTGCGCATGCTCCAAAACGCGTTACGTCATATCCAGGAAGGCTTGCGGTTCACCGCTGCCCCCACCTGATCCAGCTCCTTCACGGCTTTTCCTGTCATCGTCATCACCCGGCTGCGGGCCAGTCGGAAGGCGGACACACAGGACGCAGGAAGTGATCTAGGAGCCATGGACTAAGGCATTCCCATGTGAGTTTTATATTCATGTCATGCCAATAAATTTTATGCTACACTCAGCGACGCCTGTTTTTCCTTGTGTTGTCAGCGGGATTCTCGCTTTTTGCCTGCCAGAGCTGCCCTGAGTTTACATCAGCAACATTGGAGCATATGCTTCAGAAGCCCCTGGTCATCCCTACTAACTGTTGTTTTGCTACATTGGGGTCCTTTTTCCTTGGCACAAGCGCCCAGCACCTCTCCTGCCTTGCTGTCCAGCGATCGTGGACTACAAGAAAATGGCCGGCCCATGCATTCCTATGGGAAACTATCAAAACATGGCCGTAAAGAGAAAACTTTTTACATTAAGGCAGAGCAGAAGTCAGCAAAATGGCGGCCCCCACAGTGCGCCATGCGGTCTCCAGGACCCCCATGGGGGTCATCCTACCAGAGGCATTGGAGGGTCCCCAGAAGAAGACTCCACCAGGACAGATGCCCCCCCCCCCCAGAACCGCTGCAGCGGCCACACTATAACCACCCCCCATGCGGTATGACCCTGCTATAGAAAAGGGGAAACAGCTAAGGGGGCCTGGTACGCCCGAAAGGCCAGGGGAACAGGAGGGATACCCAAGGGTCTGATTATTCATGCAGGGGGCCCATGTCCACCCCAAGACCGCCAGGGAATTGGGGTACACTTACTCACTATACCACGGTATCAGACGGGTGCCACTCTGAACAGACCACTTCCCACCCGGGGTGGGGGTGCTGACAGCCAGGGGGTACTCTGCGACTCAGGGCATCCCTGGTCGTCCGTGTCCCGGCAAACGGTCCACTTGCAGGCTCATCCCTGTCCATCGGTGCTCTGGCGTGGCGTTTTTTCCCAGATAAAGAAAAATGGATTTTTGTAAAATCTTACCGTAAAATCCTTTTCTCTTAGCTCATTGACAGACGTAGTCCTCGGTGATACACCACCTTCGGGTTATGTTGCCTCCACAGGAGCAGGACTAGACAGGAAATTAAAAAGCTCTGGCCACACCCCAGGGCAGTCCCAGAGGGTATATCCTCTCTCTCTCTGCCTCAGCAAATCAGTTATGTGAAAAAGCAGTCTTTAGAGATTTTAACCCAACTCAAAAAAACAGAGGGGCGGGGACTACGTCTGTCAATGAGCTAAGAGAAAAGGATTTTACGGTAAGATTTTACAAAAATCCATTTTTCTCTAGCGCTCATTGACAGACGTAGTCCTCGGTGAAACACCACCTTCGGGACGTCCCAGAGCAGTATCACAACTGAGGGGTGGGAAAATGGAAAATGGAAATCAAATCCCAATCTAGAAGGCCCAACCGGTGCCAACTAGAAGTTTACAATGCTCATCCTTAATGATGAGACTCAACAAAAAAAGAGAAAACAATTTTTTTTTTTTTTTCAAACAGAAAAAAACCCTCGAGGTAGACCACCGGTCTCCTCAAATTGCGGCCTGCAAAACCTTGCGGCCAAATGAGGCATCCGCCGATGCCGTCACATCAATTTTATAGAATTTTGTAAAGGTATGTACTGACGACCAGGTGGCCGCCTTACATACCTGGACCACTGACGCCTGATGGCGAAAGGCCCAGGAAGTACTGAGCGCTCGAGTGGAGTGCGCCCTAACAGGGAACGGAGGACTCTGACCCTTAATAGAATAAGCCTGTACCACCGTTTGTCTAATCCATTTAAGAAAAAATTCTTGCCAGGACCTAAGATCCCAGCAAGGTATCTAGGTCCTTACTCCTAACTAGACAGAAAATAACTGATTTGCTGAGGC
Source organism: Pelophylax lessonae (assembly GCF_965119305.1). NCBI lineage: Eukaryota > Metazoa > Chordata > Amphibia > Anura > Ranidae > Pelophylax > Pelophylax lessonae. Next base: position 356,128,665 of record NC_138771.1, on the reverse strand, counting down.
AGAGAGAGAGAGGATATACCCTCTGGGACTGCCCCTGGGGTGTGGCCAGAGCTTTTTAATTTCCTGTCTAGTCCTGCTCCTGTGGAGGCAACATAACCCGAAGGTGGTGTATTACCGAGGACTACGTCTGTCAATGAGCGCTAGAGAAATGTACGTTTACTCTTTTTTTTTTCTTAGGAGCCTGTAAAGCATTGCACCAGCAATTAGCAGATCATGGGTGCAATGTCAGGGTCCTCCAGACTGTCAGTGTAGCGGTCTATCTGTAATTTAGATACGGGCAAGCAGCTACTTGTGACAGTAGGTGTGGCCCGCTGTCATCGGGGGGGGGGGGGGGTGAGGTGCAGGGGAGAGCTGCACTTTCAGGAACATGTAACGTGTAGGGGAAGGGGAACTTATCCTTTAATGCACAACACCTGTACATTTTTCCAAAACTGAAATTTTAATAAAGTGGGATTTTTGTTCATGGAGCCACATGTTGTACCCCCTGAATGAAGGTACGAACTAAAGAGTGTGTGGCTAGGGATCACTGAAATAAGATTGCCAAGGCAGACACCTGGCCCTTGATGGTACTCAAAGCCAACTTCTGATCAAAGCCCCATTGAAGAAAAGATTAAGATCTGAGCCAAAGAAAAGGATCGAGGAAGACCGCCAACCGACACACACCCAGAAATGTATGCTTTCAAAGTACGATAGTATATCTTGCTGGAAGATGACTTCCCCGGCTTCACCATAGTAGGGATCCAGACAAACCTCTATATCCCTTAGTACCTGGCTTTCAATGGCTAAGCCATTAAAACCAGCAACTGTAAAGCAGGATGGTAGATTAGTCCCTGGGACAACTGGTCTTCTCTGAGAGGAAGCCCCCAAGGGACATTTATGGCCACCAGGATGACTGGAAGATCCTCGCTCTTGATTTCTTGCAGGAACTGTAAAAGAAGCCTGAGCCGAGGATGATATCGGCCTTACTGTAGCCCTTGGACGCCAGCGGCGTCTGTCAGAGGACCCCATGACCTTGTCGCAAACTTCGGTATCCTCCTGTGGAGCTGAGCCTGCAAAAAGAGCTACATGTAGGACTGTGCAAACAGAACTGTCTTGAAGGTGGATACCACCAGACTCAGAACCTGTATGCAAAGCAGGAGAGAGAACTGTCTGTGTGACAGCAGCCGGTGAATCACAGCCTGTTGTTCCTGAAATTTGTCCAGAGGAAGAACCACCCTGGTCAGAATTAAAATCAGACCTAGGTAAATCAATTCCCTGGACAGAAACAGGGGGACCTTAGGTAGTTCAGACATCACCTGAACCTTTGCAGGAATTAAATCCGCACAAGGGGACTCAGGACCTGAAAAGAACAAACGTTGCCCCCCTTTCTGGGTAACCCCAAAAGAAAAAACATTTTGCGGATCTCCTTGACACTCACAAAAGAAGTCCATGGGCCCAGGAACCAGCAAAGATGTCCCCCCACCCCAGTAATGGATGAGGGCAGAGCTTCATGCTAAAGTGGGCTTGTCTGATGGTCCTGAGAAGCTAGCTCTAGGCGTACCAATTCAAGGTTGCTTGGAACCTCCCGGGGAAGATTTAAAAGATATATTTCCCAAAATATTTTTATGATATTTATAATTTTCTATGAGCTGCGAAGGAGGGTCCCCATCTGCGACGAGGCTCCTTCCCTTTCCTTGACTGTGGCAGGAAGGTACTCTCCCCCCCCCCGTGATACCCTTAATGATGTCATCCAGAGTAGCCCCAAACAGGCGATCACCTTGAAAGGGCAGATCAATGAGAGCTTTCTTAGAGGTTTGGTCTGCAGGTCAATTCTTAAGCCACAGCATGCGCCAAATCACCGCCAGTGAAGCAGAAAGTTTGGACAGCACAGGAGCTGTATCTAAAGCTGCATCACAAATAAACTGCAGCCCATGGACCAACTGGTCCGCTAAATCAACATAAGCAGCGGGGACCTGCTCACTCCCCACGCCCTGGTGCAAAAGCTTGGCCCATTCAGTTAGGGTCTGAGATACCAGGGCTGAGGCAAAGACTGGCTGCAATGCCGAACCAGGCATAGTAAACATGCTGCGTGCCAATGCCTCCACTTTCCTGTCAGCCGGGTCCTTAAAGGACCAGGGCTCCTCTACTGGGATCATGGTTGCTTTATTTAACATGAAAACAGGAGGGTCCACCACTGGTGAACTAGTCCACTTTTTTTAAAAGTGACTCCTGAAAAGGGTAACGTACAGCAAAACGTTTGGGGACTACAAAGGGTAATTTTGTTGTTCCCATTCCTTACAGGAAAATCTGTCAAAATAAGGCATATAAGGAAACAACTTTGGAGTACGAGGTGACCTATGCTTACCAAACCCCACAGCCACGCCCTTGGCTACATCAGCCACATCCTCCATATTTAAAGTCTCACGCACTGCAGTGATAAGTGCGTCAGTCAACGCACTGACGTAACGCGTCGGGACGTAAGGACCTGTGACAGCGCCAACCTACTTCCGGCTCCTGGTGACACGCTCATGGAACGCGGAAGGCATTAGTGAACCGGAGACCGTACGATATCATTATATGTCCTGCTTTTACCTACTAAATGTAAGTGCATCCATCTCTGAACCGGAGACCGTACGATATCATTATATGTCCTGCTTTTACCTACTAAATGTAAGTGCATCCATCTCTAAATAAAACTTTATTTTTTAAACGTACTTCACTATCGAGACCATTTTTCTTTTCCCTGGGTATGCTGTTTAAGAGCCCATTTCTCAGGTCATCTTAGTGGGATCATCTGTGAATACGTGGAGACAGTGCCTCTTTCTGATGCCTGGTGCCTGTGATTATATCCGCTTTTTTGACCCCCTGTAATAAGGGGTCTACAGCTTCTGGTAAGCACATATACACTCTGGGTGATCTGGTGGAGGTGTATATTGCTATCCAATCTATTTACCAAGTGTTCATCATTATTTAGATATCCGTTGTTTTACACTATGGACTATGTTATGGACACTTTGGAATGATATGTTTCACTTGATTTGTCGGCTCATTTGTTTTGCACCAATTGCATTGTATCACCTTATTTGTTTGCTTTTTGCACTATATTAATTACATTAGTGTTTTAGTTTAGCGCAATCTTATATTTAGTAATAAGTATTTCTTTGCCATAAACCTGTGATGGCCTAAAAAATGCCTAAAGTAACAAAAGGTAGACATTTCATAGTGCCTGCAAGCACCTGTGTTAATTTATAAATTGTTCAACTGTTGCTTTGATGCTTGGATCCTAGACCTAGACTACAGCTTGACCCCTGCCACAGAGAGATTGGTAAAAGCTAACTCAAATTTTGCTAGCATCACGAGATGGCTATAATCCATAACAGTTGCGGCCAACGCTTTTTTAGGTCAGGTGTGAAGTATGTTTTAGGAACTAATTAGCAGAATAGCAAACAATCTGTATTTAGTAAAAAAAATTGCTACAAAAAGATGGCATTATAATAATCAATGAAAGACGTGCGAGGACATGCGCTTGCACAATAAACAACAGTAAGAAAAAGATAAGCATAGCAGAACAAACCTCAGACTTGGCAGCCATTAGCATGGTCCACACTTTTTTCAGCTTTTTGGTTTTACCCTGCGCCTCCTCCTGTAAGCTTGTGTACTTTTCTTCAATATCTAACCGTTCTTGCTGCAGGACATAAAACAATCAGGATTAACAAGAAATAGCAAGCAGAGTATGGGCTTATAGCCTAGATATTTCTTTGCATATGTATTCACTTTGTCCAATAAGAAATGTGCACAATTTACTTGTAGCCCAGGGGCACTGTAGGCGTAGCTTAGCTGTCTGTTATCTACTAAATGTTCATCTAAAGGCAATAACCCTACATGAAAACGTAGTTGCATTTGTCCAAAATTAATTTTGGTAACACCCAAAATTAGTAAATTTTTGTACATTGACATATTTCCAGTTGAAGTATGTCTATTTAGTTGTTTAATTTGCTGTTCTCCAGATCAATATAAATTTCACCAAAAAAGACTCTAAAGACTAAATCTACCTAAAAGATATTTTTGCTGTTCAGGACCCCAAAATGGAGTTTTCCCCCCTTAGCATGGCAAGCATGCTAAAAGCTTTGCTCTTTTCTAGAGGACCAGTTATATTCTCTGGCAACCAAATATCTGTCTAAAGACATAAGGTGTGAAGCAAGGCAGGAGATCAGGTTCTTTTAGCCACACATGGGATTGGAGCCAGGATTGTTTATATTGAGTATAGACAACAAACCTCCTTCTCCTCTAGCTCCCTGCGAAGTTTCTCCGCTCTCCTTCTACGTTCTTCAAGTTCAGCATTTGACTCTTCTAAAAGCCGTTCTTGTTCCTCTGCTTTAGCCAGTAAATCCACCCCACCAACAATGACCTTCTTCTCCAAGGCAGAAAGTTTCTCTAGAAGGGACTGGTGTTCTTGTCTTAAAAGATAAAACAATATTTTATTTCTCTTTTTCAAATAAATTTCGCACAAACATTCTGCTCCTAAATTAGCCAAAGATATGAGCTGCTTGCAAATCCAACATGTTCAAATTATAAAATAGAAGTGATGGATTACTATCAGCTGTTACAGATTCCTTCAAACACATACCCCCAGGAAACCAAAGTCAAAGAAAATTTGGACTGCCTAATTTAAATATTACAAAAGTAATTCTCAGTGCAAAAATATACTGACATTTTCTATAATGCAATTTTGTATACAAATGGGAATGAGTACATAAAAATTTGTTTCCTAAGACAAAAAAGTTTTTCATCAGTTACATAATTTTTTAATAATGACAGCCTTCTTGTGCTCTTTTTGACACCATTAAAGAAAATCTGACAGAAAATGAATCGATAATCTCTTTCTGAAAAGCAAATTCCCTTACTTCTGTACACAAGAATGCTGGAAATTAAGTCAAATGAGGTCAGAAACACTTACATGCACATTTGTTAAGGGTCACTGACTCAAAATGTATCATAGCTTTTGGAATGATAGGCAACAACTATTCTTAGAAGGAGGTTGCCAATAGCAGCCTATAAGGCTTCTTCATTGCAGTATAACTTTCCTCAGAAGTAAATAAAGTGAATCAGTTAAGTTTTTTTTTTTTAATAACCTTTTCTCATATATTATATAAATGGTGATCCTGCCTGTCCATGGGCCTTCCTCCCCCAAGGTAACAATATTAAGTGGCTTGCTGCATACTTACTGCAGCACTGTCACCCTGAGTGGCCACTGCAGTAATTTGAACCACAGGGCTGCATCGTTATATATGCGGAGGTGAAGGCATATCAGCGTGGTTACTAATGAATCTTCTTTCCCACTGCCAATCAGCACAGGACATTTATTCAATGGGGAAATGTGCATCTGGAGGAAGAGGCACAGGGTGCCCTCTTGTACCCTTTCTCCCAGCTTTAACACAGTAAACAGTTCAGCAGCCCCTGTGATGTCATCACAGGGACAAAGAATGGGTTTTAGTAGGGAAAGGTAAGAAATAATACAGATTAAAACTAAAAAGTGAGTGACTGCCTATACAAAAGGAGGAAGGGAGAAATCCATAAAAATGTTGTAGTAGAGAAAGATTTTAATGCTACAGACATTTCCAATGCTTCATATTATATGAACTTTCAGGATATTATTTTTCACATGCAACTTTAAGCTCAAGTTTACTAATTAAACTAATTGGCCTGGACTTTCTCAAATTGTATTTTTAACATAATCTATACCATATTCTTGAGAACATTAAATTAAGATTTTGTCATTAATTATGTGTTTTAAATTATTCAGATCAAACTAATTTTTAATATTACACAAAGATAACCCGAGTAAATACAACATGCAGTTTTTAAATGAGGATTTCATTTATTAAGAGAAAAAAACCTGCCTGGCCCTACTTGAAAAAGTATTTGTCCCCTAAACCTAATAACTGGTTGTGCCACCCTTGGCGGCAACAAATGCAATCAAGCGTTTGCGATAACTGGCAATGAGTCTTTCCCATCGCTGTGGAGATATTTTGGCCCACTCTTCTGGGCAGAATTATTTTAATTCAGTCACATTGGAGGATTTTTGCATGAACAGCAAGCCTATTTAAGGTCACGCCAAAGCATCTCAATCACATTTAGGTCCAAACTTTGACTAGGTCACTCCAAAACCTTAATTTTTTTGTTTTTGGAGCCATTCAAAAGGTAGACTTGCTGGTGTGTTTTGGAACAGTGTCCTGCTGCATAACCCAAGTGCACTTCAGCTTGAGGTCAGGAAGGAACTGATGGCCGGACATTCTCATTCAGGATTTTCTGGTTGAGCGCAGATTTCATTGTTCCATCAATTATGGCAAATCATCCAGGTCCTGAAGCTGCAAAGCAGCCCCAGACCATCACACTACCGCCACCATGTTTGACTGTTGGTATAATGTTCTTTTTATGAAATGCGGTGTTAGTTTTAGTCTAGATGTAAGATGACGCACATCTTCCAAAATGTTCAACTTTTGTTTCATCAGTCCACAGAATATTTGCCCCAAAAGTCTTGGGGATAATCAAGATGTTTTTTTGGCAAAAGTGAGACGAGCTTTTGTCTTCTATTTGGTCAGCAGTAGCCTTCACCTTGGAACTCTCCCCCATGGATGCTATTTTTGCCCCATCTATTTCCTAATGTTAAATCATTAACACTGGCCCTAACTGAGGCCTGCAGTTCTTTAGATGGATGAGTCATCGTTGTGAAGTAATATTGGTAGGGGGGCCACTCCTAGGAAGGTTCACTACTTTTCCAAGTTTTCTTCATTTGTGGATAATGGCTCTCACCATGGTTCACGCGAGTCCCAAAGCCTTAGAAATGGCTTTGTAACCCTTTCCAGACTGATGCAGGTCAATTACTTTGTTTCTCATCTGTTCTTGAATTTCTTTAGATTGCATGTTGATGTGTTGTTTAACATCTTTTAGTGTGCTTCACTTTGCTTCAATTTCAGTGATTTCCTGATTCAAACAGGTCTGGCAGTAATCAGGCCTAGGTGTGGCTAATAAAATTTAATGCAATTTTAAAAAAATGTGGTTAATCACAGTTCATTTACGATTTAGCAAGGGAAAGGGGGCAATTACTTTTTCACATAGAGCCAGGCAGGTTTGGACAGCTTTTTTCCCCTTAACAAATTGAATCATTTAAAAACTGCATTTGCATTTGCTTGGGTTATCTGTTTAATACTAAAATTTGTTTGATGATCTGAATCATTTAAGTGTAACAAATATGCATAAATAAAATTATTAAATAAAAATCAGGAAGAGGGCAAATACAAAGCACTATATTATATACAGAATCTCACAAAAGTAAATACACCCCTCACATTTTTGTAAATATTTTATTATACCTTTTCACGTGACAACACTGAAGAAATTACACCTTTGCTACAATGTAAAGTAGAGAGTGCACAGCTTGCATAACAGTGCAAATTTGCTGTCCCCTCAAAATAACAACACACAACCATTAATGTCTAATCTGCTGGCAACAAAAGGGAGTAACACCCCCAAGTGACAATGTCCAAATAGGGTCCAAAATGTCAGTATTTTGTGTGGCCACCATTGTTTTCCAGCACTGTCTTAACATTCTTGGGCATGGAGTTCACCAGAGCTTTCACAGGTTGCCACTGGAGTCCTCTTCCACTCCTCCATGATGACATCACAGAGCTGGTGGATGTTAGAGACCTTGCACTCCTCCACCTTCCATTTGAGGATGCCCCACAGATGCTCAATAGGGTTTAGGTCTGGAGACATGCTTGGCCATTCCATCACCTTTACCCTCAGCTTCTTTAGCAAGGCAGCGGTCGTCATGGAGGTGTGTTTGGGGTTGTTATGTTGGAATACTGCCCTGCGGACCAGTCTCGGAAGGGAGGGGATCATATTTCTGCTTCAGTATGTCACAGTACATGTTGACCTTCATGGCCCCCTCAATGAACTGTAGCTCCTCAGTTCCGGCAGCACTCAAGAAGCCCCAGAGCATGAAATTCCCACCACCATACTTGACTGTAGGCAGGACACACTTGGTCTGAGCACTGACAGGCTGACCCCCCCCCCCCCCCCCCGCCCCTTCAACCTCTGCAATGCAGGCAGCACGCATACATTTATTTCCCAAAGACAACCTCTGGATATGATGCGGAGCACGTGCACTCAACTTCTTTGGTCGACCATGGCGAGGCCCGTTCTGAGTGGATCCTGTCCTATTAAACTGCTGTATGGTCTTGGCCACCGTGCTGCAGTTCAGTTTCAGGGTCTTGGCAATTTTCTTCTAGCCTAGGCCATCTTTATGTACAGCAACATCTCTTTTTTTTCAGATCCTCAGAGTTCTTTGCCATGAGGTGCCATGTTGAACTTCCAGTGACCAGTATGAGAGATTGAGAGTGATAACCCCAAATTTAACACACCTGCTCCCCATTCACACCTGAGACCTTGTAACACTAATGGGTCACATGACACCAGGGAAGGACAATGGCTAATTGGGCCCAATGTGAACTTTTATACTCAGGGGTGTACTCACTTTTGTTGCCAGTGGTTTAGACAATAATGGCTGTGCGTTAAGTTATTTTGAGGGGCAGCAAATTTACACTGTTATACAAGCAGTACACTCACTACTTTACATTGTAGCAAAGTGTCATTTCTTTAGTGTTTTCATATGAAAAGAGATGTTAAAATATTTCCAAAAATGTGAGGGGTGTACTTACTTTTGTGAGATACTGTATATACACACTATCTCACAAAAGTGAGTACACCCCTCACTTGTATGTAAATATTTTATGTCTTTTCATGTGACAACACTGAAGAAATTACACTTTGCTACAATGCAAAAGTAGTGAGTGTACAGCTTGTATGTGTAACAGTGTAAATTTGCTGTCCCCTCAAAATAACAACACACAGCCATTAATGTCTAAAGCGCTGGCAACAAAAGTGAGTACACCCCTAAGTACAAATGTCCAAATTAAGCCCAAAGTGTCAATATTTTGTGTGGCCACCATTTATTTTCCAGCACTGCCTTAACCCTCTTGGGCATGGGAGTTCACCAGAACGTCACAGGTTGCCACTGGAGTCCTCTTCCACTCCTCCATGACGATATCACGGAGCTGGTGGATGTTCGAGACCTTGTGCTCCTCCACCTTCCGTTTGAGGATGCCCCACAGATGCTCAATAGGGTTTAGGTCTGGAGACCTGCTTGGCCAGTCCATCACATTTACCCTCAGCTTCTTTAGCAAGGCAGTGGTCGCCTTGGAGGCGTGCATGGGGTCGTTTGGAATACTGCCCTGCGGCCCAGTCTCCGAAGGGAGGAGATCATGCTCTGCTTCAGTATATCCCAGTAAATGTTGGCATTCATGGTTCCCTCAATGAACTGTAGCTCCCTAGTGCCGGCCAGCACTCATGCAGTCCCAGACCATGACACTCTTTCCACCATGCTTGACTGTATGCAAAACACACTTGTCTTTGTACTTCTCACCTGGTTGCCGCAACACACGCTTGACACCATCTGAACCAAATAAGTTTATCTTTGTCTCATAAGACCACAGGACATGGTTCCCGTAATCCATGTCCTTAGTCTGCTTGTCTTCAGCAAACTATTAGCCGGCTTCTTTGTGCATCATCTTTAGAAGAGGGTCCTTCTGGGACGACAGCCATGCAGACCAAATTGATGCAGTGTGCGGCGTACGGTCAGAGCACTGAAAGGCTGATCCCCCCCCCCACCCCCTCAACAACAATGCAGGCAGCGCTCATACGTCATTTTCCCAAAGACAACCTCTGGATATGACGCTGAGCACGTGCACTCAACTGCTTTGGTCGCTCATGGCGAGGCCTGTTCTGAATGCAACCTGTCCTGTTAAACCGCTGTATAGTCTTGGCCACCATGCTGCAGCTCATTTTCAAGATCTTGGCAATCTTCTTATAGTCTAGGCCATCTTTATGTAGAGCAACAATTTTCTTTTTCAGATCCTCAGAGAGTTCTTCGCCATGAGGTGCCATGTTGAATGTCCAGTGACCAGTATGGGAGAATGAGAGCAATAACACCAAATTTAACACACTTGCTCCCCATTCACACATAAGACCTTGTAACACCAACGAGCCACATGACACCAGGGAGGGAAGACAGCTAATTGGGCCCAATTTGGACCTTTTCATTTAGGGGTGTACTCCCTTTTGTTGCCAGCGCTTTAGATATTAATGGCTGTGTTGAGTTATTTTGAGGGGACAGCAAATTTACACTGTTATACATACAAGCTGTACACTCACTACTTTACATCTTTACATTGTAGCAAAAAGTAATTTCTTCAGTGTTGTCACATGAAAAGATATAAAATATTTACAAAAATGTGAGGGGTGTACTCACTTTTGTGAGATACTGTATATATACACATACATACATACATACATACATACATACATACACACACACACACACACACACGGATCTTTGCTACAAACCAGATTTCTAGACATCAGACCGCTTCTTCTAAAGAAAAAAAAAACTTTATTGCGCTGCTCAGAAGCCCAAAAACCAGGCCACCCTCTGAAGAGGCCAGGTGCCAAAAGCCAGGTGCTCATTCTATAAACTACAAGCCAGCTAGGTCCGGAACAAAAAAAAAAAAAAAAAATCAGGCTGTACAACATTAAACCTTTAAATACAGACAACTGTATTGATCTGGACAAACGTACAAGGATTCCCAGTCTTGGACCTCCTACTGTAGTTGTCAGTGCTCAAATTTTTACTGCTTTTCTTTTTACTGAACTTGTTTAGCTTCTTCTGAATGCATGGATACAGAATAGGGAATATGACTTTTTTTCAGAGCCCTTTCACACAAGCGTTCAATCTAGAGCGGTCTGTCAATTTCTTTTTTTTTTCTGTACATACGTTAAGCCAAGTCTGTTTAGGTCTGTTGAAAAATTTAAAAAAGCAGCCAAATTTTCAATCAATGTATGGCCAGTCTAATGTGGAGCTTCAACGAAAAGGGGAAGTTCCACTTTAAGTCCTCCCCCCACCTTTTTTGGCATGTCATTTTTAAAGAGGGAGCGGGTACCTAGTTTTGAGATCCCTTAGGTGATCCGAGTGGAAGTTCTCTTCTCCCACTCCCGCCCTGCAATCTTCTGGAACATGTCACAGGTCGCAGAAGACTGCAGAGCCATTCACAAATCACAGCGCGGCTCGCACAAGAGCAGCTGGCTGTGAAGCCACACGCTGTCACAGCTGGCTGCCCACAATTAAGATGCTGGTGCCGGGAACCCGAAGGCTAGTGAAAACTAGCCCGGGTGAGGACAACACTAGATCCATGGACAGGTAAGTGTCCTATTAAAAGCCAGCAACTACTGGATTTGTAGCTGTTGACTTTTAATTTTTTTGTCGCACAGTGGAGAACCACTATAAAAGATACTTAAATGTTTTCACAAACAATGAGAGTTTTAAACATTCTAAAGCTAGCCATGCACTGGAATGATTGTTCACACCAAAAACTTTGGCAGAGGCTTCATGAACCTACAAATGTTCAAAAGTATTTTAAAATGTTGTTTTGATTTTTATATGAATGAAATTTCCTAAATGAAAACCACATACACTGTCAAGACAAACTTTTCATCCTGCTCCTTCTAACTTTCTAATCAGTGCAGTCTAAAATGAACATCGATTTAACCCCTCTCATCCCTCCAGGTTTTTTGGATGAGACCTACAACTGTGAATGAGGAAATACTTCACCAGTTTTACTTACTGTGCTTTTAGCAGGTCTTTCTCTCTCTTCTCAAGTTCTGCCCTCGCTTTATTCCTTTCTTCTTCCTCCATATCAAGTTTTGCTTCAAGAGCCTTCCTTTCTTCATCAATCCGTGCTTGCATCTCTGCCATTTTATCAGGGGATACCTTTTTCTTGCCTATAAATATATGGCCAATTAATATAAAAAATGCAGCAAAGCCTGCTGCTAAACCAACATCCAGAATTCCAAACACGTGAAAAACACAAAGCTTGTATTTGAATGGTTTCACATTCAATACAAAAGTTATACAACCCCTATACCAGTGTTGGCAAGCCTTGGCACCCAAGATGTTTTGGAACTACATTTCCCATGATGCTCATGCACTCTGCAGTGTAGTTGAGTATCATGGGAAATTTAGTTCCAAAACATCTGGTGTGGCAAGGTTCGCCATCACTGCCCTATACATACACAGATTAACAGCTATTATTGCATTTTATGTGAACAAATAAAAATACTAATCTGATTATCTTAGTCCTTTGTCGGAAGGCGGTGTACAATCCAATTCCAATACATGTTGTATGATATGTAAAGTGTAATAAAAAAATAATGTAAGTATGATAATGATTTGATGGAATTGGTCCGATTTGTAAAGTTAAAACAAAACTATGTTGCTGTACTAAGCAGAGATTCCAGCTGTATGTCAACACAAGTTAGCCTTTTGTTACCATGGGCAAGACAACCCCTTTGCTTCCAAAAAGCTTTATAAATCTGTACAAATATGACATGTACAGTACAAGGGGCAGAGTTAGCCACTTCTATAAGCATAATTTGTGATATGCAACTGCATTTACATTTGCTGCAAGCATTCAGGCAGGTTGATAAATAAGTTGACCATTTTTGACAACTTGACCCAAATTTGGTTGGTTGAAATTCAGTTACGTGTTAGCTTGCCTGCATACATTAATATATAGTACTGTTGGTAAGAAAACTAGGGATCCAAGTTTTATTATGCAGATAGTCACAGCAACCTCAAAACACACTTTGGAGAAGCACTTGCCTCAAAGACCTAAATCAATGTGAACTAGGCAGATAAGTGCCTGTAACAAACCACCATATCGCTTAGAAAGACTGAGCTCAAACCCATCACACCAACCTGCTGGTTCTTGCGTAATCAAGCAGTAGCAAGTAAATCACAGGTGAGCAGCAGTGAAGAGAGAAAAAAACATGGAAGTTATATTACTCTTACAAAAAGTTAAACCTGGTCACTGGCGGATTTTGATGAATCAGGCTGAGACTTTGGGACACTGAAGAAGCAAGGCAAAAATGTTAAATTTAAGGAGTGTATTTAATTAGAAAAAATTTTCCCTGTAATCGTGCACGCACATTTGTTTTGTGCATATGGGGAAAAAAAACATGTTATTAGGCTATTACCTGTGCTGGTTTAATGATTAGAGACTTACCGTATATGATTCTTAGTGCCAGCTAGTGGCCAAATGCAGTATTTTCTATTTTGGATAGAGATTTTTTGCCATCTGTGTCCCATTGCAGAGATTTCCCCTCACTTCCGGTTCCATAGCCAAACAGGATGAGAGAGGAAATCCCTGCAAATTAAGGGAATTGCTTAGGGACCACCAGGGTCACCAGAACTAATGTACCCATTGGATGATTTCCCTTCTCTATTACGTTTCTGGGGACAACCCAAAATTTGGGATTTTCTTTTCATTTCACTTTCAGTGATAATGGTAAGATAGGACAAATTGAGAGGGTAAATCTCAATAACTGGGGCACAGACAGTAATAAAAACTGACAGAGGTTCTAATCTGTCTCCCCTCTATCCAAAACTTAAAAAAAAAAAAACGTTTAACTTTAACATTAGTTTTTGCCCCTTTTGCACAGAACCATTGTAAATGCCTTTCTTTGGGCAAATTGCTATGCATTATTTTTTATTTTTTTATAAATACATCCCTTAATGTTTAAAATACCATTCATTTTGGGCATCAAGTAAATCACACATAAGCAACATGCAGCCTTAACAGGAACTGTACTAAAGAGGTGCTAATTCTTAAGTGCAATATCTCTGTGGTAATAACCAATTACGCTTAAACCTGTTGCAATCAGACTGGTACACATTGAGTTATAATTTGGTACAATAGGTTACTGAGATAAAGAACAAGAATCTTTTGTGGTGATAATACCAACTGGGCAAAAACTGAGTGAGTACACCTTTCCCCTTCCAACTTGTGTAAACCGTTTGCTAAGGCAGGCCATAGACGGTGCAAATTTCTTAAACGGCGGGTTGCAGGAAAGAAATTTGCACAATTCCCACATAAACACAGTCAGTGCTGACAGGGGAATCCCTCCTGCCAAGCCATTGTCTGCATGGTTTCAAAATCCACACAATGCCTAAAATCAGACAAGACCAAACTGAATTACTATTATTTATATATATTTGAATGTGGGAGAAAATATTCAACGGATCAAGATCACACATGACTGGGAAGACATATACAGAAAGCAGAATGGACATCTTGCACCTCCTGGGTGACTTTCCTATCTGAGGGATGTCAGGTTTAGTATCTCTGGAATGTAAATTGCATTAATTTGTCGGTTACCAGATCATGACATGGGGTAAAATCAAAATATTAATACATTTAAAAAAACTGTATCTAAGGGCATGACGGCAAAATGATCATAAAGGCTGTAACATCCCAGCGGCCACACCTCAGACCTTCTCGTTGTTCAGATTTTTTGTCAACACCCTCCTCAGAGACCAGAGAAGGAAGAATATTCAGTAGTCTGCAGCTCTCTTAGAGTCCATTCACACTGCCGCGACTTGTATGCCCTTAAGTCGCTTGACATAACAAAAGCAATGTTAATCAATGAGTGCCGTCTTAATTGGCACTACTGAAGTCGCTCTGACTTCAGAAAAGGGTCCTGTACTACTTTGAGGCGACTTGTATCCAACTTGGCCCATAGACTTCAATGGGAGTCGCCTTCTTATCTTATTTGAAGGGACTTGTGATCCGACTTTCCATTAAAATGGTCCTGAACCAGGAAAAAAGATAATTTTTCTTATCATTTTTAGTAGTGCAGGGATGGGGCTCTGTTTATCGGGCATTTTTTGGGCGTCTTTGGAGGAAGGCATGACTTTTTTTGGATTTAGTGTCTGGGGGGTCTAAAAAGTGTACCTGTGAAGTTTCAGCTCTGTAGCATGTCCAGAACCAGAAAAAAACAGATAATTTTTCTTAGAATTTTTAGTAGCACAGGGATAGGGCTCCACTCCACCTGGTCGTTTATCGGGCATTTTTTGGGCGTCTTTGGAGGCAGGCATGACTTTTTTTGGATTTAGTGTCTGGGGGGTCTAAAAAGTGTACCTGTGAAGTTTCAGCTCTGTAGCATGTCCAGAACCAGAAAAAAACAGATAATTTTTCTTAGAATTTTTAGTAGCACAGGGATGGGGCTCCGCTCCTTTCACACCTGGGCGTTTTTGTTGCAGGCATTTATTGGGCATCTTTGGAGGCGGGCATGACATCTGAACTTCTGTGTAGGGGTATATATATACACACACACATATATGTATATGTATATATATATATATATATATATATATATATATACACATACACACATATAGGTGTAATAGGAGCGGAGCCACATCCCTGCAAATAATTTCATTAGCGCATGGATGTGGCTTCACTCCTATTACACCTATATGTGTGTATGTGTATATATACATATATGTGTGTGTGTATATATATACCCCTACACAGAAGTTCAGATGTCATGCCTGCCTCCAAAGACGCCCAAAAAATGTCCGATAAACGCCTGCAACAAAAACGCCCAGGTGGAGCGGAGCCCCATCCCTGCGCTACTAAAAATTCTAAGAAAAATTATCTTTTTTTCTGGTTCAGGACTCCAGAACCAGAAAAAAACAGATCATTTTTCTTAGAATTTTTAGTAGCACAGGGATGGGGCTGCGCTCCTTTCATACCTGGGCGTTTTTGTTGCAGGCATTTATTGGGCGTCTTTGGAGGCAGGCATGACATCTGAACTTCTGTGTAGGGGTATATATACACACACATATATGTATATATACACATACACACATATAGGTGTAATAGGAGCGGAGCCACATCCATGCTCTAATGAAATTATTTGCAGGGATGTGGCTCCGCTCCTATTACACCTATATGTGTATATATACATATATATATGTGTGTGTGTGTGTGTGTGTGTGTGTGTGTATATATATATATATATATATACACCCCTACACAGAAGTTCAGATGTCATGCCTGCCTCCAAAGACGCCCAAAAAATGCCCAATAAATGCCTGCAAAAAAAACGCCCAGGTGTGAAAGGAGCGGAGCCCCATCCCTGTGCAACTAAAAATTCTAAGAAAAATTATCTTTTTTTTTCTGGTTCTGGACATGCTACAGAGCTGAAACTTCACAGGTACATTTTTTAGACCAAAAACAAAGAAATCTCTTTTTTTTTTCAATAATTTTTTCAATAATTGTCTCTCTATCAAAAACGACAATTTTTAAGAACTTTTTTTGTGTGATTAAGCATGACCCAGAACCATCATATTCTGATTGGCCAAATACAAAGTCGTACAAAGTCGTCTATCATACAAGTATGAAGTCGCGCTAACAAGTCGCCCCTTATGAGGTGACTTTCTGGTCACGGCAGTGTGAATGGGGGCTTAGGGTCCTTTCACATGGGCTTTCCACCCTGTAGACTCCATTTTTCTTAGTGGGGATCGATCCACCAATCCCCTCTGAGCAGGCGGATGACAGGTCTGTCTCCGCTTACATTGCAGATAGGGTTAATAGGGTTTCCATCTGTCTGGATTTCACAGACAGGATCGGATAGCAGCGGGTGCCAGCAGACAGGTCGCTGTTGACATCCGCTTCTCCATAGGGCTGCATGGAGCATCCGATCAGGTCCGCCTGAAAAACTGACAGGCGAACCTGATCGGAAAGCCCGCGTGAAAGGGGCTTTACCAATAAATAAGAAACATTAGCCAAGATCTATGAGAATCGCCGATCCATCTTGCTCATTGACTGGACTTAATATTTTTACTAGTAAAACAATTTTTTCTGTTGCAGTATTGTCTCTTTTCCCTTTGTAATACTCTATTTATGTAAATATTATATTTGCATTCTGTTTTCTTTCAACCACTTGCCGACCGCCGCACGACTATTTACTGCGGCGGTCAGCCCCTCACAGGCAAAGCGACGTAGGACTACGTCGCTAGCCTGTGAGGCTCTAGGGAGCGAGCGCGTGGCGCCGGAGGCGTGCTCCGGCTCGCTCCCGGAGCCCCCCCCGTGCGCGTGCCCGGCGGACCCGATGTTCGCCGGGCACTCGATTTTCCGTTACAGCGGGAGAAAGGCAGGCGGCTAATGTAAACAAAGCCGCCTGTCATTCTTCCCTGTGTATGAATGGAGATCATACGGTTCTGCTATGTAGGACTAGGCTTGTGACGGTATCAGATTTTCATGCTGCGATTAATTGATTAAGGTTTTGCCACGGTATACGGTATTATCACGGTATTCTATTATTAAATTTAAATTATTAAATTTCTACCTCACTTGAATTTCATTGCTGAATTTAGGGGCTTTGGTTCACTTATGCACATTATTATATAGTCAGTCAGTACAGACTCTGTGAACCAGGCCTAAAATAGGTCATCAAGCAGTGTCTGGCCTAACTGGTGATAACTGGTCCTGGCGCTCGGCTCCGATCCGATGGCCTGGTCATTAAGAGGGCAAATCCTTGTGGTCAATAAGTGGTTAAACCTGAAGGAGGTGTTGTTTATAAATTACTTTACTATTGCTTTAGGCCTGGTTCACATGTATGCGGGTTGGTGGTTCACATGTATGCGGGTTGGCGGTTCACATGTATGCGGGTTGGCGGTTCACATGTATGCGGGTTGGCGGCCCACGTTTGCACAGGCATAGCAGCCCATTGATTTGAACGGGCTGCTATGCCCTCATTTTCCGCAGAAAAAAGGTGCATGCAGCATTTTTTTTTTAATTCAGTGGCCTTGAAATCCATCCTGCTTTTGCACCATGCGACTAACCTGCAGTTCCTGCTCTGGCAAGCTTTCTGCATTTTTTGTATACGTGGGCACGGCATTTAAAAACAGTTTGCGTGTGCAGCAACGGCAGGTAAGTCGCATGGTGCAAAAGAAGGATGGATTTCATGGCCACTGCATTTTTTTAAATTCTGCATGCACCTTTTTTCAGCTGAAAACGCAGGCATAGCAGCTGAAGCCCATTCACATCAATGGGCTGCTATGCCTGTGCAAATGTGGGCCCCCAACCCGCATACATGTGAACCACCAACCCGCATACATGTGAACCAGGCCTAAAGCAATAGTAAAGTCATTAATAGATAAAAACACCGGTCATCCTGCAGGTTTAACCACTTCTGGATCGCAAGGATTTGCCCCTTTAAAGACCAGGCCATCGGATCAGAGCGCCAGGACCAGTCATCACCAGGTAGGCCAGACACTGCTTGATGGCTATATAATGATGTAATGTGGGCTGCTATGCGTGTGTGTATATATATATATATATAAAATATATATATATATTAGAGCTGCACGATTCTGGCCAAAATGAGAATCACGAATTTTTAGCTTGGAATAAAGATCACGATTCTCTGTGTAACAAAAAAAAAAAATTGGGATAACTTTACTGTTACGTTTTTTTTTTTTTTTATTCATTAAAGTCTATTAATTGCGTTTGAAAGACTGCTGCGCAAATACAGTGTGACATAAAATATTACAACAATCGCCATTTTTTTCTGTAGGGTCTCTGCTAAAAAAATATATAAAATGTTTGGGGGTTCTAAGTACTTTTCTAGCAAAAAAAAAATGATTTTAACTTGCAAGCAACAAGTGTCAGAAAAAGATCCAGTCTTTAAGAGGTCAAACTTCCTTTCTCCCTGGCAGAGGGAAGGAAAAGATACAAATGTAATCATTTTTGTTTATAGTTAGGAGACTTAATGCTGAAAGGCATTAGCTGTGTGAGTGAATGAGTCATCCAGCTCACTGAAATGTATCAATTCACAAGTCAGACCCAGGAGCAGATAAACTCGGTATTTTAAAAATGCCACAATAACAATACCGTGGCTATGCAATACCGCGATATATCGAATTACCGAAACCGGCATATGTCTATGTAGGACCGTTGATCTCGGTTCTTACACCTCAAGCCACATCCAATCACAGTTAGAAGCACGCCCCTAGGGACACACTTAACCCCTCCCTCTCCAATAAAGTTAACCACTTCCCTCCCAGTGTCATTTTTACAGTAACAGTGCATATGTATAGCACTGATTACTGTAGTAATGTCACTGGTAACCCCAAAAGTGTCAAAAATGTCAGTCAAGGGTCCAATCCGTCCGACGCAGTGTCGCAGTCCCGCAAAAAAAAAAGTTAGTTAGTAAACTCAATAACTTTTGCGCAAACCAATCAAAATACGCTTTTTGCAATTTTTTTTACCAAACATATGTAGCATAAAACAAATTGGCCTAAAATGTTAAAAATTTTTGATTTTTACATTTTTTTTGGGGGAATTTCATATAAAAAAATGTGAAAAATATTGTTATTTTTGCAAAATTGACGCTCTTTTTTGTTTATAGCGCATGATCAAAAAACGGAATTTTTGTAAAATCTTACCTGAAAAATTCCTTTCTCTGAGTCCTCCGACAGTCGCCGCCTCTTCATATTCGTCACAATGGGGTATTAGACTTTGCTCCGAAGGAGTAGCTAGGCAACAGAATATGTTAACATTAAAGCTTTTAACATATCCCACCCTCAAGGGGTGGTCCCCTCAGTCAATACCCTCCTACTTCCTGCAACCATATCTCAGTTTCAGTGGAATAGCAGTAGAGTATATAACCAAAACCCCAAAAGAGGGGCGGGGGCGGCGACTGTCGGAGGACTCAGAGAAAGGAATTTTACAGGTAAGATTTTACAAAAATTCAGTTTTCTCTTACGTCCTCCGACAGTCGCCGCCTCTTCATATTCGTCACAATGGGGACGTCCCAAAGCAGTGCAAACATGGGGGGTGGGAAACGCATCCGCACCGTAAGGCAACGCAGTCTCCGCATCAAAGAAAGGAACCTTACCAAAGGAAGGAAACCAGCTGGGCAATAGGAAAAAACTTGCTCAACAGGAGCAACAACCCAGGAAAAACAAATAACCAGGGGATAAAAGACATATCCCAACAGCCAGGGATCCCAACAGGTGATCCTAGGGAACAGCCGCACTAAGAACCTTGCGGCCAAAGGAAGCATCCGCCGATGCCTGAACATCTACCTTGTAGAATTTTGTGAAAGTGTGTACGATCGACCAGGTCGCCGCCTTACACACCTGGGCTACAGAAGCCCCATGACGACAGGCCCAAGACGTACTCAGAGATCTAGTAGAGTGCGCCTTCACAGGCACAGGGGGAACCTTCCCCTGCAAAGCATAGGCCTGTTCAATGGTCTGCCTGATCCATTTGGCGATGGTAGAGGCCGACGCCGCCATGCCCTTCCGAGGACCCTCTGGAAGAACAAACAAGGAATCCGTCTTTCGAAAAGACTCAGTCGATTTAAGGTAAACCCTTATCGCCCGAACAACATCCAAAGAATGTAGTCTCACCTCTGTCGGATGTGTAGGCTTCGCGCACAGCGAAGGCAAGACAATATCCTCATTGAGATGGAATTCCGAAACACGCTTCGGAAGAAAAGAAGGATTAGGTCGCAAGACCACCTTATCCAAGTGAATAACCAGATACGGAGACTTGCAGGACAAAGCCGCCAGCTCCGACACTCTGCGAGCCGAAGTGATCGCAACCAAAAAGGCGACCTTCTTGGACAACATAGACAACGAGATCTCCCTGATCTGTTCAAAAGGAGCACGTTGTAAACACAGATAGAACGAGATTCAAGTCCCAAGGGGGCAGAGGATCCCTCCTAGGAGGAACCAGATGCCGCACTCCCTGAACAAAAGTGCCAACCAAGGAGTTGGAAGCCACGGGACGTTGAAAAAGAACGGCCAGCGCAGACACCTGACCCTTTATCGTAGCCAGCGCCAAACGCTGATCGACACCTGTTTGAAGGAAGGACAACACTCGGGAAACCGAGTACGTGCGGGGTGAAAACCCCCTGGACTCACACCAGGCAAAATAGGCCTTCCAAGTACGGTAGTAAACCTTCCCCGAGGAAGACTTCCTCGCGTTGATCAAGGTATGAACGACCTCAGGGGAGAGACCCCTCTCCTTCAGGACCTCGGTCTCAAAAGCCAGGCCGTCAAAGCCAGCGACTGTAAAGCAGGATGGTATATCGGCCCTTGAGACAGGAGATCATCTCGAAGAGGCAGACGCCACGGGGCGTCGACCGCCAGATTCAAGAGGTCTGCGTACCAGGACCTGCGTGACCAATCCGGCGCCACAAGAATCACCATGCTGCGTTCCGAGTGTAACCTGCGAAGGAACCTGGACAGCAACTGAATCGGTGGAAACGCGTACATCAGCTGGTACTGATGCCACGGGGCCACTAACGCGTCCGACGCGTCTGCCCGAGGGTCGCGCGTCCTTGCCACGAACCTTCTCACCTTGTTGTTGAGACGAGACGCGAACAGGTCCACATCTGGAAGACCCCACTTCGCGCACAACATCTGGAAGACAGCCGGGTGGAGAGACCATTCCCCCTGATCCAGGGTCTGGCGACTCAGATAGTCCGCCTGCCAGTTCTCCACCCCCGGAATGTGAACCGCCGTTATCGCCGGGACATGAGTCTCGGCCCAGGACAGAATGTCGGCCACTTCTCGAGCCGCTCGGGCACTCCTGGTGCCCCCTTGGTGGTTGATGTAGGCCACCGCCGTGGCATTGTCCGTCTGCACCCGAACCGGGCAGCCCTGCAGCCGGTCCGTCCAACGGTGAAGACAAGAGATTTATCGCACGCAATTCCAGAATGTTGATCGGAAGGGAGGACTCCCCCTCCGACCAAGTTCCCTGGGCGGACAGAACACCCAGAACACTACCCCAGCCCGACAGGCTGGCATCCGTGGTGATCACCGTCCACGAGATAGGACGAAAAGACTTGCCCCCTGACACCATCGGGGACTGGAGCCACCACAGAAGGTCCCTTCTGGTGCGATGGCCCAACGAGATTTAAAGATCCAGAGATTGAGGTCGCCCGTCCCACCTGGACAGGATCTCCGCTTGGAGACCCCGGGTGTGAAACTGGGCGAAGGGAATCGCCTCGAAGGCCGAGACCATCAATCCCAGACATCTCATGCACGTCCGCAGAGACGAGTGCGGAAAGTCCCTGAGGGACCTGACTTCCTCCTGAAGAGTACCGAGTTTGTCTTCCGGCAGGAAGACCTTCACCTGAACCGAGTCCAGGATCATTCCCAGGTAGGGAAGACGAACCGACGGACTCAGTGTCGACTTTGGAAAATTTATCGTCCAACCAAACTCCTGCAGAGTTTGCATCGTGACAGTAGAGCTGCACGATTAATCGTATGAAAATCGCGATCTCGATTCACCCCTCCTGACGATCTAACCCTGAAATATGCTCGATTCTTTGCATAGCAGAGAGAACAGCTGTGGAAAAAAAAAAAAAAAAAGCCTCCCGGCAAACGGCTATCAGCAAAGTCTCCCAGTAACTATAAACAAAGTGATTACATTGTATCTTTTCCTTCCCTCTGCCAGGGAGAAAGGAAGTTTAACCTCTTAAAGACTGGATCTTTTTCTGACATTTGTTGCTTGCAAGTTAAAATCATTTTTTTTGCTAGAAAAGTACTTAGAACCCCCAAACATTTTATATATTTTTTTTAGCAGAGACCCTACAGAATAAAATGGCGATTGTTGTAATATTTTATGTCACACTGTATTTGCGCAGCAGTCTTTCAAACGCAATTAATAGACTTTAATGAATAAAAAAAAAAAAACGTAACAGTAAAGTTATCCCAATTTTTTTTTGTTACACAGAGAATCGTGATCTTTATTCCAAGCTAAAAAATCGTGATTCTCATTTTGGCCAGAATCGTGCAGCTCTACGTGACAGACAGGTCCTTCTCCAGACCCTGGCTGGTCGCAGACCAAACCAGAATGTCGTCCAGATACCCCAGGACAGAGATGCCCTGGGCTCTCAATAATGCCAGAACCGGTGCAAGCACCTTGGTGAAAACCCGCGGAGCCGAGGCGAGACCAAAAGGTAACGCCACGAACTGGTAGTGATCCTCCGCAATGGCAAATCGAAGGTACCTCTGGTGACCCTCGAAAATGGGGATGTGAAGATACGCATCCTTCAAATCGATGGAGGCCATGAATTCCCCTGGAACCAGGGCAGCCACCACCGACCGCAGGGATTCCATGCGGAACTTGCGAACCCGCACAGAGCGGTTTAGAGCCTTCAAGTCCAGAATCGGACGAACCTTGCCCTCCTTCCTGGGCACGGTGAACAGATTGGAATAAAACCCCCGAAATCTGTCCCAATGAGGCACCGGAACTACCACTCCCTGAGCCCTCAGGTCTCGCACCGCCAGGTGCAGGTCCCGTAAACGCTCTGGAGACAGTTGGAGATTTGAGGGAAAAAATCTGCTCTCCGGCCGAGAGAGAAACTCGATCTTGTAACCAGATCGAACGATCTCCTGAACCCACCTGTCCCGCACGCGGGCCAACCAGGGTTGAAGAAAACCGAGCAAGCGTCCCCCCACCCCAAAACTGGGTGAGGGCGCCCCTTCAGGCCGCACTGTTATGGGCAGCGGGTCCGGACTGACCGGACTTCTGTTTCCCAGACCAGGGCTTCTTTTGAGAGCCTTGTCCCTTGAACGGTTTGCCCTTGTAGTGCGACCGAAAGGCACGAAAGGACCCCTGAGGGGGCCGAAAATTAGCATGCTTCTTCCCAGAAGCCCCCTTAGCCTTGGGGAAATGGGGCAAGAGAGTGCTCTTACCTCCGGTGATCCCCTTAATCAACACATCCAAGGACTCCCCAAAAAGGCGAGACCCATCATAAGGCAGATTGGCTAAGGTCTTACGTGAAGATTGGTCCACCGACCAACACTTCAACCAAACCAGGCGGCGAGACAACACCGCCACGCTGTGTACACATGCAGCCAACGGGACTAAGTCCAAGTCCGCATCACACAGATACATGACACCCTGGTGGATTTGATCCACCATATCCAGGGTCGCCGGCGAGGCCGAATCGGCCACTAGGACGTGCCTAAGCATCTGCGTCCAACTTGCGACAGCCTGGGCCGCCATGAGAGAGGCAAACAGAGCTTTAAGCATAGAACCCGTAACAGAATAAGTATGACGGGCAAGAGACTCCATTCTTCTATCCGTGGCATCACGGAACACCGGGGAATCCTCTGCAGGAATCGCAGTGGATTTGTTCAAAACCGCAATTGCGTGATCCACCGGGGGTGGTACACACCACCGTTCATCAGTGGAAGGCGAAAAAGGATAAAACGCAGCTTGAACCTACTTGGCACAGCAAAAGGTTTGCGTAAATTGCGCCATTGTTCCTTAACAGTGCGCTGAAAATCATCATTGCAGGGAAAAACCTGCGGCGTCCTGCGTTTTCTCTGCGTCCCATAAGCCGCCAAGGCAGCGGGGGGGACACACTTCATCCCGCAAACGCAGCGTTTGTTTGATGGAAGCAATCAAGTCATCCATGATTGCAAGCTCTTCAGGCGAGCCAGGGGGAGAATTATCAACCCCCTCAACCTCAGCCTCCACCTCGGACCCCACTAGATCCAGGGAGGAGCGGGACCCCGATAAGGAGACCCCCGCCATAACAGCCCCATCACCTTCACCCTCAGAATCAGAGGAAATAGAAACTCTGGGTCTTTTAGTAGATTGAGCAGCCACCAGCATCTGCACCTGAGCAGTAAGGCCGGCCACAATAGTGGCCAAATCCCCCCCTGGGGGGGAAACAGCGGTCCCCTGGCTTTCCACCAAGGTGGCAGGAAATTTGCCCTCCTGAGAATCCATTGCCCCAATATGATATGCCGGAAAGGGTTAACTGCCCCTTTAACAAGCGCGGCGAGCGCAGCCCACCGCACCACACACAAGCACAATGAGACCCCCACAGGGACAATAAACTGACACAGGCAATGGATATAGCAAGAACAGAAGGATAAAACCTGAGGAGACCCTCGCCGCTGCTGCTGCCTCGATCAGTGTACCCAGGAGAAGAGGAAGTGATGAGACCAGGGCGCTCTATTAAAGCATATGGGAGGCTACAAGAAAATGGCCACCATGCATGTAGAACATGCGTCCGGAGCGAGTGCAGGCAAAATGGCGCCGTTTGGCGCCGAAACCGCCGCTCCTACAGTACAGTAATGCACATAACACCATCCATATAAAAAAACATGGCAGATCGCCGCAGCGATCGCTGTATTGTGCCCAAACATGCCACAAAACATGCCCCACAGCACACAGCTTCTCACACTGAACAAGGCTGAGACAGTGTCACACAGCTCCCCCCCCCCCCCCCTGCAGCCCGCAGCAGAGTGATAGGGAGACAAACAGTGTGAACAGAGGCAGGTTACACAGTCCCAGACTGACACCCCCCCAGACAGACAGGTCCCCACATAGATACACTTACCTCTCAATGGTGTGGGGGACCCGCACAGGCGAACAAGCCGCTGCACATGAGGCAGGGAGAGTCGCATACAAGACGCACAAAATGGGGGTTAAGAAACCGCACAGCGTCCAGTGAGGTAGCCACCTCACCAATCATCCCTGCACCGAACAGGGATGGGTCGTTCACTGTGCCAGGAGCGTTACCTGGCTGAACGCTCGATGGCAGGCTGGGAAGCCACTGACCCACGACCTGCGACCAGGGGGATCAGCCCGAGACCCAGCCCGCATGATCCTCTTCGTCAGAAGAACTAACTAATGCTGACAAAAAGAACAGCTAAGTAAAGAGAGAGAGAAAACTCAAACAAAAAATCAAAAAAGAAGAAAGAGGCTGGGGCACAAAGCCCCAGCACAGAGAGAACCAGCTACTCCTGACAAGCTAGACATTGAAACTGTGATATGGTTGCAGGAAGTAGGAGGGTATTGACTGAGGGGACCACCCCTTGAGGGTGGGATATGTTAAAAGCTTTAATGTTAACATATTCTGTTGCCTAGCTACTCCTTCGGAGCAAAGTCTAATGCCCCATTGTGACGAATATGAAGAGGCGGCGACTGTCGGAGGACGTAAGAGAAAATCGCACAGGTGATCAAATACCACAAAAAAAAAAAGCTCTGTTTGTGGGGAAAAAAAGGATGTCAAATTTGTTTAGGTACAGCGTCGCACAACTGCGCAATTGTCCGTTAAAGTCACACAGTGCCGAATCGCAAAATAGACCCTGGTCAGGAAGGGGGTAAAATCTTCCGGGGCTTAAGTGGTTAAACAATATGTTTTAAGGCGTTAATATTGTCTCTAATGCACTCATGCTCTAACACAAAATCCAAGAAGAGCGCTACTATATGATAAATCTCTGGAGTATCCTGTCTGTGGGGACAGTGGGTATTACAAACCTTTATTATAAAAGTCATAATTATTAGTGTGAACATTTGATATCTTACAATAAAGATATCTGGTGGCAGCAGTAACTTTGGGGTATAAAGGGAAGTTTTCTCAGTTAACCGAACGCAGCGATGATTCTTCTCATTCTGCTGGCACTTGACTGTGGTCCCACGAGCTGAAAAATCTTTGTACAGGGTGAGGTTGAGAGGGTCATGGTTGCGTACCAGTGACAGAGCAGTGTGAGTTTGACCAGTTATTTGTCACAAGCTGGTGAAGATGGCTGGGGACTGAAGCCATTTCTGTTATACCCTTTACTAAATAGAGGCAATTAACTATATAATTGTATTAAAAAGATATTTTGAGGTTACTGCCTGCATTCATGTTAATATTTACAAGTCTAATGTAAATAAAAAAAAATGTGTACTTGTATAAAAGATGCTATGGGGGGGGGGGGGGGGTTGTTCTGAAGTCCAGCAGAGTTACTTGCAACATTTTTAAAAGGTACTGTATAAAACATAGGGAAAAGTGAATGTACTGCACAGAGATTTACTAATAACTTTTATTTTATTCAGCCAGACACACAATTTAAAGCTGAACGCCAGACATATAACACTTATTACATTTGAGTAATCCTTACAATTTGCTTAACCTCTTTGCCTCCCACAAAACGCGTATGTGTTGTGACAAAGGGGGTGATCTTTAATACCCACACATGCATCTACGTAAATACCAGGTAGTTTGCACTGCAATTCTTTTATTAGAATTAGGGGCATAAATCTGATACATGCCCAAAGCAGCAATAAACGCAAGCAGAGATTTCCACATAAATCTAATTTTAAGTTTAAACAGTTTTTTAAATCCTTTACAAACACGTGAGCCAACATAAATAAATAGATATAAAAAACAGCACAAGCACCCATGTAAGCAAACCCTATAAATGCATGAGAATAATGGAAAGGTGAATTTTGCATTTGATTTATGCATTTATATTACTCCTGGATGAATCCCAATATCCTTTATGGATAGGGTGCTTTATATTCTATAATACACCAAAATTGACCTAGCCACATACAGTAACATTTCGTTTCAGGTTTAGTCTGCCAGGTCAACAAAATCTACAATATTTGTGGGGCAAGCTTTAGACACTACATCCACTCACACACTAATTCACAAAATACTATGCACTTTAACTGCTTGCCGACCGCCGCAAGTAGATTTACTGCGGCGGTCAGCCCCTGCCAGGCAGAGTGACGTTAATTAACGTCACTAGCCTGGGAGGGTCTGGGGAGCGAGTGCGCGCCCGCGGAGGCGCGCTCCCGCTCCCGCGCGGTCACGCACCCCCCCGCGCGTGTGACCAGCGGACCCGATGTCCGCCGGCCACTCGGCGATCGTCGGGGGAAGAGGGAGAATGTCAGGCAGCTTGTGTAAACAAGCTGCCTGTCATTCTCCTCGCTGTAAAGACACTGATTACACGGATCTAGTATGTAGATCCGTTGATCAGTGTCCTTACAGCTAGAGCCACAGCCAATCACAGTAAGAATCACGCCCCTAGGGACACACACAGCCCCTCCCTCCCAAATAAAGTTAACCCCTTCACTGCCAGTGTATTTTTACAGTAACAGTGCATATGTATAGCACTGATTACTGTAGTAATGTCACTGGTAACCCCAAAAGTGTCAAAAATGTCAGTCAAGGGTCCGATCTGTCCGCCGCAATGTCGCAGTACCGCAAAAAAAATCGCAGATCGCCGCCATTACGCGTTAAAAAAAAAAACAACAAAAATGACAAAAATCTTTCCCTTTGTTAGTAAACGCGATAACTTTTGCGCAAACCAATCAAAATATGCTTTTTGCGATTTTTTTTACCAAACATAGGTAGGATAAAACAAATTGGCCAAAAATGTTAAAAAATTTTGATTTTTACTTTTTTTTGGGGGGGAATTTCATATAAAAAAATGTGAAAAATATTGTTATTTTTGCAAAATTGTCGCTCTTTTTTTGTTTATAGCGCGTGATCAAAAAAATCGCACAGGTGATCAAATACCACCAAAAGAAAGCTCTGTTTGTGGGAAAAAAAGGACGTCAAATTCGTTTAGGTACAGCGTCGCACAACCGCGCAATTGTCCGTTAAAGTCACGCAGTGCCGAATCGCAAAATACCCCCTGGTCTTTTAGCAGGAAAATCCTCCGGGGCTTAAGTGGTTAAAAACTGTGTAACTGAGGCTCTTAGTCATTGTTGTGTCACATGAGTGTGTCAGTGTTCAGACTATATGTATGGTTAAAGCTGAACTCCAGCAATTATTTATATTGCACACCTATTTTGGTGCTCGACACAATGCAAGTATGCTTATATGGAATGGAAAACGCTGTAGAAGTTAGTGTTACTACAGTGGATAGCCACAATACCCCAGATCCTGCTCAGCTTCCCAACTAAATACTGACCACAGGAAATTGTTTGCTTGGTTGCACCATCATTCATTGAACACTTTGTATTTTTTTTAACTAAATACAGGGTGTTCTCTGATTGGACAAGGTGAAGTTTGTGACATTACCACCCCTCTTCTCCACCTTGCCCAATCAGCGAATGGTGACGGTGCCACATGAGTGAACCTCTGTGTTCAATGGGGCAGCCATTTTCACAGAACCCGAATAGGACCTTCTACTACAACAGTAATTTTCAGTTCCCCCAGCAATCCACCAAGTATGTGAAATGCATACTTACATTGTGTCAAGCTTTACCAACTTAAATATACAATGCAAATTACTCCTGGAGTTCAGCTTTAAGGTCTTCTGTTTAAAGTTATTTAAGAGGCATCGCTATTCTGCAACGGATAATGTGACCTCCTAAAAGATCATCTACAAAAGGACCTAAAGAGTATAAGCTAGTTTAAAATTTGGATTTTCATCCACTTCATGAACTGAGAAATATGGCAGTCCTTAAAGTTGGACTTTACATTTTCTAACATTGAATTTATTGCTGGACCAAACAAATACCATGTAGATTTCCAAATCTTTCAATTTATCCTCCAAAACTCACTACTCTGAAATCCATACCCCTAATACCACCTTCAAACTTACCCCATATCCCTCCTCTTCCTCCAAACTCCAGTTACTTTCTCATTGCCTTTTCCCAAACCTCTTTTTAGACCTCCTCCAAAACGTAGCCACTCTTCTATCATCCTATGTATGGCCTTCCCCAAACCCAAGTAATAGGTCAGTCAACATTCTCACTCCTTTAGGCTAGCAAAACCATTATACAATTTTCTTGCACAATTTTCCTTAAGATTTACCAAAACCGTATAATAGACCAGGTCAAACCTAAACACTTTAAATGTGTATGCAATCAGGCAGGCCTTGCATTACATAGTTGAAGGTAAATCTAAAAGGATATTGAAAAAGAAACGTTTAAAATGTATGGCCAGCTTTTAACAGGTCATAGAAGGTTTGAATCTCGGCTGGTTCAGCAGGAACTGGCCGGGAGTCAAACCTGGTTTGGGCAGGCTGAATGTACCCAAGTTGATCGATCAAAGCCGTCCCCGATGGGAGAACACAGTGATTATTGCTAGCTGGGTAGACACAATGGCTACACAGGAGGGATTCCCCTGTCAACACTGTCTGTGTTGATGGGGGAAATCAAGCAAATTCGGTCATTTATTAGTCAACCTCTATATTCTTTTCATCCAATCATTATGCCTTTCATAAGTTAAATTGCCGCCCGTTTGATAAACGACTGATAAAATAATGTCAGAATAATATGTTGATCTTACGTTAATGTAGGTTTCACTTGCATATAAGCTGAGGTGCAAGGAGGAAACGTGCAAATACCCATTTACCAAGGTTATGAAGAAGGAAAGAAAATATTAAGTAAGAAGGGCATTTGACTGTGTTCAGAGGAGGGATAACAGAGGTCTGGAAGAGAGGTGAGGCCATATTATAAGACAAGGGTTTAGAAGAGGAGTACACCTGATAACCAGAACATTTGGAAAAGGAATTCATTGGATTGATGGATAACGAGAGAGGTTTTAAAGAAGAATGACAAACGTTCTGAGAAACACAGTAGTATATACATTTATAGGAGATAATACCTAGATCAGCTTGTATGTAAGGTTAGTATGTTTTATCATGCTTCTACATAGTCAGCAAAATAAATCAATGTAGGTATATATTTGTTCAGCTGTATCCACCTATTCTATAGGCTGGTTCTCTGGGCATGTCTGATATACTTGAGGGCCTTTTCCATAGACGTTTCTTGGCAATCATTTTACGAGGTAATCATCAGGTTTTTTCTCAACCCCCACAAATTGTTTAAGGACCAACATGCAGAATATGATGACACGTGTGCATAACCAATTTGTACACACATGCTGGGGCCAATTTAGACAGGTGCCAATTACGTTGTACCTACCAGCATGTCTGGCGTGTAGGAGAAAACCAGAGTACCCAGAGGTAACCCAAACAAACACAAGAAGAACATGCAACCTCCAGGCAGACTGTGTCCTGGCTGAATTTCAAACCAAGGACCCCACTGATGGAAAGCATAAGTGTTAACCATTGAGCCACGGTGATGCAAACTAATACATTCTGTTTCACTGAATATTTTACAGTAAATATAGAGCAGCAAGATCACAAAGACACAAAAATGGTAAGTAAAAATTTGCTTCCTCAAAGAATAGCTATTTAGGGCAGGGCAAAATATTCCACAGCAGAGCATTTGCAAATTGCCGGAATGTGAAAGAATGAAATGCAGTAAAGATGAAAGCATGCGTTGGGGTTTCATCATCCATATTGCTTCAATAGCAGGTAGCAGTGCAGCAACTGAATGGGGAATACAGAGCATGTTCAAGCATTAGCTCAGGAGCTGCCACTCACTAGGTAACTTCTTATCCACTGGTCTCTCTATCACTGTGGAGTCTGAGTTGCTACTGCTGCTACTGCCTAGAAAGAAAAAAAGATGGCCCCAAAAGACATAATGGAACATAATTCATGGGAAAACAAATGTCAAACACAGAAAATATACACTGAAAACCTGAACATCTGTATGCATTTTACCAAATTGCACATACTGGAACTAAAACAAAGATTATCTTTACCTCTTTATTAATGCAAACCGTTATCCCAAAAAGAAAAAAAAAAAAAAAAAAAAAACTGATAACGTGTGAGTATGGCTTTTGCTAGTACATTTAACACTCCCCTTCCCCCAGACTGACAATGCTGCTGTTTGCTGTGTCCCCTGTGCTCGAGTGGGGACACTAACACAGGAAGCATGTCACTTGCCAGATCACCAGAAAACTGATGAGGCCACCACATCTAATGATTGGTAAGCTACAATGGAATACATTTTTGGTTTTAGGTTTAATACCGCTTTAACAATTTCCCCTATGTCACTTGCATCTTAAGAGCACCTCTAGTCAAATAAACAAAAACAATTTTACAAAAACCGTTAGGCTCCTTTCACACATGCGGACCGTCAATTTAATCAGTTCAGTCATGTTTTTTCAAAGAAAAACAGATGAAGTTTACAGTTTTTCATCAGCTGCTCATCCGTTTTGTTTTTACATCCACTACCAATGCAAAAACAGATGCAAAAACAGACCATAGAGATGCAGGTGTAAACTGATCTAAATCGATGATCATCTGTTTACATCTGTTTTTCCATATGAGATGTATTGATGTTCTTTTTTAATCCATCCACAGATGTCTGAAAAACTGGCAAATGATCTGCAAGTGTGAAAGGGGCCTAAGCTTCCCATAAATGGATTCAAATTCAGCTGATTCAGCAGGGACCGGACAAACTTCAACCCATCTTTGGCCGTTCCTGCACGACAGAAGTTTATCTAACAAAGGTTTCTTCAATCAGCTGCTTGCAACCCATTGGGTGCAGCTGCCGATCAGTGTATTCTGACTGCGGAGGAGTCCTCTTGCCAGAATACCATTGCACAGTTGGGAGGATTCCCCCTTCCACCTCACATGTGTAAATGGGGGAATCCATTCGTTTTCAGCCCGTAAACGAAAAGAAAAATAATAATTTCTATGGACAGTCTTAAGCCATATACACTATATTACCAAAAGTATTGAGACATCTGCCTTTACATGCACATGAACTTTAATAGCATCCCAGTCTTAGTCCGTAGAGTTCAATATTAAGTTGGCCCACCCTTTGCAGCTATAACAACTCTCTTCTGGGAAGGCTGTCCACAAGGTTTAGGAGCGTATCCATGGGAATGTTTGACCATTCTTCAAGAAGTGCAAATGGGAGGTCAGGCACTGATGTTCGACAAGAAGGCCTGGCTCGCAGTCTGTGCTCTAATTCATCCCAAAGGTGTTCTATCAGCTTGCGTTCAGGACTCCGGGCAGGCCAATCAAGTTCCTGCATCCCAAACTCGCTGATCCATGTCTTTATGCACCTTGCATTGTGCACTGGTGCATAGTCATGTTTTAACAGAAAGGGGCCATCCCCAAACTGTTCCCACAAAGTTGGGAGCATAAAATTGTCCAAAATGTCTTGATATGCTGACGCCTTAAGAGATCCCT
This sequence comes from Pelophylax lessonae, assembly GCF_965119305.1. Lineage (NCBI taxonomy): Eukaryota > Metazoa > Chordata > Amphibia > Anura > Ranidae > Pelophylax > Pelophylax lessonae. The sequence continues at coordinate 356,095,907 of NC_138771.1, read as the reverse complement.
TCACTGGAACTAAGGGGCCAAGCCCAACCCTTGAAAAACAACCCCACACCATAATCCCCCCTCCACCAAATGATTTGGATCAGTGCACAAAGCAAGGTGCATAAAGACATGGATGAGTAAGTTTGGGTGACTGGCCGCCACAGAGTCCTGACCTCAACCCAATAGAACACCTTTGGGATGAATTAGAGTGCAGACTGTGAGCAAGGTCTTTTCGTCCAACACCAGTGCCTGACCTCACAAATGCGCTACAGAAATGGTCAAACATTCCCATAGACACATACCTAAATCTTGTGGACAGCCTTCCCTGAAGAGTTGAAGCCGTTATTGCTGCAAAGGGTGGGCCAACTCAACATTGAACTCTACAGCCTAAGACTGAGAGGTCATTAAATTTCATATGCGTGTAAATACTTTTGGTAATATAGTGTATACGTATACACGGATCAAAATTCAGCTAGTTCAGTTGGAATCTGTTAAGTTTTTTGGTTCAATCCAGCTGTTAGGGAGAAAAAAAAAAAAAAAAAAAGTATAGTGTGCACCCAGCTTTAGACTGGGCTCATGCTGCAATTTTGTTTTACAGCTGCTTATTTTTACACATAAGCAACAATAGAATGCAACAAGTAGTAGTGATTATTCACTATTAGTGGCACAATGCTCTAATTGTGGCAACTGATCGCCTCTACATCCTGCAAATCTGTTTTGTCTGTGTAGCCATTAGTAGCTGGGTGATTCAAAAGTGATGATAGCTGTAGCCAAAAAAAAATAGGCCAAGCATGCCCGTATTAGATTCTCTCAGTGTCCTCTGAGCAATACAACCACTTTTTGTAATACCCCCACATTCTCCACTGGAACTGGTGCATGCGTGATGTCTGGATCTGCCTAAACACTTTTATCAATCACCTTTACCGTGTATAACATATATTGTCTCGCTTGCAAACAGGACTTCTAGCCCCTCCTGTATTAGTATCTAACTAAGCTTAAACTTACTCCCACCCCCAATCTAAGATTATTTTATCTATCCTGTAAAAGAAAAGATGTCTATTCCTACCTATTCTGAAGCAATTCCAGTCTAGTCACATGACGGGTTTCCAGTGCTGGTTTAGCACAGAGGAGGGACAGCCAACGACTGCCCGATAGTAAGCCTATGGGTGACGTCATCACCCAGGCTCTACAGCCGTTGTCGCGGTCTCTCCTCTGCAATGAAGCCAATGCATGTGACCGAACTGGAGTGGCTTCAGAATAGGTAAGTATGGACATCATTTATTTTTCAGTGTAGATAGAATAGGCTTAGAAAGAGGGTGGGAGTAGATTTAGGCTTAGTTGGATTTGACTGGAATTCCACTTAAAGCCCGTAAATACATTCTGATCAGCCTGTTGTGAGATTTCAGCTGGTGCATAAGGAATAGTGGCAAAAAATAATAATAAATTGAATGAGTATTCCATCGGTTCTTATTTAATCTAAATATTTTTTTTACAATACCATCTATAAATGTCAAAACAATCTAAAAAGTTATTTTACTTTTTTTAACTAATTATCATGTAACTTGGCCCCCCTCCAACACTTGACTTTTTTTAAAGGCTTGTTCACACTATAAAACATCAGTCACCTCAAGGGCACACAGAAATTAATTTTTTTTCTATCTGCCCAATTCACACCACAATGCTGGCGTGATGTGCGTAAAAATAGAATTTTTATAAGAACTTACCTTCCTCTGACAGTCGCCGCCCATCCATATTAGCCTTCACTAGTGGGTAATGGCGCCCTCTGCAGGAGAAAACTAGGCAGTTTAATAGGTTAATAAAAAACTTTTTATACCTAGACACACCTCTAGGGGGCCATCCCTCAGTCATTATCCTGAACCAGATATCACCGTTCGTCAGTTTGTAGCAAGCAGTACCAGAAGGCAATAACCCCAGGATTCAAAAACCAGAGGGGCGGGGGCGGCCACTGTCAGAGGACTCTTACAAAAATTCTATTTTCTCTTATGTCCTCTGACAGTCGCCTCCCATTCATATTAGCCTTCACTAGTGGGATATCCCAAAGCAGTGCAGGTGTGAGGGGTGGGAAGACACAACCAACCTAAAAGGTAACGAAAAAAAGCGGGCCGGAAAACAACCTGGGCCCACAGGGCAACAAGCCCAAAAAATGGGAGCAACCCCAAAACAACAAAAAACACCCCAAGGAAGAGACAGCAAAAATATGTCTCACTCTCTTCAGACAACCGCCGCACTCAAAACTTTGCGGCCAAAGGAAGCATCCGAGGATGCCAGTATATCAATTCTGTAGAATTTTGTGAAAGTGTGCACAGACAACCAGGTCGCCGCTTTGCACACCTGAGCCACAGAAGCCTGATGGTGAAAAACCCCAGAGGCACTGACGGCTCTAACACAGATTTTGGGGAAAAAACAAAGAAACCGAGACCCTAGGTCCCAGCAAGGAAAAGCTAGCCTACTCTCCTGACGCTAGGCAGCATAAAACTGAGGAACAGTGATATCTGGTTCAGGATAATGGCTGAGGGATGGCCCCTTAGAGGTGTGTCTAGGTATAAAAAGTTTTTTATTAACCTGTCAAACTGCCTAGCTTGCTCCTGCAGAGGGCGCCATTACCCACTAGTGAAGGCTAATATGGATGGGCGGCGATTGTCAGAGGACGTAAGAGAAATACAGGTGTGCTGCATTTTTCCCACAGTAGACTAAATGGCACTGCACGTCACTATGCTGCCGTGCAGAAACATTATTGAAGTGACCCTTTTTGCCCTTCAAATAAAAGGTAAAAAATGTAAAAAGTAATCTTTCTGGTACAGTTGAGTGTGTATAGTGTATACTTTCAGGCTGGCTTTAAATGCATGTTAATGTGCATTGATTTGTGTTTGTCTGAGTAAGGACTTCCCATCAAATGACTGATTGCAAACTGTAGGATAATCCACTCAAAATGTAGACTACATGACTTTTCACATTTTTTCCTAGAAGGACTCATTCATACCAGTAGATTGGGTTACACTGGTATATACGAGTTCTTCCTTGTAATTTGCCTCCATTTGTCCAAGTATATTGCCATATTTGAAAATGCATAATGCATCTTGTGAATTTTGGGTTTAGAATATCTCTGTACAGCTTATGTTCAAGCTCAGGGTTAAAATATCTCTGTACAGCTTATGTACATGCTCAGGGATATTACTAGCACTACTATCCTCCTGTTCAAGCTGGCAACATGGACAATAAGCAGCCACAAGCATGGGCATATTTTAAACATTCTCTGCAACTAAACTACAAAATCCCATCTGTTTATAAGGATTAGCATAATTCAGAATGCTTAACCCCTGGGAACATGCACAATGATTATGCATAGTAAAGAATTGTACACATTGATGACCTTAATTTAAAAAGGCATTCTTAAGTACTACATGAAATAAATAAAATGGGTATAACAGTTCATTAAAAATGCTAAAGGTAGACAATCAGAAACCTCCCAACCTCCCATGGCAAGGTGAGTACTGTACTTCAATTCTTGGCTCCTGGGTTTATTTCCCAGTATGAACACAATGTCCATGCATTTTCTAGGTTCTCCAGGTGCTCATAAACCAAAACTGTACTAACAAAAACTGAATTTTTGTAAAATCTTACCTGTAAGTCGCTGCCTCTTCATATTCGTCACTAATGGGGTTATTGACCTTTGCTCCGTAGGAGTAGCTAGGCAACAGAATATATTAATATCAAAGCTTTTAGCATATCCCACCCCCAGGGGGTGGTCCCCTCAGTCAATACCTCCCTGCTTCCTGCATTTCCAACTCAGTTTCAGTAGCATAGCAGTAGAGTACATAAACAAACCACAAAAGAGGGGCGGGGGCGGCGACTGTCAGAGGACTCGGAGAAAGGAATTTTACAGGTAAGATTTTACAAAAATTCCGTTTTCTCTTACGTCCTCCGACAGTCGCCGCCTCTTCATATTCGTCACTAATGGGGACGTCCCATAGCAGTGTAGACATGAGGGGTGGGAAAAAAATGGATTTTTGTAAGATCTTACCGTAAAATCCTTTTCTCTTAAGCTCATTGACAGACGTAGTCCTCGTTGATTCAACACACTCGGGTTATGCTGCCCTCTACAGGAGTAGGACTAGACAGGAAAGAAAACACTCTGGCCACACCTTAGGGGCAGTCACAGAGGGTATATCCTCTCTCTCTCTCTGCTACAGCAAATCAGTTATGTCACAAAGCAGTGTTTAGAGAATTTAACCCAACCCAACTCAAAATAGAGGGGCGGGTACTACGTCTGTCAATGAGCTTAAGAGAAAAGGATTTTACGGTAAGATCTTACAAAAATCCATTTTTCTCTGTCGCTCATTGACAGACGTAGTCCTCGTTGATTCAACACACTCGGGACGTCCCAAAGCAGTACCACAAATGAGGGGTGGGAAAATGGAAATTAATTCCAATCTAGAAGGCCCAACCAGTGCCAACTAGAAGTCTTCAATGCTCATCAATCAAAGATGAGACTCAACAGAAAATTCCAACAGAAAAAAACCCTTGAGGTAGACCACCGGTCTCCTCAAATTGCGGCCTGCAAAACCTTGCGGCCAAATAAGGCATCCGCCGATGCCATCACATCAATCTTATAAAATTTTGTAAAGGTATGTACCGACGACCAGGTGGCCGCCTTACATACCTGGACCACTGACGCCTGATGGCGGAAGGCCCAGGAGGTACTGAGTGCTCGAGTGGAGTGCGCCCTAAAAGGGAACGGAGGACTCCGACCCTTAATAGAATAAGCCTGTACCACCGTCTGTCTAATCCATTTGGAGATAGTCGCGGCAGATGCAGGCAACCCCTTTCTGGGGCCATCCGTGATCACAAAAAGTGAATCCGTCTTACGGAACGATTCCGTAGCTTTCAAATATACCCTGATTGCCCGAACCACATCCAAGGAATGCAACGCATGTTCCCGATGATGATTGGGCTGAGGACACAAGGAAGGTAGTACAATATCTTCATTCAGATGAAAGTCTGAAACCACCTTTGGAAGAAAGGATGGCTTAGGATGAAGGACTACCTTATCCCTATGAATCACTAAGTATGGGGACTGGCATGACAATGCAGCCAATTCTGACACCCTGCGTGCAGAAGTGATAGCCACTAAGAAGGCTACCTTCTGGGATAAAGTCAGCAAGGGAATCCCCCTGATGTTTTCAAAGGGAGGTTTCTGCAGAACCGACAAAACCAAATTAAGATCCCAAGGCGGTAAGGGCGCGCGGACTGGTGGAGCCAGGTGCCGCACCCCCTGGATGAAATTCCGCACCAAGGATTTTGTAGCCAAAGGCTTCTGAAAGAAGGTTGATAATGCTGAAACCTGACCCTTGATGGTGCTCAAGGCTAGTTTCTGCTCAACCCCCTTTTGCAGAAAGGCCAATATTCGGGTCACCGAATAGGTACGTGGAGGAATTCCTAACGATTCGCACCACGCGATATAAGTCTTCCATGTGCGATAATAGACCTTGCTGGAAGTCGCTTTCCTTGCCTTAATTAGAGTAGGAATAACTGAAGCTGACAAACCTCTGTCCTTCAGTACCTGGGTCTCAATGGCCAGGCCATTAAAACCAGCGACTGTAAAGCACGATGGAAGATCGGTCCTTGAGACCGCAGACACTCTCTGAGAAGAAGTTCCCAAGGAACGTCCGCGACTAGCATGTCCAAGTCGGCCAGACCGGCTTGAAGAGGCCATCCTAGAATTTTCAGGACAACTGGCGCTGACTGGATCCGAACCAGGCTGCCCTAGAGCTATCTGGTCCCGGCCATCCGACAAAGTCTGATCGTTCTCTGTTCCCACACATTTATCAGACACCTGATTCCTATCAGGAGTGGTGATTTCTCCTGGTTGAACCACAGGGACCGAAGTCACCCGGCTAGAGGCTCCTTGGTCTGTCTGTTCAACCGGATCCGATTCTTGTGGGGAACTGAGGCTAATCTTTGGAAAAGGTAAAGAAAATGATCTGTTAAGGGAACGGTAACTACCGCTCCCTGTAGTACTTAGATGTTGGAAGGGAAGAATTGCACCGGTAGCAGTGGTCGATGCTCGATCTAATGCCCTGAATACCGGTGAAGACGTCCCCCCACCCTCAAGCCGGGTGGGGGCGCACCTTCAGGCTGTGTAATCCTTTGCTTCAGGTTTGGCTGAGTCGGTCCTTTGTCTGTCCGACCAGCCCTTCTTGAACCCTCCTGGAGGAGTCTTGCCCTTCCCGCTTGCTCCAGATGAGCGAACGAACCCTTTATGGGCGGTAAAGAAAGGTCCCCGCTTGTTACGAGGTCCTTTAGCTTTAGCAGCCTGTGGCAAAAAAGTGCTTTTGCCCCCAGTGGCATCCTTAATGATCTCATCTAGGGTGGCCCCAAATAGGCGATTCCCCTGAAAGGGGAGATTTGTCAAGGCCTTTTTGGAACCTAGGTCCGCTGACCAGCATTTTAACCACAGCACACGTCTGAGGATTACCGCTGACATAGATGCATGCCCTAATAGGGGGGTAGCATCCAAGGCTGCGTCACAGAAAAACTGTAGTCCTTGTATAATCTGTTCCATCAAATCAGATGTTGCCTGGGGGATATCTTTCCCCTTCAGGTCCTGGCGCACCAATCTCGCCCATTCCGTTAATGTCTGAGACACTAAACCAATGACAATTATTGGTCTAAAGGCTGACCCTATCAGGGAAAAGATAGTGCGGGACTCCGCTTCTACTTTCCGATCCACCGGATCCTTAAAGGAAGAAGCGTCCTCCACCGGAATAACCGTGGCTTTATTCAGTCTGGAAATAGGTGGATCCACCACTGGTGGTACCGTGCATTTATTAATGAGGGATTCCTCAAACGGATAGCGTCTAGCAATGCGCTTGGAAATAGTAAAGGTACGCTTAGAATGCTCCCATTCTTCTTTAATTTTATTACCAAAACACTTGGGTACAGGAAAAACCTTCACCGTTTTGGTGGGTTTGTTAGTACCAAAGGGAATCTCTGTTTCAGTTGCCTCTGCCGGTAAAACCTCAAGTCTTAAGGTTTCCCGAACCGCCACAGCTAGTGCGTCCACCAATGCTTCTTCCTGAATTATGGCGGAAGCATGAACGTCCTCCTCACTGTCTAAGGGAACTTTACCTGAGACAGCAGCCCCTGCAGAGGGACCTGCAGCTGCAATGACCATCTCAGAATCTGAAGTATCAGATGATATAGGGGTAGACGGGGGTCACTTTCTTGACCCCCGTTCCTGACAGGCCGTCTCCACCCGAGCCACCAAAGACTCCAAAACTGCTGTAAATGCATCCATACTCTGTGCACCGGCGGGTCCCGCGGCCCCCTCGAGGGAAACAGGTGGGGGTACTTGTGTGGCAGGGTCCATGATAATTCCAGATGCTACCCGGAAAAAATCAATTTGCCAAAAAAAATAAAACCACTTTTTTTTTTTTTCAGACCCCCAGCGCCACAAAGCCCCTCAGTGTACCTGCTTAGGGACCCCTATAGAGCGAGAGAGAGAGAGATAGACCACAGGGTTCACCACTTGATGCTCAGAGTTTCAACTGCAACTTGTCTCAGCACTGTCTAGAACAGACAGGAAGTCTTTTGGCTGGCTTCCTGGGAAGAAAGGAGGCGGCTCCGCCCCTCTGCACGCCTTCCGGCGCCTCCCCTAGCTCCACGAGGTGTTTGAGTCACCTCAAACATGGCCGCCCCCATGCTGGAGACACGAGGCTACGCCAAAATGGCGGCCTCGTGCGATCTACCAGACAATGGCGGCGGCCTGCACAGAATAGCGGCATGTCTGCAGAAGGATCTCGGCCTCACAACCCTTCACCCTCATGGTGGTCAGCGTGGTCGGCGGTACTGGACCCTGGCGGGCCGTATGCGGTCCGTGGCCGTTGGGAGGCATCTGCTTAGCTAGAGGAATGATCTGGAATGCAGTATACATATATAGACATCGCCCTGTGGCTTCTGACAGGTAGGATACTTATACTATCACAGTAAAGTTCTAGTACTGCCACTGACTTCATCATTTTAACATCTTTGCAATTTAGATTGTCAGCTCCCAAACCAAGCCTCCTGGCTTTTTGTTCACAAAAATCACACTCAAACAGGGGGATCTGTGACACGTTATAGGATAGAGGGAAGACCCATACTTACCATTACAGCGAGGGGCCCGCGTTCACCACAAGACCCGTCAGGGGGAAAGGGGGAACATACTACTCACCATACCGGAACCAGGCGGGCGCCAACTCCTGACAGTACCCCTCTCCACCGAGGTGGGAGGGCTGTCGACCAGTACGGACGCCGTGACTCATGGTCTTAGGCGTTTCGGCGAGATGTTAACTCGCAGGGTCAGTCCCCGTCCAGTGGGACTATGTCGCGGCCGACCCAGCGCGGAGCTATGGCCTGCACGCGCTCGTAGGCTGAACTGGGGTGACCACTGGATCTCAACATCCAGCCCCATCGCCCAGTTCAGCTTTCTTGCTTGAAGATCTCACAGGAACACTGGAGAAAAAAAGCTGTCTAAAAAATCTTTTCTAAGAAAAAAATCCTGCCAGGACCGAAGATCCCAGCAAGGTATCTAGGTCCTTACTCCTAACTAGACAGAAAAAAAATGATTTGCTGTAGCAGAGAGAGAGAGGATATACCCTCTGGGACTGCCCCTAAGGTGTGGCCAGAGTGTTTTCTTTCCTGTCTAGTCCTACTCCTGTAGAGGGCAGCATAACCCGAGTGTGTTGAATCAACGAGGACTACGTCTGTCAATGAGCGACAGAGAAAAGCAGCCGCGCCTAAAGCAACGCAGTACCCACATCAGAGAAAGGAACCTTACCAAAGTAAGAGAACCAACCGGGCAACAGGAAAACGTGCTCAACAGGAGCAACAACCCAGGAAAAAAACAAGTAACCTAGGGGTAAAAAACACCCCAACAGCCAAGGGCCCAAACAAGGGACCCTAAGGCACCGCCGCACTAAGAACTTTTCGGCCAAAGGAAGCATCTGCCGATGCCTGAACATCCACTTTGTAAAATTTTGAGAAGGTGTGAACGGACGACCAAGTCGCCGCCTTACACACCTGGGCCACAGAAGCCTGATGACGATAGGCCCAAGACGTACTCAGAGACCTGGTAGAGTGCGCCTTCACAGGAAAAGGAGGAACCTTCCCCTTCAAAGCATAGGCTTGCACAATGGTCTGTCTGATCCATTTGGCGATGGTCGCAGCCGACGCCGCCATGCCCTTTGAGGTCCCTCATGAAGGACAAAGAGAGAATCCGACTTGCGAAAGGATTTAGTCGATGACAGGTAAACCCTGATTGCCCTAACAACATCCAAGGAATGCAAAGCCACCTCCTTCGGATGCTTAGGCTTCGCGCACAGCGAAGGCAAGACAATGTCCTCATTGAGGTGAAATTCCGAGATCCTCTTCGGAAGAAAAGACGGGTTAGGTCGCAAGACCACCTTATCCAAGTGAATCACCAAATACGGAGATTTGCAGGACAAGGCCGCCAGCTCCGACACCCTGCGAGCCGAAGTGATCGCCACCAAAAAGGCAACCTTCTTGGACAACAGAGACAACGAGATCTCCCTGATATTTTCAAAAGGAGCATGTTGCAACACGGACAGAACAAGGTTCAAGTCCCATGGAGGCAAAGGGTCCCTCCTAGGAGGGACCAAATGTCGCACCCCTTGAACAAAGGTGCTAACCAAAGAGTTAGACGCCACAGGGCGTTGAAAGAGAACGGCCAGAGCAGAAATCTGACCCTTAATCGTGGCCAACGCCAAACGCTGGTCCATGCCCGTTTGAAGGAAAGCCAACACACCGAGTACGAGCGAGGGGAATACCCCCCTGGACTCACACAAGGCAAAGTAAGACTTCCAAGTACGGTAGTAAATCTTCCCCGAAGAAGCCTTCCTAGCCTTAATCAAGGTGGGAATGACCTCAGGGGAAAGACCCCTATCCTTCAGGACCTGGCTTTCAACAGCCAGGCCGTTAAAGCCAGCGACTGTAAAGCAGGATGGAATATCGGTCCTTGAGACAGGAGATCTTCTCAAAGTGGCAGACGCCACGGAGCGTCGACCGCCAGATTCACGAGATCTGCGTACCAAGACCGGCCAGGCCAGCCCGGTGCCACCAGAATCACTGTGCGCGGTTCCGAGGCCAACCTGCGAAGGAGCCTGGACAGCAGCTGAATCGGTGGAAAGGCATACATCAGGCGATACTGATGCCAGGACGCCACTAACGTGTCTGAGGCGTCTGCCCGAGGATCGCGCGTCCTTGCCACGAACCTTTCCACCTTGTTGTTCAGACGAGAGACGCGAACAGGTCCACATCTGGGGACCCCCACTTCGCGCACAACATCTGGAAGACATCCGGGTGAAGGGACCATTCTCCCTGGTCCAGGGTCTGGCGGCTCAAATAATCCGCCTGCCAGTTCTCCACCCCCGGAATGTGAACTGCCGATATCGCCGGGACGTGAATGTCGGCTACTTCCCGAGCCGCCCGGGCACTCCTGGTGCCCCCTTGGTGGTTGATGTAGGCCACCGCTGTGGCATTGTCCGTCTGAACCCGAACTGGACGGCCCTGAAGCCTGTCCGTCCAACGCAGAAGACCGAGATTTATCGCTCGCAATTCCAGAATATTGATCGGAAGGGAGGATTCCTCCTTCGACCAAGTTCCCTGGGTGGACAGAACGCCCAGAACACCACCCCAGCCCGACAGGCTGGCATCCGTGGTGACCACCGTCCACGACAAAGGACGAAAGGACTTGCCCCCCGACACCGCCGGGGACTGGAGCCACCACAAAATACACCTTCGGGTGAGATTGCTCAACGACAGCCGCAGATCCAGAGATTGCGGACGCCCGCCAGGACCTCCGCCTGAAGCTCCCGTGTGTGAAACTGGGCGAAGGGAATCGCCTCGAAGGCCGAAACCATCAAACCCAGACACCTCATACACGTCCGGAGGGACGAGCACTGATTGACCCTGAGGGACCTGACTTCGCACTGAAGACCTTCGCTTGAACAGAGTCCAGAATCATCCCCAGGTAGGGAAGACGAACCAACGGACACAACGTTGACTTCGGAAAATTGATCGTCCAGCCGAATTCCTGCAGAGTCTGCATCGTGATGGACAGGTCGTTCACCAGGCCCTGACTGGTCGCGGACCGAATCAGGATATCGTCCAGATACCCCAGGACAGAAATGCCCTGGGCCCTCAATAAGGCCAGAACCGGCGCAAGCACCTTGGTGAAAACCAGCGGAGCCGAGGCGAGACCAAAGGGCAACGCCACAAATTGATAGTGATCCTCCGCAATGGCAAAACGAAGGTACCTCTGGTGACCCTCGAAAATGGGAATGTGAAGGTACACATCCTTCAAGTCGATGGAGGCCATGAATTCCCCCGGAACCAGGGCAGCCACCACTGATCGCAGGGATTCCATGTAGAACTTGCGAACCCGCACAAATCGGTTTAGAGCTTTCAAGTCCAGAATCGGACGTACCTTGCCCTCCTTTCTGGGCACAGTGAACAGATTGGAATAGAACCCCCGAAATCTGTCCCGATGAGGCACCGGAACCACCACTCCCTGGGCCCGCAGGTCCCGCACCGCCAGGTGCAGATCCCGCAAGCGCTCCGGAGTCAGCTGAAGATTTGAGGGGAAAAAATCTGCTCGCCGGCCGAGAGAGAAACTCGATCTTGTATCCAGATCGAACGATTTCCTGAACCCACCTGTCCCGAACGCGATCCAGCCAGGGTTGAAGAAAACCGAGCAAACGTCCCCCCACCCCAGAAACGGGTAAGGGCGCCCCTTCAGGCCGCATTGTTATGGGCAGCGGATCCGGACTGGCCGGACTTCTGCTTCCCGTCCATGGCTTCTTCTGGGAGCCTTGGCCTTTGAAGGGCTTGCCCTTATAGTGCGACCGAAAGGCACGAAAGGACCCCTGAGAGGGCCTAAATGAGGCATTCTTCTTACCACGAACAAACTTATTCTTGTGAGATTGGGGCAAGAGAGTGCTCTTACCCCCAGAAATAGCCTTTATCAGGGTACCCAAAGATTCGCCAAAAAGGCGAGATCCCGCGTAGGGTAAATTAGCCAAAGTCTTGCGGGAAGACTGGTCAACAGACCAACATTTCAGCCATATCAGGCGATGGTTCAAGACCGCCACACTAGAAAGACGCGCAGCCAAAGGGACTAAATCCAAGTCCGCATCACACAAATACATGACACCCTGATGAATCTGATCCACCATAGCCAAAGTTGTCGGCGGGGCAGAGTCAGCCACCAGAGTGGGCCGGAGCACCTGCGTCCAATCCGCAATAGCCTGGGCTGCCATAATGGAAGCAAAAATAGGCTTCAGCATAGAGCCAGCAACCGTATAAGCATGACGGGCCAGAGATTCCAACCTCCTGTCTGTCGGGTCCCGGAACACCGGGGTATCCTCAGCAGAGATCGCAGTTGATTTATTCAAAATCGCCACCGCATGATCCACCTGAGGTGGTACACACCAACGCTCATCAGTAGCTGGTGTAAAGGGATAACGCAGCTTGAACCTACTCGGCACAGCAAAAGGCTTCTTTAAATTGCGGCATTGCTCATCAACAGCGCGCTGAAATTCCGTAGAGCAAGGAAAAACCTGCGATGTTCTGCGTTTCCTTTGCGTCCCATAAGAGGACATCAAAACAGGAGGACATGGTTCATCCTGCAAATGCAGCGTTTCCTTAATAGAAGCAACCAACTCATCCATGAGTGCAAGCTCTTCAGACGAGCCAGGGGGAGAAGTATCAACCCCTTCCACCTCAGCCTCCCCGTCAGACCCCACAAGGTCTAGGGATGACTGAGACCCTGAGAAGGGCACTCCAGCCATAGCAGCCCCATCGCCCTCTGAATCAGAGGAAATAGACACCCTGGGCCGTTTTGTGGATCGATCAGCCACCAGCATCTGCACTTGAGCAGCTAAGTTTGCCACAATAGTGGCCAGATCAGCCCCCTCGGGGGAAGCAGAGGCCCCTTGGCCCCCCAAGGGAGGAAACTTGCAATCCTGAGAATCCATGCCCCAGCAAAATAAGTAATAAAGGGTACTGCCCCTTTAAGATCGCGGCGAGCGCAGCCCACCGCACCCACTGAATACAATGACCCCCACAGGGACAAGAAACCGGGCAAGGAATACAGGAAAAAAGGAAATATAAAACCTGGAGAAAGCACACAGGCTGCTGCACCGATCGCTGTCCCAGAGCAAAAGGAAGTGATGCAAGACTGACCGCCCCTATGAAGCTTTGCAAGGCTACACAAACATGGCCGCTCGGCTGAGGAATCCTTGGGCAAATAGAACATGGCGCCGACATGTGGCCTGATCGACCGCCGCACAAAATGGCGGCGTTTGGCGCCAAAAACGCCGTGCAGTACCTCACAGGACCTGCCACCATGATTTTGCCTCAAAAAATTGGCGGATCGCCGCACAGCATGCCCAAAATCTGACTGCTTCACTATGACACCCAGCAGAGCGGGAGAGCCCCCCCTTCACAGCCCACACAGGAACTGACAGGGAGCACAGCAGTCACACAGACATGCAGGGTCACACAGTCCCAGACTGACACCCAAATAGACAGGTCCCCACATAGAGTTACACTTACCAGTCCGGATGGCGTGGGGAGCCTGCTCCAGCGACCAAATCGCTGCACTGAGGACAGGGAGTGTCGCAAGCATGACGCAGCTGAACTGCGGTGCAAAACCGCAATGGCGTCCAGTGAGGTAGCCACCTCACCGATAGCATCCCTGCATCGAACAGGGATGGGTCGCTCAATGTGCCAGGGCAAAACCTAAGCTGAACGCTCGATGGCAGGCTGGGAAGCCCCTGGCCCTGAGCCCTGGGAACCAGGGTGGCCAGACTGAGACCCAGCTCCGCACGATCATCTTCATCAGAAGAAACTAACTAACGCTGAAAATAAACAGCTAAGTAAAAGAAAGAGAAAAAACTTCAAATAAAATCAAAAAGAGAAAAGAAGCTGAGACTAAGAGCCCCAGCACAGGAACAGCCCAACCTACTCCTGAGCTATTCATTAGAAACTGAGTTGGAAATGCAGGAAGCAGGGAGGTATTGACTGAGGGGACCACCCCCTGGGGGTGGGATATGCTAAAAGCTTTGATATTAATATATTCTGTTGCCTAGCTACTCCTACGGAGAAAAGGTCAATAACCCCATTAGTGACGAATATGAAGAGGCGGCGACTGTCGGAGGACGTAAGAGAAAAATGGTTTATGTTCATGATGGTGGAAGGCACATACGACCAAAATAAATAGTTGCTGCACTAATGTACAAAACTGCAACCTTCATAAAAACTATAAACAATTGATATGACAATAAATGTGATGAATATGAATTAGGGACAATATACAATAATTAATAGAAGTGAAAAGCAATAAAAAAAATATAAAAACTTTCTTCAGTGTTCATTTAATTAAACAGCCTTTCATAAATCCTGTGCTCCTAAAATAACGGAATTTTTGTAAAATCTTACCTGTAAAATTCCTTTCTCTGAGTCCTCCGACAGTCGCCGCCTCTTCATATTCGTCACATATGGGGTATTAGACTTTGCTCCGAAGGAGTAGCTAGGCAACAGAATATGTTAACAATAAAGCTTTAACATATCCCACCCTCAAGGGGTGGTCCCCTCAGTCAATACCCTCCTACTTCCTGCAACCATATCTCAGTTTTAGTGGAATAGCAGTAGAGTATACAGTCAAACCCCAAAAGAGGGGCGGGGGCGGCGACTGTCGGAGGACTCAGAGAAAGGAATTTTACAGGTAAGATTTTACAAAAATTCCGTTTTCTCTTACGTCCTCCGACAGTCGCCGCCTCTTCATATTCGTCACATATGGGGACGTCCCAAAGCAGTGCAAACATGAGGGGTGGGAAACGCATCCGCGCCGAAAGGCAACGCAGTCTCCACATCAAAGAAAGGAACCTTACCAAAGGAAGGAAACCAGCTGGGCAACAGCAAAAATAAGTGCTCAACAGGAGCAACAACCCAGGAAAAGACAAAAAACCAGGGGATACAAAACTTATCCCAACAGCCAGGAGTCCCCAACAAGGGACCCTAGGGAACAGCCGCACTAAGAACCTTGCGGCCAAAGGAAGCATCCGCCGATGCCTGAACATCTACTTTGTAGAATTTTGTGAAAGTGTGAACGGTCGACCAAGTCGCCGCCTTACACACCTGGGCTACAGAAGCCCCATGACGACAGGCCCAAGACGTACTCAGAGATCTAGTAGAGTGCGCCTTCACAGGCACAGGGGGAACCTTCCCCTGCAAGGCATAGGCCTGTTCAATGGTCTGCCTGATCCATTTGGCAATGGTAGAGGCGGAAGCCGCCATGCCCTTCCGAGGACCCTCTGGAAGAACAAACAAGGAGTCCGTCTTTCGAAAAGACTCAGTCGATTTAAGGTAAACCCTAATCGCCCGAACAACATCCAGAGAATGTAGTCTCACCTCCATTGGATGTTTAGGCTTCGTGCACAACGAAGGCAAAACAATATCCTCGTTAAGATGGAATTCCGAAACTCGTTTCGGCAGAAAAGAAGGATTAGGTCGCAAGACCACCTTATCCAAATGAACAACCAGGTACGGAGACTTGCAGGACAAAGCCGCCAGTTCCGACACTCTGCGAGCCGAAGTGATCGCCACCAAAAAGGCGACCTTTTTGGACAACATAGACAACGATATCTCCCTGATCTGTTCAAAAGGAGCACGTTGTAACACAGACAGGACTAGATTCAAGTCCCAAGGGGGCAAAGGATCCCTCCTAGGAGGAACCAGATGCCGCACACCCTGAATAAAAGTGCCAACCAAGGAGTTGGAAGCCACGGGACGTTGAAACAGAACGGCCAGCGCAGACACCTGACCCTTTATCGTAGCCAGCGCCAAACGCTGATCGACACCCGTCTGAAGGAAAGACAGCACACGGGAAACCGAGTACGTGCGGGGTGAAAACCCCCTGGACTCACACCAGGCAAAATAGGCCTTCCAAGTACGGTAATAAACCTTTC
The DNA here is from genome assembly GCF_965119305.1 of Pelophylax lessonae. NCBI lineage: Eukaryota > Metazoa > Chordata > Amphibia > Anura > Ranidae > Pelophylax > Pelophylax lessonae. The sequence goes on along the minus strand of NC_138771.1, from coordinate 356,079,879 downwards.
CCGAGGAAGACTTCCTCGCGTTGATCAAGGTATGAACAACCTCTGGAGAGAGACCCTTCTCCTTCAGGACCTCGGTCTCAACAGCCAGGCCGTCAAAGCCAGCGACTGTAAAGCAGGATGGTAAATCGGTCCTTGAGACAGTAGATCGTCCCGAAGAGGCAGACGCCAGGGGGCGTCGACCGCCAGATTCACGAGGTCTGCGTACCAGGACCGGCGAGGCCAGTCCGGTGCCACAAGAATCACCGTGCTGCGTTCCGAGTGTAACCTGCGAAGGAACCGGGACAGCAACTGAATCGGTGGAAACGCGTACATCAGCCTGTACTGATGCCACGGGGCCACTAACGCGTCCGACGCGTCTGCCCGAGGGTCGCGCGTCCTTGCCACGAACCTCTTCACCTTGTAGTTGAGGCGAGACGCGAACAGGTCCACATCTGGAAGACCCCACTTCGCGCACAACATCTGGAAGACAGCCGGGTGGAGAGACCATTCCCCCTGATCCAGGGTCTGGCGACTCAGAAAGTCCGCCTGCCAGTTCTCCACTCCCGGAATGTGAACCGCCGTTATCGCCGGGACATGAGTCTCGGCCCAAGACAGAATGTCGGCCACTTCTCGAGCCGCTCGGGCACTCCTGGTGCCCCCTTGGTGGTTGATGTAGGCCACCGCCGTGACATTGTCCGTCTGCACCCGAACCGGGCAGCCCTGCAGCCGGTCCGTCCAGCGATGAAGACAGAGCCTTATCGCACGCAATTCCAGAATGTTGATCGGGAGGGAAGACTCCCCCTCCGACCAGGTCCCCTGGGCGGACAGAACGCCCAGAACACCACCCCAGCCCGACAGGCTGGCATCCGTGGTGATTATCGTCCACGAGATCGGACGAAACGACTTGCCCCCGGACACCAACGGGGACTGGAGCCACCACAGAAGGTTTTCCCTGGTGCGATGACTCAACGAGATCTGAAGATCCAGAGATTGAGGTCGCCCGTCCCACTTGGACAAGATCTCCGCCTGGAGACCCCGCGTGTGAAACTGCGCGAAAGGAATCGCCTCGAAAGCCGAGACCATCAATCCCAGACATCTCATACACGTCCGCAGAGACGAGTTCGGAACGTCCCTGAGGAACCTGACTTCCTCCTGAAGAGTCCTGAGTTTGTCTTCCGGCAGGAAGACCTTCGCCAGCACCGAGTCCAGTATCATTCCCAGATAGGGAAGACGAACCGACGGACTCAGTGTCGACTTTGGAACATTTATCGTCCAACCGAACTCCTGCAGAGTTTGCATCGTGACAGACAGGTCCTTCTCCAGACCCTGACTGGTCGCAGACCGAATCAGAATGTCGTCCAGATACCCCAGGACAGAAATGCCCTGGGCTCTCAATAATGCCAGAACCGGTGCAAGCACTTTGGTGAAGACCCGCGGAGCCGAGGCGAGCCCAAAGGGCAACGCCACGAACTGGTAGTGATCCTCCGCAATGGCAAATCGAAGGTATCTCTGATGACCCTCGAATATGGGGATGTGAAGATACGCATCCTTCAAATCGATGGAGGCCATGAATTCCCCCGGAACCAGGGCAGCCACCACCGAGCGCAGGGATTCCATGCGGAACTTGCGAACCCGCACAGAGCGGTTCAGAGCTTTCAAGTCCAGAATTGGACGAACCTTGCCCTCCTTTCTGGGCACGGTGAACAGATTGGAATAAAACCCCCGAAATCTGTCCCGATGAGGCACCGGAACCACCACTCCCTGAGCCCTCAGGTCCCGCACCGCCAGGTGCAGATCCCGCAGGCGCTCAGGAGACAGTTGTAGATTTGAGGGAAAAAATCTGCTCTCTGGCCGAGAGAGAAACTCGATCTTGTAACCAGATCGAACGATTTCCAGAACCCATCTGTCCCGCACACGGGCCAACCAGGGCTGAAGAAAACCGAGCAAGCGTCCCCCCACCCCAAAACTGGATGAGGGCGCCCCTTCAGGCCGAACTGTTATGGGCCGCAGGTCCGGATTGGCCGGACTTCTGTTTCCCAGACCAGGGTTTCTTCTGAGAGCCCTGGCCCTTGAACGGTTTGCCCTTGTAGTGCGGCCGAAAGGCACGAAAGGACCCCTGAGGGGGCCGAAAATGAGCATGCTTCTTCCCAGAAGCCCCCTTAGCCTTGGGGAAATGGGGCAAGAGAGTGCTCTTACCCCCGGTAATCCCCTTAATCAACACATCCAGGGACTCCCCAAAAAAGGCGAGACCCATCATAAGGCAGATTGGCTAAGGTTTTACGTGAAGATTGGTCCACCGACCAACATTTCAACCAAACCAGGCGGCGAGACAACACCGCCACGCTGTGCACACGCGCGGCCAACGGAATCAGGTCCAGGTCCGCATCACACAGATACATGACACCCTGGTGGATCTGATCCACCATATCCAGGGTCGCCGCCGAGGCCGAATCGGCCACTAGGACGCGCCTAAGCATCTGCGTCCAACTTGCGATCGCCTGGGCCGCCATGAGAGAAGCAAACAGAGCCTTAAGCATAGAACCCGTAACAGAATAAGTATGACGGGCAAGAGACTCCAGTCTCCTATCCGTGGCATCACGGAAAACAGGGGATCCCTCTGCAGGGATCGCAGTGGCTTTGTTCAAAACCGCAATAGCATGATCCACTGGCGGAGGCACACACCACCGTTCATCAGTGGCAGGCGAGAAAGGATAACGCAGCTTAAATTTACTTGGTACCGCAAAAGGCTTGCGCAAATCGCGCCATTGGTCCTTAACAGCGCGCTGAAAATCAGCATTGCAGGGAAAAACCTGCGGCGTCCTGCGTTTTCTCTGCGTCCCATAAGCCGCCAAGGCAGCTGGGGGACACACCTCGTCCTGCAAACGTAGCGTCTGCTTAATGGAAGCAATCAACTCATCCATGATTGCAAGCTCTTCAGGCGAGCCAGGGGGAGAATTATCAACCCCCTCAACTTCAGCCTCTACCTCAGACCCCACTAGATCAAGAGAGGAGCGGGACCCCGATAGGGGGGTCCCCGCCAGAACAGCCCCATCACCTTCACCCTCAGAATCAGAGGACAGAGTAACTCTGGGCCGTTTAGTAGATTGAGCAGCCACCAGCATTTGCACCTGTGCAGCAAGGCCAGCCACAATAGTGGCCAAATCCCCCCCTGGGGGGGAAACAGCGGTCCCCTGGCTTTCCACCAATACTGTGGGAAACTTGCCCTCCTGAGAATCCATTGCCCCTGTATGCCAGACAACCAAGGGTTAACTGCCCCCTTACAGCAAGCGCGGCAAGCGCAGCCCACCGCACCACACTCAGGCACAATGAGACCCCCACAGGGAATATACAGACTGAATACAGGCAATGGAATACAGGAATAGAAGGATAAAACCTGAGGAGACTCCGCTGCTGCTGCTGCCTCGATCGGTGCTTCCAGGAGAGAGGAAGTGATGCTGCCAGGGCGCTCTATGTAAGCCTATGGAGGCTACAAGAAAATGGCCGCCGTGCATGTAAACCATGCGGCCGGAGCGGGCGCCGGTAAAATGGCGCCGTTTGGCGCCGAAATCGCCGCTCCACAGTGCATAAAATCACACACAATATTATCCCATACTATGGATACATGTTAGATCGCCGCAGCGATCGCTGTATATGCCCCAACATGCCATTAAAAACATGCCCCACAGCACACAGCTCCTCACACTGCCCAGCCTGACATACTCAGTGTCATACAGCTCCCCCCCCCCTTGCAGCCCACAGCATGCAGCCGAGATATAGGGAGACAAGCAGTGTGATTAAAGGCAGGTTACACAGTCCCAGACTGAGACCCCCCCAGACAGACAGGTCCCCACATAGATACACTTACCTCACATGGCGTGGGGAACCCGCACAGGCGAACAAGCCGCTGCACATGAGGCAGGGAGAGTCGCAATTCAAGACGCACACAATGGCGGTTCAGAAACCGCACAGCGTCCGGTGAGGTAGCCACCTCACCAATCATCCCTGCACCGAACAGGGATGGGTCGTTCACCGTGCCAGGAGCGTTACCTGGCTGAACGCTCGATGGCAGACTGGGAAGCCACTGACCCACGACCTGCGACCAGGGGGATCAGCCCGAGACCCAGTCCGCATGATCCTCTTCGTCCGAAGAACTAACTAATGCTGACAAAAATAACAGCTAAGTAAAGGTAGAGAGAAAACTCAAACAAAATATCAAAAAGAAGAAAGAGTCTGGGACAAAAAGTCCCAGCACAGAGAGAGCCAGCCACTCCTGACAAGCTAGACATTAAAACTGAGATATGGTTGCAGGAAGTAGGAGGGTATTGACTGAGGGGACCACCCCTTGAGGGTGGGATATGTTAAAGCTTTATTGTTAACATATTCTGTTGCCTAGCTACTCCTTCGGAGCAAAGTCTAATACCCCATATGTGACGAATATGAAGAGGCGGCGACTGTCGGAGGACGTAAGAGAAAGTGCTTTTCCATCCAAAAAAATGTGTACTGTGGAATGCAGAACACCTTTCTCCACAACGGCTCCCACCCAAAGTTCGCACTCACCATAAACTCTATGACTCCTTAATTTAATAAGCATTACAGAACAGCTTTGTACAATTCTATTTTTCCAGGTAACCCTTCAGGTTGGTTCTTCTCTGCACCCCAATTAGACTCCTGAAAAACCAGAAAACTGTGCAAAATTCTTTATTCAAAACAAATTAAAATCATAAATTTATTTTTTGCCAGCTTCAAATATGGGTCTCATACCAGCACAACTAAAGATGGCCGTGCATGCCCTGCTTCCTGTATTTGCGTGCGTTCCACGCGCCAACTCATTTCGTCTCACGCTAGACTGTCTTCAGGGATTCCTCTCTTTAGCGCAATCTTGTGGCTGTTTCCCATATGACACTCGCATTTACCTACTCCCTACCTAAATCAACTCCTACACCCCCTAATGTCAACTACTGTACCTTTATTGCACTAAATTACACTAAACTGTAAAAAAATGCATGGACATTTTAAACTCTGTGTTCACTTTTTTCTACACAATGCAAAGCACAAAAAAAAAAAAAAAGTTTGGCTGTATAATTAAAAAAAGGAAATATTTCAAATAGTTTTGATACCATAATTTTATATATATTAAAAAATAAAAATTATATTAATTGAGAACCTCTCTAAAACAAAATAATTAAAAATTTGCAATAAAACAATGTAAATCAATATGACTGTTAAAACCATCAGGCACCGAAGTATTAAGTTCATACATTATTCTCATAATATTTATAAGCAGATGTTCCAAACACACCCCCCCCCCCTCACCTTACATCAGATGTCAACAGCCCTCCCACCACCCAAAGTCAAGAGTTCCCCACATCATAGTGCACCCTCTTACCTTGTGCTGCTGCTGGGAAGAAGCTAGGGATGGAGCTTGGCTGCAGAAAGTGCAGGGTATGGAGGAGGACCAGAGGAAGGCTGGAGTCTGCTAAACTCTATAATGAGGGGAGGTGAAAACATGGGGGTGCTGCGGCTGCACAGGGAGGTGCAAGATCTGTAGGAGTAGTTCTGTTGTCCTCTCTGCTGCTGAGACAGGGACAGAGAAAAGCCTCTCTGCAGCTGCATGAAGAAGCACAGGATCTGGCAGATGAGTTCTGTCCTCTTCTCTGCTGCCAAATACTAAGACAAGGTGGGAGTGGAAATGAGAGGGGTGCTGCATCTGCAGTAGAGGTGCAAGGGCCACATGAAATAGCCTGGAGGGCCAGATTCATCCCGCTGGCCCTGCATTTGAGACATGTGCCAATCCCTTTGGGTCGCAATTGTGGGAATCATGAAAATATCTTGAGACATGGTGCCTGTTGATTCATTTTTTGATATTGTTAATATGCAATAAACAGAGTGTCTCAAGACTTTTTCTGTGATTTCTACAACTGCAACCAGAAGGGACTGATATTGACTTCTATGGGATAATTGGAGGGGGTGCAATCTGAAAAAAGCAAGATCACAAAATTAAACCTGGTAAATGTATGAACTTAATACTTTAGTGCCTGTTGTTTTGAACAAGGATGTTGATTTAAATTGTTTTATCACAAAATTTTAGTAATAATAATCATTTAGTTTTTAAGAGGTTCTCATTTATTATACAGTATGTAATTTTAAGTATGTAGTATATATTCCCTCCAGAACAGAGGAGTCACCTTGGGGGCCAAATTTGCCCCAAGTATGGCCAACCTGTTCATGGCAAAATGGGAGGAGGACATCATCTTTTCTGACAGGAGACCCAAATTGGTCTTCTGGGGCAAATCTATTGATGACACCCTCCTGCTATGGGATGGAAATATGCCCTCACTGGTTGAATTTTTCTATCATTTAAATAACAAAAGTCTCAGCATCGTGTTACAATATGAGGCCAGTGCATCAGGGGTACACTTCTTGGATCTAAATACTGAAGTGAGGGAAAATTCTTGGTGACATCCAAATATTTCAAGACTAGGGATCGCAACAGCTTTATTGGATATGGAAGTTGCCATCATCCGTCTTGGCTCCGGTCTGTACCGAAGAATCAATTTACTTGATTAAGATGTAATTGTATGTCTGAGGAAGTTTTCAGAATACAAGCTAAATTCTTGGAGAGGGATTATCACAACAATGACCTGGATAAGGCTATTGATGAGGTTTGCCGTAGGGAGGGAGCTGATGTTTTGAAAGGAACTACAGCCCCCAAGTCTGACAATAATAATTTAAATTTTGCATTTGTCACGAGCTTTTCCCATCAATACTAGGATATTAAAAAAATTATGGCCCGTCATTGGAAGGTGTTGCAGACCAATAAAGCTCTGGGGTCCGCCTTTCCAGATGTCCCACAGGTTTTTTTTTTTTTTTAGAGTGCTCCCCTCTGAAACTTAATGTAGCACCAAATGTATTTAGATGCTCCTAATGGGGTTTCCTTCTTCCAAAAACGTAAAGGGTTTTTTCCATGCTGCAAATGTGCTGTCTGCCATCTTAATAAGGTTCAAGAACGCAAAATTTAGCATTTTTAATCCTTTGCTAACTCGAAAGTTTTTGACATTCAAACTTTTATCACCTGTAATTCGCTCAATGTGGTGTATCTGCTTATCTGCCCTTGCGGTTTGCAATACGTAGGCCATACCACTAGAGCTTTTAATGTAAGAATTAAAGATCATGTCGCCAACATTAAGAAGGGCTTTCCCAAGCATAGTGTGTCCAGACACTATTTAGAATGCCACGACAAAAACCCTATTGGGACCACGTTTATTGCGATCGAAAGATTTACACCACATTGGCGAGGCAGTCATGTCAAAAGGGAAATTTCCAAGATGGAAACTCATTGGATTTTTGAGATGAAATGTTATACTCCCTTTGGGCTCAATGTGGATTGGGATTAGGGCTGCATGATATTGAAAAAAAAAAAATCACATTGCGATATTTTTTTCCCCACGATATATATTGCAATATTTTTTTGCGGCGGATCCTCTTCGTCTCGCATTTTTAGTAGTGATGAATGCTGTGAATGTTGGCTGTGACTGAGCGGTAAATGTCGTGAGCAGTGGCACAGCAAGCCAATGATGTGTGACTGTGCACTGTGCAGGCACGTGGAACGTGCAGCCTTCTGACCATACAGGGTTAAGGTAATGTAGGGCAGTACTGCAGCCTTCTGATTGTACCATACAGGGTTAATGTTACTGTAGGGAACTGGGCGGGAAGTATCACAGCAGGTTAGGAGGACCCCCCTCCCCACTAGCAGAAATACTCTCTCCTCCCATAGTACCTCCCAATACATATCCTCTTGCGCCCCCCCATCATGTGTGCTACTTGCCCTTCCCCGTTACTGTGCGCCCCCTCCACTGTATCTATAACACTACACAGACCTCAGATCATCAGCGTGGCTCTGGCAGTGAAATCTCCCTCCCTCCTCCCGGGTTCCTTCTCCTGTCTGTTTACATCCGAACATGTGCAGGGGGCGGGGGATGCTCAGTGAGATGTGCAGGCTGCCAGTAAGGAGAGAGGTGTCTGCTGTTACAGCAGGCTGATCGCTCCGAGTGGGACACTGGGCTGCAGATGTCCTGTGTGCCCCTCCCCCTTCCCGTAGGCAGTGCTGTGTGTGATAGTACACACTTCTCTGCCTTCTACACTATTGCATGTCCGGCGATGTGACTATCGGACAGGCTCACTGCACGATGTCGATGTGCACATCGAATATCATTCAGCCCTAATTGGGATGTCAATCGTTTCATCAATAATAGTGGACTGTCCCTTCTCCTTTTTTTTCCTTTCCCTCCTATGCTTATCTGGAGAATAACCACCAGGTTATATATTTTTATTGTATTGATCATGCGGGGGTATAATATTATTTGTTAGGATTGTACGCGCTATTGTTGATTTGGGGTACATATGTAATTCATTGTATTCATCCCTTCTCCCCTCTTATGTTTTTTTTTTTGAAAATTTGTTTTTATTGAAGTTTTGCACACATAAACAGACAATACACTGCCACGCAGGGCAACATGTACAACCAAAGACAACAGGTCAACCCCCCCATCCCACCCCCCCCTCCAGGCTCCACCCAGCGCGTCCAGCACAAAAAAAAAAGCTTCTAGCAGCAATAAAAATACCCCCCAAGTCCGCTCCATCTACCAAGGAGCAAGGTCATCAAACACAGACATTAGCACAGTACAGTACCCGCATTCAGTAACCCCATGCCGTATTCAAAAACCTGAGAGACCTCAACACATGCAGCTAGCACCCAGTGAGTTGGAGAGCATCATCAACTGGCACGACCACCCCCCCCCCTAGATAACCCCGAACAGGATCCCATAAAACCTCAAAGCTGAGCCACGGAGGTCGAGGCTGGGGAGTCTAGCCATATTTTCCACACTTTACCAAACTTGCGAGGACATCCCCTACTGAGATACGTAGCCTTGTAGAGCGGAGTCACTTTATTAACTAAGCCTTTCCAAAAGAGGATCGTGGGAGCCAAGGGACTTTTCCAGTGTAAGAGCAGAGCCTTGCGAGCATAGAAAAGAAGTAGACTGATCAGAGTACGAACTGCCCTCGCGGGGGCCACGCCATCCACCAACCCCAAAAGACAGACCTCCACGGAGCAGGGGACCGGAATCTTAACCACCTCCACGATGCAATCCAAGACGGCTGCCCAATAGTCCTTGACCACCGGGCACCCCCAGAAGATGTGGCTGAAGTCCGCCGGAGAATGCGAACAACGCCAGCACTCCGCCGAGGTCGTCGGATAAATACGTGCCAACCTCGCCGGCGTGTAATAGATCCGATGTAGAAATTTAAAGTGAATAAGGCGGTCCCTTGCAGAGACCAGGTAAGCAAAGGGCGAACTCCACATATCATCCCAGTCATCACCATCCAGGTCAGGCACCTCCCCCACCCAGCGTTCCCGACACCTACGCACCGCCGGCAGAGTGGTGGCGAACAATTCCCTGTACAACTCCGAGAGGGGCTTCCGCATATCCGTTGCCTGTAACGCCACTTCAAGAGCTGAAGTTTTAAGCACAACCCGGGGGGACCCAAACTGTGCCACAAATGCATGGCGGAGCTGAAGATAACGAAAAAAATATTTATTGGGTAGATCGTAACGCACCTTCAAGGCATCGAAGGTGCACAACTCCCCACCAGAGACAATGTCCCCCAACAACTTAACCCCCTTGACGGCCCAGATGGCGGGATCAGGGATCGAAGCAAAATGAGGAAACTTGGGGTTCCACCACAATGGGGAGGCCGGGGATACACTAGTAACCCCCGGCTCCACCAGCATCAGCATATGGTCCCAGGCCTTGATGGTAGAGCGCATAGTCCCTGTCAGCTGAAATTTAACCCTGGACCCCCGATGCAGCAGAAGCCGAAGACTCTCGTAGGAGCCCAAAACAGCCGCCTCCAGCACCGTGGCGGAATCCCCATCGTCCCCCATAAGCCAGCGCCGCGCCACCACTCCCTGCCCGGCCAGGAAATATTTATAAAGATCAGGCAAAGCCAATCCCCCCTGACCCCAGGGCTCCTGTAACACTTGCATGCCAATTCTAGGAGGGGAGTTACCCCAAATAAAGGAACCTATCAGGCCATGAACGCGACGGAAGAACGACCGTGGAACCCACACCGGCGAGTTCCTAAGGAAATACAGAAAGACAGGGAGGAGTTTCATCTTTACCAAATTAACGCGCCCCAGAACCGACAAAGGTAAGTCGCGCCACACCTCCGCCCTGCGTTTAAAGACCTCCAGCAATGGGAGAAGATTCAGACTGAGATAGTCAGCCACTCTCGCCGACACCCTGACTCCCAGGTATGTGAACTCAGTCACCCATTTCAAAGGCAACGCCCCATCCGCTGCAGCAATAGCACCAGGATCAATGGGGAGCATGGTGGATTTATCCCAATTAACCCGTAGGCCAGAAAACTTAGCAAAAGTGTCAAGGATATGGAAGACCGCCCGCAGGGAAACATTAGGATCTTTCAAAAACAAAAGCATATCATCCGCATAGAGCGCCAGGCACTCCTTAATGGAGCCCACTTCCAGCGCCCCCACCTCTGGAGATGCTCGCAACGCAATAGCCAGGGGTTCGATCATCAGGGAGAACAGAAAGGGCGAAAGAGGGCAGCCCTGTCTAGTCCCCCTACCCACCCCAAAAAAGGGAGATAGGGTGGAACCGATCTTCAACGCCATACGCGGGGAAGAATACAGGAGGGAAATCCACTTACAAAATTTAGGACCAAATCCCATACTCCGCAGCACCACCCCCATGTAGACCCAATCCACCGTGTCGAAGGCCTTGGCAATGTCCAGCGACACCACCACTCTAGTGCCAACAGAGGCATGCGACACCTGCAAATGTGTAAACAGGCGTCTAAGGTTGGTGTCCGTGGACTTGCCCGGCATGAATCCGGTCTGATCAATGTCCACCAGGGAGGGCAGGACCACAGCCAGCCTAGTAGCCAAGACCTTCGTGAGTATCTTGAGATCCACATTGAGCAGGGCAATGGGGCGATAGGAGGAACACAGGGTGTGGTCCTTACCCGGCTTGGGCAGAAGAACAACATATGCCTCGAGCATAGAGTCCGGCAGGGCCCCCTGATCGAAACACGCAGCATACAGAGCCTGGAGCCTGGGAGCCAAGGAGTCCGAATACTGCCGATACCACTCCGCCGGGAATCCATCAGGGCCCGGCGACTTATTGGGGGGGAAGGACGAGATGGCTTTTTCAATTTCCTTCAACGTTATGTCATTATCCAACCATGCACTGTCCTCGCCCTCCAAGACCGGAATCGGCAACCCAGATAAAAGGCGCTCCAACTCCCCCAGATCGTAGGCAGGCAGAGGCAAATAGGTGTCAGAGTAGTAATCCACAAAGACCCGGGAGATCTCCCCCGGGTCCCTAACCATTTCCCCCGAACCAGACCTGATACATGGAACACTTACCGAAGCTCTCTGGTCTGCCACCAAAAAGCCAACAGCTTACCATTTTTGTCCCCCTTCTCAAAAAGTGACTCCGCTCTATGTTTAAGATTGGCATGCGCAAAATCAGTATCCAATAAGGCCAAACGCCTTCTGGCCTCCTCCAGGGCCGCATAGGCCGCCGGTCCCGGAGAAGCCGAGTATTCCTCCTCCAACCTACGGACCTCCAGCAGAACAGCCTCTCTATCAGCATTAGCCTCCCTACGGGACGTCTTAATCGCAGAGATGTAATGACCCCGCATGACCGCCTTGAAAGCATCCCACAGGACCACCCCAGCCGTGGACGAGGCATGATCCTCCCAATATGCAGGCATTTGGGGCTCCACCTGCTGCATCACCTTTTCAGTCTGCAGCCACCCCGGCGATAGGCGCCAAGCACCCCTGGTCCCACCTGCCCCCACCCGCAGAGTCAGTAGCAGTGGGTTGTGATCTGAAAGACCCCCCGCCAAATAGGTGGCATCCTGGACCAAGGGAAGACAAGACCCATTAGCAAAAGCCAGATCTATTCCGGACGCCGTTCTGTGCACCCCAGACCAGCAGGAGTAGCCACGCACCCCAGGATTTTTCCAGCGCCACAGCTCCGTAAGCTGAGCCGCGGAAGACCATGACACAAGTTCAGGGGATGACAGTCTACCCGGGTTAGAGGAGTCCAGTCCACCGTCCAGAACAGCATTGAAATCCCCGGCCATGATAAGAGGAAGGTGCATATAAGGGGCCAGGGTCACCAGGAGATCCACCAGAACCTGGGAGTGGAACGGGGGAGGTAAGTACACACTCACCAGAACCACCTGCCGGTGAAATAACTCGAGGAGAACAATAACATATCGTCCGCCAGGATCCGTAATCACCTTTTGAATCGAGCAGGGTGCATTCCTACCAAGCAAAATGGATACCCCACGGGCATACGTGGAGTACGTGGCGTTGAAGATCCTCTGAATCCAAGGCCTCTTCAAGGCAAGCACCCTGCTGCCATCCAAATGTGTCTCCTGGAGGAGGATAACATGGGGTTGTACAATTTTAATATACCGAAATATAGCCGTGCGTTTCACCTTGTCATTGAGACCTCGCACATTCCAGGACATAATCTTAAGCAGCCCAGCCATAGAACAGCAGAGGGGCATATAGCAGGAGGAAGCCAGAGGACCAAGCACAGCCCGAGGACCAACCCGATCCTCCAGCTCCATCCAGACATGCAGCAATACATATACATAAGAAAAATAGACAATGACCACCGGATGGAGCCTGGAGCCTAAAACAACAACATCCCTGCTGTGATACCCAAACCTGAAACAAAAAAAAGTGCAACAGGGTATCCAGCCTATTCCCAAAACCCGGCAAAAAATTTAAAGGCATGGCTGCAACATAGAACCGCAGCCGGCGTTACTCGAGTCCGCCAGAGGTAGCCCCAAAAAAGGGGAGCTGGCAGATCGTCAGTCCCAAAAAAAGGAAAAGAAAAAAGCAAAAACAAAAATTGTAAAAAGCAAGAAAATAAGCTGAAAAAAGAAAAGTCAAGTTCAACGACGTGTAGTACACAGAGCTCCAATAAACTGTAGCCCACTCCACAACCCCAGGGACAGAAACAAGGATCCAGCCCAGGGCAATCCAGGAAGCTTCATGGCAGGAACATCAATGCAGGTACTGTAAATGCCCCCCCATTAGCCATGGAGGAGCCAGAGTGTGTGAAGACAGGATCCTCAAAAAAAGGGGGGGCACAGAGAAGCAGGGCCCCAAAAGTCTCATGCCATCCTGGAGAGCGGGTGCACAATAGGAGATTAAATAGATTCCAACCAGTCTGCAGCCTCCCCAGCCGAATTGAAGAACAGGACAGTTCCTTTGTAATCCACACGCAGGCGGCTCGGGTACATCATGCCATACTTCAGGCCCTTGTTCCTCAGGATTTTGCGCACTTCAGTAAACGATCTGCGCTTTTTCTGCGTTTCCACAGAGAAATCAGGAAATAGCATTATCTTACTGTTCTCAAACAGCAACTCCTCCTGTCTCCTGGCTTCAGAGAGAATGCGGTCCCTGTCACGGAAGTTCAAAAAACGGACCAAAAAGGGGCGCGGGGGGGCCCCGGGCGGCCTGGGCCCTGTGGGAACCCTATGGGCCCTTTCCACCACGTAGGTCGGGGGAGGGGGAGGCAACTTGAGTAAATCACAAAAGAATTTCTCAGCAAACAGTGTAGAATTAGACCCCTCAGCCTTCTCCGGCAAGCCAACCACCCTGATATTGTTGCGACGCTGCCGATTCTCAGCATCCTCCATTTTGTCTGCCATAGCATTCACCTGGGCCTGCAAAGCAATGAGTTGTGCCGAATGGGAAGCGGTGACATCCTCCACCTCAGATACACGGCCTTCAGCCTCTGTCAGGCGCCCCCTGAATTTATCCAAATCATGGCGGATCAGGGTGCATTCAGAGGCCAGGTGATCAATCCGGAGCATTAGGGCAGTTTTAGAAGCGTCTATAGCCGCCAGGATGGGAGCGGTGATATCCCCCCCTCCAGGTGACCCCCCAGCCTGTCCAGCGGTCCCCCGCGATGACCCCTCAGTACCTGCGTCCAGCGGATGTTCCAGAAGAGGGTGCCCAGCCCCCGCAGACATCGTCCCCGACTGTGAGGAGGCTCGGGTGCCTGTGGCTGCAGATGGAGAAGAAGAGGCCTGCACTTTCAAGATGGCGGCGGCCGCTTTCACGCCTCGCGGCGGTACCGATCGTTGAGGCCGCGGGGTCGGTGTAGAAACCCCGGATTTTCTCCCCGGCATTCGTGCCCCTCCTTTGCCCGATGTGGAGCAGGGCAAAACCGCCGCGATCCGAGGCACAGGGGCCGTGGATGGAGCCGGATAATGTCAGGATGGTGAGGAGCTCTGAGAAGACACGTCCGGCGCCGTCTACATCCCGGCCACGCCCCCCTCCCCTCTTATGTTTGTCTCGCTTTTAAAATAACGATGGCACAATTTTAGGAAGATAATGTATTTTCAATTTTTAACTGTATATTTATAGTTCTTAACCTTAAGTGACTATGGCTGGTTGGATCGCATTGTTTGTATTATTGTCCCATCCATGCTTCTCGTGAAGTGAAAAACCGGTGATTCGGCAATCCCTGCTTCTTGGAACGCATAGAATGACCTCTTGCGTTCCAGATGATCACTTCCGGCTGTCGTCACTTCCGGTTGGCAATTTCCGTTTTTTTGTCATTTCCGGTTTATTGTTCATTTAATGCGTACGAGCGTCCCTGTGTCCATGCCTCTGAAGAAATCCCATTGGATGAAGCATGTCAGGCTGGACGTTATGACGCTGGTACGCTTTGAGCCGCGGCCACTACTTTTAATTTATTTACTGTTTGATGTCTTATCACATTTGTAAGTAGAATTTTAATAAACCTTTGTATTACTACCAAAATGGGGCTTCACTATCTCTGCCTTGTCTTTCTGATGGTGGCTTTCCTCATTATGAGAGCTTAGGCAGCCCCATTATAAAATGTGTCCAGACACTCTGAGAAGAAGAGAAAATAGAAAAAATAGCACTTTCGGTGTTCGGCCGAATAAGTCAAAAGGCCGAATAATTTTGTGCCGAATAATAGGGCTGAACGATAGTCGATATGATATTGACTATCGTTCTGTGGCCGTAGGCGATATTCATATCGCCGAGGTCACGATATTTACAGGGGGAAGGGACTCGGAGGAGGACAGGAGGACTCACAGACTTCCGTGTTAGGCAGGGGAAGCCGGGACACTTCAGCGGTGAGCATACATACATTACTCACTCGTGCACTGCAGCCCGCCCCACACATTCAGTGAGTCTTACTCTCCTCCCTAGTTTTTTCAATGGCACATTCAGGAAGCCAATCACGCCGTGATTAGCTGCACAGCGAACCAATCACGCGTGCCTGCACACCTGATTGGTTCCGCTGTGCCGCTACTCACGGCGTGATTGGCTTCCTGAATGTGCCATTGAAAAAACTAGGGAGGAGAGTAAGACTCACTGAATGTGTGGGGCGGGCTGCAGTGCACGAGTGAGTAATGTATGTATGTGGCTGTGCTCCTTTCCAGGCTACTACTAGTCCACCTCCAGCCTCCTACTACCACCACTATGAGAGACTGTCTGTCACGGTATAATCTGATCGAGTCCACACTGACACTGACTGACTGTCACTGAGTAATTGATGTTACCACATTAACCCTGACCTGCCCAGTGCCCTGTATCTGCAATTAAAATTTACAAGGCTGCCTGCATGCTTCCTGATTTCCATTCCCAGCATCCTTCCCAATCCCTACAGTGTCACTAACATTAACCCTATGGTACAAGGCTGCAGTGTGCACTGAATCCCATTCCCTACAGTAACATTTAGGGAGAGAGAGAGAGAGGACAAGAGAGAGAGAGAGAGAGAGAGAGAGAGACATGAGAGGACGAGAGAGAGAGAGTGAGAGGACAAGAGAGAGAGAGAGAGAGAGACACGAGAGGACAAGAGAGAGGACAAAAAATTGGCAAAATAAATGGAAAAAATGCAAAACACCGCGTTCGGTATTCGGCCTTCGGCCAAACATTTTATTATTATTCGGCTTCGGCCAAGAATTTCATTTCGGTGCATCCCTAAAAATATTTATTATATTTAGTTTTATATAGTTGTAAATTATTTGAAATATCCCCTTTAAAATGTTTGCTTTTAAATTATACTGCCCATCTTATTTTTGTACTTTGCATTGTATAGAAACAATTGATCTTAGGCAAGGTCATTTTTTTTTTTTTTTTGGTAAGTGCGCATTTTTGAATGTTTTTAAGTTGTTTGAATTAAGAATATTGCACAAAGGTCTTCTATTGCTGCTCATTTTTGGCATGCCCAACATGGTTCTGGAGTAGGTGAATCAGTTTGCAGGAGCCTAATTGGGGCGGTGAGAAGGGCCAACCTGGAAGGTTACCTAAAAGAATTGTACAAATCTGCTTATCGCTTTTAGTTTTATACTAAAGCACAGATTGTTTTATATTGTCATTAAAGCATATTTATCACATTTATTGTCATGACCATTGTTTATAGTGCTTATGAGGGTTGCAATTTGGTATAATATTAGCGCAGCACCTATTTATTTTCATGTTCACAGTGTCCACTTTATAGTTAAAGAAGGGCAGTTTGGTGTGCAGCTTTTTAAATTGTTTTTAAATTTTCCCCTTGACAAGCACAGGATCCATACTATTGCTATACATTATACCTAAAGCTCATGTAAGAGCAGCAAATTATGAAAATTGTTAGATATTATTTAGATCACCAAACAAGTAAAATCATTTGTTAAGTCACATCAAATTTTCTCAGATCAATCGATTTACACTGAAAAAGAAAAGATTTTATCAGCAGACCAATATGGTTTCATTAAAACTGAAACTTCACTAAAAAATGAAGATGAGATAAAATAAGAAGACAAGTTATTGTGCAAAGAGTTTCAAACCTAGCGGTGAATTACTTTAGAACAATAAATGTAAAATAAGTTGTCTGCAAACAAAGAATACGATGATTCCTTTACATTTGGCATCTGTTATATAATTAAACATAGAAAAAAAGTGTTTGTAATATAATTTTGCTATAGGTAAGGTGGTCATACAACAGACCGTTCTGATACATTGGTGGTGGAAGAAGGGTGTAACATTGCAACATGATTCCCCAGTGAGTAACACAGAACTAATTAATCAGATTATCAGCAAAACCATAAAAAAGGGGCTTTCCACGGCTAAAATTAAAACAAAAAAAAAAGCATTACTGGTCATGTAAACAGTAATAAAAATATACTGCTATCTAGGAGGAGAGGATGTGGTATTTTTCCTCATTACAGAAAAAAACATTCTCAAAGGTTCCAAAAGGTTGGCAGCCAGCCTTCACAGTAACAGGTTGGCTGCTAGGAAATAGCTAAAAAGCATAAGTAGCAGAAGCCAAAAAATATCAGTGGCAATTAGGGGAAGTGTTAGTTATATTTAGACAGTTTTCAATTTTACTGGAATAGATACACCCTTCTTCTAACCCTATACCTGGCAACTTAAAAGTGTTTCTCAATATTAATTGTGGACTAAAATGCATGGTCTCATTCAGAGAGTGTACCCATCTCAAAAAAACAGTGGGAAAAAGTTTAGCAACATGCTTAAAGTGGAGCTCCACCCATAAGGGGAAGCTCTGCTTGTCTGCACTCTACCCCCCTCCACTGCCAAATGTAGCACTATTGGGGGGGGGGGGGGGGAACCTGGTTTTGACAGGTACCTGCTCCCATTTCCGGGTAAGATCGCCGATTTACAACATTTCTGACCCCCCCCTTGGCTGCCTTCTGGGAAACCCACAATGCCCCAGAAGACAGCAGAATCATTTAGAGAGCGCAACAAGACTTGCACATTATTTTTCTTACGAAGCCCGGAGCTCCCCTAAGTTATAAATAAAAGGTCCGTAGAATAGTGTCCATGTATTACTTCCACAAAACAATCTTAGTAAAAAAAAAAAAAAACACACAGTGCTGCATACAAAAAAGGTCATATTATGGTTAATTCAAGGTTTATATGTTCTCAGGTGGTTTGGTTCACAGTTTAAGATCTCTTCTCCGCAATATCCAATGCCAGCTCTCTCAGGAAACAATTATTATTAGACACCAAATAATATATTCATAGTGTAGTATTTTTTTTTACCATAGTATGCTTAAAGCGGAGTTCCACCCTATTTTTTCACTTTGCAGTTGAAAAAAATATCCTGAAAAAGAATTGGATAATTAAATTTTTTTTTTCACTTACCTTGTTTTTAATGAAAATATACTAACCTTCCTTCCTCTTCCTCCCTCTGCGCTGTCACTTCCTCCTTGCATTTATTCCTGGGAGAGGAGCGTCATCTATCCCAGGAGTTAATGCGCCTGCACCGGCCCTTCTCGTCACTCCCGGTTCAGGCGCGTCAATCCCTGCTGAACAGCCTCTGGGCATGCCCAGAAGCTGTGCATGGATGACGCACCTGCACCAGAAGTGACTAGCAGGGCCGGTGATGGGCATTCTGGGACTCCGACGACACCGAAGAGGACGCTCCGGCTTCAGCTGCCCACACCTGAGATGACAGTGCTGGACAAGACATTTTCAAGGAAAGTATTTCTTCTAAAAAGGTAAGTGAAACAGGGGACAGTTCAGAGGTTATCTTTGCTTAAATGCACTAAACCTGACTGGGTATTTTTAGGTAAAAAAAAAATGTTCAGGGTGGAACTCTGCTTTAATTTAAAATCACTATGATAAACTCACATTTTTTTGGTGCCCAATATCTCGGCACCAATATACACTGCTTAGTGCACTATTTTCCATCGTTCCGCTCGCTGGAACCAGCATGCGTTCCAAAAGGAAACTGGAAGTGATGTCACTATCTTACCAGAAGTAGCAGCCATGGTACCGCCTCAACATGTTTCGCTGTGTTTATGGGGGAATCAAGCTATTTTCTTTCCAAGTAAATTGCTCAGTTTATGGCCAGCCTTAGACTCTGTGTGCGAAATGCAGTGGCAACACTGGAAAGGGTACATATACAGTGGGGGAAAATGGGATTTTTGACTTGCCGTTAAATCCATTTCTCTATTGTTCATTGATGGACACAGCTCCTGAATTTTCTTAACCACTGGGACGTCCCAAAGCAGTGTTAAACAACTTTAGAAAAAAATTCCCAAGGCTAACCATAGCCAATCAGGTAACATAGAGCTCTACCATAAACAACTGGAGCTCACCTGAAAAATAATACACCTTCTAAACAGCAGCCTGCAAAACCTTGCGGCCAAAAGAAGCATCTACAGATGCCAACACATCCACTTTTACAAAGTTTTTATAAAGTGTGCACTGATGACCAGGTGGCCGCCTTGCAAACCTGGGTCACTGACACATGATGACGGAAAACCCAGGAGGCACTAGGCGCCCTAATAGAGTGCGCCTTCACAGGGAAAGTAGGAACCTGACCCTTGATGGAATAGGCTTGAACCACCATCTGTCTGATTCATCTGGAAATGGTTACAGAGGAAGCGGACAACCCTTTGTAAGGTCCATCCGTGAGCACAATAGAGAGTCTGATTTCCTAAAAGACTCCGTGGCTGCCAGGTACACCCTAATTTTCCAGACCACATCCAAGGCATGCAAGGCAATTTCCTTTGGATGGTTAGGCCTGGGACACAGGGAAGGCAACAAAAGTCTTCAGTCAAATGAAAGTCAGAGACCACCTTCGGAAGGAATGACGGACAAGGGCAAAGCACCACCTTATCCTTGTGAATCACCATAAGGTGAACAACAGGATAACGCTGCCAGTTCTGACACCCTGCACGCAGAGGTGAAAGCCACCCAAAAAAGGCCACCTTCTGGGACAGCGAAAGCAGGAAAAGCTCCCGAATAATTTCAATGGGAGGCTTCTGTAGCGCTGAAGGCACCAAATTAAGATCCCAAGGGCGACAACGGAGTCCGCACTGAAGGAAACAAATGTCAGACACCCTGAAGAAAGGTACGCACCAGGAAGTGTGTGGCCAAAGGTCGTTGGAAAAAACAGCCAAAGCCGATACCTGGCCCTTGATGGTACTCAAGGCCAATTGCTGTTCAACCCCCATTGACCCACACCACGCAATGTACGTCTTCCACGTACAACGGTAGATCTAGTAGTAGATTTCCTAGCTTTCAAACAGCGCAGTAATCACCAACTCAGACAAAACTCTATCCTTCAGCACCTGGCGTTCAACACTCAAGTCATCAAAGCCAGTGACTGTAAAGCAGGATGGAAGATTGGTCCTTGGAACAGCAGATCCTCCCCGAGAGGAAGTCCCCAAGGAGAATAAGTGACCAGCCGTACCAGATTGGCGTACTAAGGTCAGCGAGGCCAGTCTGAAACCACTAGAATGACCGGAATAATTTCTGCCTCGATCCTGCACAGGAGTCATGGCAGGAGTTCAAGAGGACTGGAACAAACTGGCAGCCCACTTTAGAATGCAAGCTACCTACCGAGCCACCAGGACACTTCTTGTGCCCCCTTGGTGATTGACATAGACCACGGCCTTGGCTAAATGAATTTGTATCGGACACCCCTGAAGATTAATTGTCCAATGAGCAAGACAAGTCTGATCGCTCAGAGTTCCAGTACATTAAATGGGCAGTCTGGACTCTGCCAGAGTCCAGACGCCCTGGACACATCTGTGCTGAGGACGCCTCCCCACCCGGACAGGCTGGCATCAGTGGCAACAACTGATCAGTACAGGGGGAGAAGGATTTTCCCTGTCAATGTGTTGGAGAACGAAGCCACCTCAAGAGACTGTGGATCCTTGTCCCATTTCACCAGAATCTCTTTTGTAGAGCTCTTGTGTGGAACTGTGCAAACAGACCACCTAGAAGGTGGACACTATCAGGCCCAGCACTCACATGCAAGCACGGAGAAATGACCGTCTGCTAAACAACAGAAGCTGAATTGTACCCTGCAATGTCTGGAGTTCTTCCAGAGGAAGAAACACTCTGGCTGTCCAGAGTCCAGAGTCAGACCCAGATAGTCCAGTTTTTGAGGACAGAACCAGGTTCAGAATCCAACCGAACAACCTCAGAGTTCACAGAGTAATCTCCAGATGTCCTTCAGTCGGAGACTCTGCTCGCAGAAGATCGTCCAGGTACCCCAGTACCATGATCCCCCGCTGACTCAAACAATGCTAGCACAGGGGCCAACCCTTTTGTGAAGACCCGAGGAGTGGAGGCAAGGCCAAAGGTCAACACCACAAACTGATACTGCTCCTCACCCATGGCAAAATTTAGGAAGCACTGGTGACGGGCACATATTAGGATGTACGTGTAGGCGGCCTTGATTTCGATAGAAGCGAGAAGAAAGCCCCCTGATGTAGGGACGCCACTACCGTGCAAATGGACCTTATGTGGAACTTCTGTACCCACACAAAGCAGTTTAGCGCTATGAGGTCCAGAATTGGATGTACCTTGCCTTCCTTCCTGTGAACTGTAAAGAGGTTTGAGTAAAAACCCCTGAAAAAGTTTTGAAGTCGGGACCGGAACAATCACCCCTTATAGTACCAAGTCTTGCACTGCCCCAAAGAGACCCTTTATGCTATCTGGGGACAAGTGCAGGTCGGAAGGTAAGAACGTTTTTGGAGGATAAGACCGAATTCAATCTTGTAGCCTGACAGAATAACTTTGTGGACCCACTCGTCCTGTATCAGGGAGGACCATGGTATCAGAAACCAGCAAGACGTCCCCCTACCCCAGATATGGGTGAGGGTGCCACCTCATGCAGAGGCAGCCTTGTCCGCAGGTCTGGAAGAGCCCGCTTGTGGCTTGCCAGACCAGATCCTCTCTGAACCTCCGGTGGAGGCCCTGACTTGATCCCTTGTATTGAGACCCTGAGGGACAAAAAACCTCTCATGAGCCGAGGAGAATGGCCCACGTCTACGACGGGGCTCCTTGCCCTTGGTAGCCGGCGGAAGAAGAGTACTCTTCCCCCGTGAGACCCTTAACAATGTAATCCAAGGAAGCTCCAAACAGGCAATCCCCTACAAGGTGAACATCAGAGAAGACCTACTTTAAGTCTAGTTCACAGACAACCATTTCAGCCAGATAATACGCCGAAGGACCACTGTTGATACAGACAACATAGAAATCAAAGGAGCCGCATCCAAAGAAGCATCACAGATAAACTGTAGCCCCTGGATCAACTGATCCGCCAGCTCCGCAAGACAGGGGGAAGCGGTTTACCCTCCAGGTCCAGGGGTAAAAGTTTAGCCCACTCGGTCAGAGTTTGCGACACCAGGGCAATAATAAATACCGGCCTAGATGCCGCACCAGCCACAGTGAACAAATGATGGGCCAGAGCCTCCGCCCCTCCTATCAGCTGGATCTGTAAAGGCCAGGGACTCCTCAACCGGAATGAAGGTAGCTTTATTCAACCTGGAAACCGACGAGTCCGCTTTGTGCCAAAGAACAGAAAAGATCAATATTAAAAACAGAGAATATTGTTCTTTTCTGATCTTTGGAACAATTGTGTATTATTAATCTACTTATATATAGTATCATGTATTGATTTATTAATCATTTTGATTTTTTAACATTATTTATTATTTTTGTACATATATTTCTTTCTCCTACAATAATAGTAATAAGTACTATCATTATTGGGTCACTGCCACTATTACTATTCACAGCTGTTTATGACCAGTACTCATGTGAAGTGACGAGCGCCATCTAATGCATGAACTTGCACACTGCGGCACACACACCCCAATTTGTTTACACTTATCCCTGACCTTTGCTCCTCTTGGGGAAGGGCGGTGTGGGCGGTGCATACTGGCTATACAACATCCTGGGAGTGTATGGTGGATCAGTGGCAATTTTGGCTCTGAGGAAGAGGGTTCTCTCTCGAAACACGTAAGCCAAACCAGGTCTTTGTGGATGCCATCACGCTATCCAGCAGTAGAGAAGTGTTCAGGAGGTGAGTGTTTCCAATTTCCTACATGCATGTACAAATCCAATGTTTGTGAGTATAATGTACGCTACCCATTTAGATTTTAATAAACCTTTTAGTGGTAATGCACATGGTCGGTGCGCCCTTTTCTTCTTGTCTTACAGTTTTTGGATACCCTTGATCTTGAGGGGGCAGCAAGACCACCTTATCTGTGCTAAAAAGACCATCCAGAACATTCACCTTCCCGCATACAACTTGAGCGCAAGGGAGATACTGTCCTTGATTGAATAGGTCTGCACCACCGTCTGTCTTATCCATCTGGAAATGGTCGCGTCAGACGCAGCCAACCCTTTCCGAGGTCCATCCGTAAGGGCAAATGGTAAGTCGGATTTCCTAAATGAAGTTGCCACTAGATACACCCTGTTTGCCCAAACCACATCCAGAGAATGCAAGGCAATCTCCTTAGGCCTAGAACACAGGGAAGGCAACACAATGACTTAATTCAGATGGAAACCAGAAACAACCTTAAGAAGTAACGACTGACAAGGGCAAAGCACCACTTTATCTCTGTGAACCACCAGGTAAGGTGAACAACAAGACAACGCCACTAGCTCTGACACCCAGCGTGCAGAAGTAATAGCCACCAAGAAGGCTACCTTCTGGCACAATGTAATCAGCGGAATCTCGCAAATATTTTCGAAAGGTGGTTTCTGGAGAACCCCCAGCACCCTGAATAAAGGTGTGAGCCAGAGAATGCGTAGCCAAAGGACGTTAAAAGAAAACTGCCAAGGCCAAAACCTGGCCCTTGATGGCTCCCAAGGCCAGGCACTGCTCTACACCTCATTGGATGAATGCCAAAATTCAAGCCACCGAAAAGGAACGGGGGTGAACCCCTATAGACTCACACCAAGCAATGCAAGTCTTCCAAACACGATGGTAAATCTTCCTAGGAGGTAGATTTTCTAGCTTTTAACAGTGTGGGAATCACCAATTCAGACAACCCCCTATCCTTCAGCACCTGGCTTTCCACAGCCAAGCCATTAAATCCAGCAACTGTAAAGCAGGATGGAAGATTGGCCCTTGAGCCAATAGATCTTCCCTGAGAGGAAGCCTCCAAGGGACATCGGCGACTAGCCGCACCAGATATGCGTACCAAGGCCGGCGAGGCCAAACTCAGGCCACTAGGATGACCAGAATCCCTTCTGCCTCGATCCTTCGCAGGAATCTCAGCAGAAGTTTTAGAGGGGGAAAGGCGTATATCAGACGATACTGGCCCCAAGGACCCACCAGTGCGTCTGAGGCGTCGGGAAGAGGATCCCAAGACCTTGCACAAATCTCTGTACCTTCCTGTTGAGACGAGAGGCCATCGGGCCCACCTCAGGAATTCCCCACCGGAGACAAAGCTGATGAAACCCCTCCGGGTGAAGTGACCATTCTCCCTGGTCCAACGCCTGTCGACTGAGGTAATCCGCCTGCCATCCGAGGTGAGCACCGTCCAGTACAGGGGAAGGAAGGATGTCCTGTCGAAGCGCCTGAGAGTGAAGCCACGAAATGAGGGACCCTCTTTTACCCTGGCTCAACAGAATCAGATTGTCTAGAGACTGTGGATTCTTGTCCCACTTGGCGAGAATCTCTCTCTGCAGAGGAACTGTGGAACTGTGCAAACCATAGAAACCATAAGGCCCAGCACCCGCATGCAAGTCCTTAGAGATGACCGACTGCTGAACAACAGGAGCCGGATCGCATCCTGCAGCTTTGAGTTTTTCCCCCTCAGGAGAAACACCCTGACTGAGGCGGAGTCTAGAGTTAGGCCCAAATAGTCCAACTTGTTGGACAGAACCAGGGCTGATTTTTGGAAATTAATTTTCCAACCAAACTCCTGCAAAGTCCGCACAGTAATATCCAGGTTGCCCTTTAGAGCAGTCAGAGAAGAAGTCAGAAGAAGATCGTCCATGTATCCCATTACCGCTGACCCCCGCTGTCGCAACAATGCTAACACCAGGGCCAACACCTTTGTGAATACCCAAGGAGCTGAGGCGAGACCAAAGGGTAATGCCACAAACTGATAATGCTCATCGCCCACGGCAAAGCGGAGGAAATGCTGATGACTATCATATATTGGGATATAAAGGTAAGCCTCCTTGATATCGATATAAGCCAGCAGATCCCCTTGATGAAGGGATGCCACTACCATATGAATGGAATCCATCCAAAACTTCTGTACCCGCACAAAGCCGTTCAGGGCCTTGAGGGTCCAGGATAGGACAAACTTTGCCTTCCCTCCTAGGAACTGTAAACAGGTATGAATAAAACCTTGAAAACGTTCCAATATTGGAACCGGTACAATCACCCCTTGTAGCCGCAAATTGTGCACCGCCCCAAAGAGACCTCGCAGGCAGTCTGGGAACAAATGCAGGTTGGAAGGAAAGAATTTCTCTGGAGGACAAGACCGAAATTCGATCTTGTAACCGGAACGAATCAGCTCGTGGACCCACCGTTCTTGAATCAGGGAGGTCCGCGGGTTCGGAAAGAAGCAAAGACATCCCCCCACCCCAGATACGGATGAGAGCGCCCTTTCAGGAAGACGAGGGCTTGTCTGCAAGTCGGGAAGGACCCGCTCTCGGCTTATAAGACCAGTGCCACTTGGAATCTCCGGAGGAGGTCCTAACGGATTTGGGTCTTTTGTCTTGAGAGCCTGAGGAATGAAAAGGCCGCTTATGAGATAAGAAAAAAAGGACCACGTCTGCGACGAGACTCCTTGCCCTTGGAAGCCTGTGGAAGAAAAGTACTCTTCCCTCCTGTAAGACCCTTAATGATTTCATCCAGGGAAGACGTGAACAAGCAAAGGGAAGATCCGATAAGGCCTTCCTGGAAGCCTGGTCTGCAGACCAGAATTTCAGCCATATCATGCGCCGAAGGACCACTTTTGTCACGGACAGCCTAGAAACCAGGGGAGCCACATCCAGAGAGGCATCACAGATAAATTGTAACCCCTGGACCATCTGGTCCACCAACTCCACAAAAGGTAGGGGGAAGTTGTTCCCCCTCCAGATCCTGGCACAAAATCTTTGCCCAATCCGTTAAGGTCTGGGACACCAAGGCTATGGTGAACACCAGCCTAAGGACTGAAACGGCCACGGTAAATGTGTCTGACCAAGGTCTCAGTTCTCCTGTCAAAAGGGTCTTTAAAAGCTGGAGACTACTCTATCGGAATTAGAGTGGATTTATTCAGCCTGGAGAACCTGAGAATCCACCACCGGTGGGGACCGTCCACTTCTTTAAGAGGGATTCTTCAAAAGGATACCTTCTAGGGAAACATTTAGGCACCGCCATATTGCATTTAGGGGAACCCCACTGACTTGCGACAATTTTGTCAAAATAGGCGGGAAAGGGGAAATTCTTTGCCGCTTTTGAGGATATGCGGGTACCGAAAGGAACTGGCGCCTCCGCCGCAGCCTCCATTTAAAAAAAGTTTCCCGCACTGATACAATCAGTACATCCACCAGTGCCTTATCATGCGTGCCTGTAGTAGAAGAGGAATCATCCAAACTATCAGGTTAGTGTCCGCAGAACCAGCAGGGCGACTCGCGTCTGCAGTGGCCAGATCAGACTCAGAATCTGAGGAGACAAAGGAGGAAGGTGAAGGCGGGGGATGCTTTTTGCTAGTCCATTTATGCAGGACCATATCAACCTTGGACTCAAAAGGACTCCAGGAGTGCCGCCATTGCAGACAGGGTGGACTGGGACCCAGAAGACCCACAGCCTCTGAGAGGGGATCAGGCGGTAAAATATGCTCCAGGGACTTCATGATTAACCAGGTGGGAAATCACACAAGCAAAAATGAGAAAACATTGCTAAGTGACCCCCCCGCCGTG
Organism: Pelophylax lessonae; assembly: GCF_965119305.1. Classification (NCBI taxonomy): domain Eukaryota; kingdom Metazoa; phylum Chordata; class Amphibia; order Anura; family Ranidae; genus Pelophylax; species Pelophylax lessonae. The sequence goes on along the minus strand of NC_138771.1, from coordinate 356,053,133 downwards.
CCGCCACAAGTCCCAGCACAACCAGTCGCTGCTATAGCAGAGAGAGGGAGAGCCGCAAGGCACCCACAGGGATTCCCCACCACCAGGCACAGAGAAGAACACCAGATGCTGCACACCATGCGATGATCCGAGAGAAAGTGGAAGACCAGGAGTCAGCACTAGAGGAGAAGGAGGAGCTCCAACTGCTGAATCACTGCCCATAAGGCTCCAAAAACATGGCCGCCGCTATTTGTCAATGGGAAACCACAAGAAAATGCCCACTGGACTACACAAACAAGGCCGCCGAAGACACAGCCAGCCATCCACAACAAAATGGTGGCTCCTGGGACCCACAGGGGACCCCAAGGGACATTCTAACAGCAAGGGGGGGCCTTGCAGAAGCCCCCCACCAGGACAACACCCCCTCAAAACCACGAGTTTGGCTAATAGCGGCATGAATCCCCCCGGCCCTCATCGCCCCCTCGACACCCCTAAATGTGGACCTGGAAAGGTATGGCCACCTCCTGAGGGGGGAGGGGAGAAAGAGGGGGGAGCTAGGTGTGGGCAGATGGGGAGTGGTCCACAGGGGATCCCGACATACGGGGGAGGTACGCTGTATGGAAAGGAAGGGAAGGGAATCTGGGGGTCTGACCATCCCAGGGAGGGGCCCACGTCCACACCAAAAGGCGGCCAGGAAAAAAGGGGGGGAAACTACTTACCATACCTAGGAACAAGATGGGCACCGATCCGGGCAGACCACCGCACCATCAGAATGGGGGTGCTGCGGGCCAAGAGACATGCTGCGACTCAGGCTGGGACCAGGTCGTATGCATCCTCACAAGGCATTTTACTTGCAGGGCCAGCCCCCGTCCAGTGGGGCTATGTAGCGGTCGAAGCTAGCACGGAGCTGAGGCCTGCACATGCTCGCTGGCCAGACTGGGGAGACTATGGATCTAGAATATCCAGTGCGTCGCCCAGGCAGTTGACTGTAGTTGTCACAGGAACAAAAAATAATAAGAGGAGAAAATTCCATGTAGAAAAAGGAAAAAATGCTAGAACCAGAGATCCCAGCAAGGAACTAGGTCCTTACTCCTGACTAGGCAGAAAAAAACTGAGTGCCTATAGCTCAGAGTGGGTGTATACCCCTGGGACTGCCCATAGGCGTAGTCAAGCTTTTCTGTCCTACTCCTGTAGGGGGCAGTATAACCCAATAGTTAAGAAGAATCAGGAGCTGTGTCAGTCAATGAAGGAAAGAGAAATAACGATTTGATCCCCTGAAATTTTGTAAGTTTGCCCACTAACAAAGAACAGAAGGGTCTATAATTTTTATCATAAGTATAATTTAAATGATAGACAGAATATCAACCAAAATTCCAGAAAAAAAAACACATAAAACAAATGCTATAAAATAAGTTGCAGTTCAGTAAAATAAGTAATTGATCCCCAGGTAAAACATGACAGTACTTGGTGGAGAAATCCTTGTTGGCAAGCACAGGGATGGTATTCTTAGGGTCAATTAGTCTTTTTCTTCCCCAAAACAAAGCGAGTCGAGTTAATGCCAAAGAGCTAAATATTGGTCTCATCTGACCAAAGCACTTTCTCCCAATCCTGCTCTAAATCATTTAGATGTTCATTGGCATGACTGTACATGTGCCTTATGAGGAAGGGACTCGTAGTATTTGAAGAAAAATGCTCACTATGCTCCTAAGAACCCCATCCCTACAGTCAAGCACGAAGGTGGAAACATTATGCGTTGGGGCTGTTTCTCTGCTAAAGCTACAGACCAACTTTGCCACATAGAGGGGCCAATGGATGGGGCCATGTATTGTAAATTCTTGGATGAGAACCTTCTTCCCTCAGCCAGAACACTGAAGATGGGTAATGGATGTGTCTTTCAGCATGACAAATGACCCAAAACATACCACCAAGGATACAAAGGAGTGGCTCATGAAGAAGCACATTAAGGTCATGGAGTGGACTTGCCATTTTCCAGACCTTAATCCTATAGAAATGTTATGGAGAGAGCTGAAACTTCGAGTTGGCAAGTGACAGCCAAGAAACCTTAAGGATTTAGAGAAGATCTGTAAAGAAGAATGGACCAAAATCCCTCCTGGGATGTGTGCAAACCTGGTCACTAACTACAAGAAATGTCTTACCTCGGTGCTTGCCAACAAGGATTTCTCCACTAAGTACTAAGCAATGTTTTGCTTGGGGATCAAATACTTAATTTTACTCACTGAACTGCAACTCAATTTAAAACATTTGTAACATGTGTTTTTTCTGGATTTTTGGTTGATATTCTGTCTCTATCATTTAAAATACATCTCTAATAAAAAATTTTAAACCCTTCATTTCATTGTAATTGGGCAAGCTTACAAAATCTGCAGGGGATCAAATAATTGTTTTGCCCACTGTACATTGGCGGCCATATCATTTCCACCACACAGAAGAAGAGAGGATCACTGGCAGAATCGACAATTTTCATTAAAAATCGAAGACTGAAAAGAAAACAAAAAAAGAGGCATGCACTTTTCGTGAAATGTAATGTGAAGGCTTTAATGTGATTTCTATTTTTGGGTTCACTCGCACTTTAAGTGATTACGATTTTGCCATGCTAGTGAAAAAAAAAAATTGCCATAACATATTTTTCATACAATTAGGGAAAAAAATCAAAGATGAAAAACACTAAGGTTAATGCAAACAGTAGACCAAATCTCACAGGGAAGACCCTGTAGACGATGAAAATGGGTATTTTAATGTGCCAAAAAACATTTGAATGGAAAACAAATTATAAAAAAATATATATAAATATTTATTAAAGACATGATAATAAAAACATCACATGAAGATACAATATCTAAAAGGTGCAATGCAGCACATCCTACAATGCGATGGATTGACGCGTTTCACCCATGATTTGGGCTTCCTCAGGATCCAGATGTATAGCAAGCTTTCGCAAAGAATATATATACACCCTAAATAAAAACACCAAGCTATAATTCATCAGCCAAGCCACAAAACGTGACTAATTTGTTTTTCATTCAATAGATTTTTTTTTTTGGCACATTATAATCCAAATTTACCTTGTCTACAGGGTCTTCCCTGTTAGACTTGGTGTATTGTTTGCATTCAATTTACAGGGGATTGTGTTGGTACTCTTTTTGAAAGATAATTACTCTGCACCCAATTTCCACTAAGAGGTCTATTTTACCTAAGATTCGTACAAATGGTGCAGATAATTAGGGTGTAAATAATTACTTTATTTTTCATTCCAGCAGACTCCCTCCAGTGCTGTGACTGCTCCCCCACAGGTACTCTGTAAGTTGCCACCAGCTTTAGTCGCACTTCAGCCTCCTAAGCGTACAATAAAGGTTTAATGTTCCTGTATTGTACGTGAGGACACTGAGGTTCCACCCGCACTTCTTTGATTTCCAAGACATAACGAGCAGCTACCCCTTGCAGTATAGGTGGTTCACTGCAAGAGTGGAATTTTTTAAATTCCTTAAATTGGACTTTAAAGAATACAATGTAAGTTTTTGCATTGCAGGAACATATTTTATACCTCAAAGCTCAGATCATGTGTTATTAATGGAAAAACACTGAAATACCCATGTTGTGGGACATACACACCTCTGTATTAATTTACTGTATAGCCTGCTATACAATGTACACAGATAAATGCAATGTCCCACTGTTGCCAAATGTATCTCATACTACACTGCCATAATTCTTCTGCATGACCATTTTTACAAACCAAAGGGAAATCTCCATTAGATAACCAATATGTGAAATGATTAGCAGATTAGTGTGACTGGGTAAATCTCACAACCCTGCCATGACGCCACACAAGTAGAATGAATTGGAAATAAATAAACATCTCTGAGAACAGATGATGTGATAAGCTTTGCTCTAGCAAGGCGTTCTATGATCTCAGTGGAACCACTTGTGGAATTTCTCAGCTGTGAGTAATGAGGACTCTAGTATTTGAGGTCACAAACAGGACAGTATACAAGTCTAAAATCAGATAATCTTTCCATTTACAATTTAAGTTATAATGTGTAATTTGCTTTTTATATAGTTTACTACTGTAATGTATTTAAACATTTTAGAAGTTGTTCAGTGTCAAATAAACAGTGGGTGTTTCACACATATTGAGAAATAATAATGGTTAAAAATTTGACAAAGTTCATGCTATCTCATTATGAAAGCTGAAAAAAAAAAAAAAAACATTATCCCATTAAGGTGAGGTTAAAAAACACAAATCTATGACTTCCTAAGGAACGAGTGCCTATAGCTCAGAGTGGGTGTATACCCCTGGGACTGCCAATAGGCATAGTGATGGGAACTAAAAAAAAAAAAAAGCTATGGTAAAACACTGCAGATAAATTTTAAGTGAGGAGAACTAACCTCTTCGTCTTTTTTTCTTTTCTCCATCCTCTCCAATTTCTCCATCTTCATCGTCATCCTCATCTGATCCACTATCTTCAGAACCAGAAATTTCCTCTCCTAACAAATTTAATGGATTTGATGAAACAGTGGGCCCAAACAAAAAAGCAGCTATAAAATACCTAAATACATTATATAAGTGCTTTACCATTCACTTGCTTTGTTTAGCACCATCTGAAGGACACTACTTGGGTCTATGTCCCCTTTGTCTTTGCAGGTTTGCTTACCTAAGATTTAGATTTACATTAATTTCATTTAGTTCTAGTTGCTATTTATCGGATTCAGAGTCTTAAGCTTAAAACAATTGTAAACCCGCACCTTGTAAAGCAACCATTTAAGTTTAAAATGGAAATGAAAGCCAAAACATTTGTGTATAGATATAAAAAAAAAAAAAAAAAAAAAACACATTATAGATACCCTTTTTCTTTTTTTTTATAAGTGATCACATTCCCTCAGTTCTCAGCTGCATAAGAGTTGGGTGAGGAGAAACAGAAAGGCTATGCGGGGGGGGGGGGGGTGTCAGGAAAAGTCTGATCATTGCAGTAGAGCAGGCGGAGTTCCCAGCGTAGCAAGAGTCAGTTTGGTGCAATGAACATCTGCTAAGATGAGGAGTGAGAACCTGGAGAAAAAGGAAAAGGCATAGATCATGTTTAACTCATCCCACTGAGTCATCAGAGTGTCCACTTCAAAGGAACAAGGGTCCCTGGGCCGGAGGACAAACCTGTCCAGCTTATTGAATCTAGATGCCAGAAGATACAGATCTGGCACCCCCGACTTGTGGGATGGAGAGCCAATTACCCTTGCTCCAAAACACTGACAGCTGAAAAAGTCCACCCGAACATTTGTCATACCTGGAATGTGAAGGACAGATAGGGCTGGAACATGCAGTTCTGCCCAAGACAGAATCAAATTCACTTTGCTTTGAGCAGTGCTACCTCTGTTGCTTCCTTGATAATTAATGTAGGCCAATGAGGCAGAAGGCTCAGGCCAGTGAAGGGTGAGACTGAAGTTAGTCCTGGGGACAAAGATGGACAGAACCTACTGTACATTCAAAATTCAGGCCCAGGCAGCTTAAATCAGTGAGTTGGTTCTTGTGATAATTTTCAAAAGTTGAGGAACCAAACTAATCTTCAGTGTCTGCACTGTCTGCTGAACATTGACTGACAAGGATATGGAGAACTGGTCCTTTAGCAAATCATCCAAGTTCCCACAGCATGAATACCTGGAGCAGAGCAATGACCAGGGAAAGCCCACAGCAAAATGTTGATAGTGCTGGGGAGGAAAAAGAGACCTAGCCTATGTTATGTGAATTTTTTGTACCCACAGATACAAGTCCAGTGAATTCTGAATCCATTTGCTTTGGAAACTGCGACCAGGTTAAAAAAAAAAAACCCTTAAGACATTGATCATTAGGGACTAAGGTAATGACCCCCTAATAAATTAACTAATGAATAGCAGCAAGAATATCTATCTGTCTTTGCAGGGGACGGAGGCAAATTTAAATGCATGAATCCTAAACTTCAGTTTGTAGCCCTTGAAAATGACACTTGGGACCCAAACATTTGAAATTTATTGGGACTAAAAAGGCTGAAAAGCCCAACAAGTTAGGGCAACCCTTCAATGGGAAAAGGGCTTGAGACTAGACTTGGCTGGCTTAGTAATCCACAAAAGTGAAAGGTTCTGAAACCCTTGGATTCAATATCTTCAAACTCCTGTATAGGGATTACTCTGGTGGTGGTCATGGGTGTGGACAGAGTGGCGATCTAGATTTCTTCCCTTTGCTTTCCTCTAGTTTTCTCTTTTTATTTATTTTCCTATTCTACTTTTATTTCTTCTTCATCCCCTCTCTTCTTCCCCTTTCTTTCAGTCTCTACCTGCCCTTTCCATCTATTCCTTGAGGATGGTTGGCCTTGGGGAGCCCCCTCTCCGTTTCTCTTTTCATGCAAAGTGCTTCTTAATTAATGTAGGATTGGGGGACCATGTTTTGTGTTTGTTGGTATTTGTTATTCTTTCACTGCCCCTACAGGCAGGGTGAGAGGAGGAGAAAATTTTACGTCTAACTCCTTCATTTTCCAATCAAAGAATGTTGGGAAGAATGGCTTCCACAGGGCTACCCACAGATGGAATATAAGCCAGTTCATTAGGAACTAGCCAAACTTTACCAAGTGTATGGATATTCTTAGATTTTCAGCAGTAGACCTAAGAGGAAGAAAATAACTTTTCCTAGTCTCAAGAGCAGAAGGTCTACCTATATGAACAGTAAGAGTCTTTAGACTGCCATGGAGGCAACTATGGGTTGCAAAGAAGGGCCTGCCAAAAAAAAAAAAAAACAGGAATCTAAAACACAGGATTATTACAACAGGGACCATTAGTGTCTTGTTAACACAAAAAATTTCTGGGACAGCCACAGGGATCACCCCACTTTTGTAGAAATCCCTCCT